>NC_136493.1:69625130-69947630 GCF_053919585.1 Euprymna scolopes | reverse complement strand
CGTTCTGCAAGATCTACCGCGGATGTGCTAACGGTTATATCTCATAGGATTAGTGAATCTCTTGACAAAGGCTTCCTTTCCAGGGCAATTGCTCTTGACATATCAAAAGCCTTCGACAAGGTATGGCACAAAGGCCTACTTCACAAGATCTCCAGCTGGAAACATTCTCTTTATCATCAAATCATTTCTCTCTGATAGGCTCATAAGAGTAGTGGTTGATGGACAAAAATCAGAGGCCTGCAGTATTAATGCTGGAGTCCCTCAAGGGTCCATCCTGGGCCCAGCTCTTTTCCTGATCTACATCAATGATCTCCCTAAACACATACTTAAATCATTCGTTGACATCTATGCTGATGACACGACCATCTACGGCAACACATCAAAGGCTGTAAATGACAAAGTTCTCTCTGATTCTCTCTCCTCTGATCTTGAACGAGTGGTTCAGTGGGGGAAGATGTGGCTGGTTACCTTTAATGCATCTAAAACCAAACTCCTATCTTTACATAATCAACGTTCTGCTCCCCATCTGGCATCAATTGAAATGGATGGCTCTCGTCTAGGAGAAGCCCTGTGTTTTGACAAGCTTCTGGGCTTGACCTTCACTCCTGATCTGAAATGGAACACGTACATCAAGTCTGTTGCCAAGGTCGCTGGAAAAATGGTGGGATCCTTCTACCACTCCAGAAGATATCTCACTACTGATGCAATTCTCTATCTATATAAAAGCCAAGTACATCCAAGGATGGAATACTGCTGCCATATCTGGGCAGGAGCTGCTAAAAAGAGACTATCCTGCCTTGACAGAGTACAAAATAGACTTCGTGACTTGATGGGGGATGCCCTTTTCTCTTCCCTGCAACCTCTCTCCCCCAGAAGAAACGTTCATCTTTGTTTTATCGTTTTTTCCATGGAAGGTGCTCTTCTGAACTCCAATCTCTGGTCCCCTCGCCAATCTTTTACGAAAAACACCCATTTAACTGAATCCACTGTCAAAAACTTTCGCCACTCTTTATCTATGCCTAAATCAAAACGTAGATTCCATGAACAAAGTTCTTTCTTAGAACTGCACGCCTGTGGAACTCTGTTCTGTCTGCTTGCTTCCCTCCTGACTAAAACTTGGATGTCTTCAAGTCCAACGTAAACAAATTCCTGATGAACCACCCCCTTAAGTAGACACGTACTGTACTTACAATAACCCTTATCCCTGAGTGGCTTCCGGGCCTTGATAAGTGGTAACCACCTTGTAAAAAAAAAATGTCAAAACCAATATACCGAAGGAATTCTTCAACATTGTACAAAACTCTTTCAAATACCCACACAGGTATAGTTCTATTTTCAATATAAACTCAATAAGGATTTCTTATTCAACTATGTCTAATTTAGCATAAAGAATATTAACATCTAATAACAAAAAAATGAAAGCCTAAAAAATCCCTTTCCCAATTAAACCCAAAACTAACTGCAATTGTAATAAAAAACATAATGCCCACTCAATAATGATTGCATCCATAAAGATGTTATATATTCATGCACAATTACAGAGCTCCCACGCAATCCTCCCATAACAGACACTAATATTTTGTCATCAAGCTATCCCTCTTCCCACTCTCCATCTCATATAGTTACTAATCCAATGAACCATTCAAGCAGTCCCCTATTTACAATCATACAATTAACAATAACAACAATAATAATAATAATAATAATAATAATGATAATAATAATAACAATAATAATGAGAATAATAATATTTCTCCTAACAGCCATCCTAACACTAACAACACTCCCTCCTACAGTCATTGTCCCACCCTTTGTTCATCACAATAAACAAAATTCAAACTATTTCCCCAGTACAAATCAGCAAATTAATATTAATTTCAGACCTCGACTGTTAATAAAGTACATACATATATCGGCGCCACTTCAACATTAATTAAGAAAAGAATATCAAACCACACTTCTTTTAACAACCAAAATTCTAATAATAACCAAGGAACTTCTCTAATCACTTTAATTAAAAAACTTAATTCTAACAATAGACTATCCTAGAAAAGGTTAAGTCTTATACTCCAGGCTCTGTCATGTCGCCTCTGCACTACCGAAACTATAACTATAATTACTTCCCCTTAAAGAAGTAATATAATAAACTCTGAAAACGAACTGATCTCCTACTGCAAACATAAGTCCAAATTTAAATATAGTAAATTTGAAATTACATAGCTATTAAATTAATCTTTATATATTTTTCTATAACATTATCGTTTTTTCTACATACTTTATTAGCATTTTATAACTTTGTAATTTTCATTGTAATTATTTATTTTTCCTTTGTTTTGCCGGTTTTACATCTGCAATCTCCGTTTTTGTATTTAAATATTCCTATCAATCAAATATATCCATCTACCTACACATCTATATTCTTACTGTTTACTTATATTTTACTATGTGCATTTACTTGCATACTTACTTGCCTTATTCCGGAATTTGTAGATACCGGCTATCCACTCTCATTTTTGTTCAACTCTTTATGTATTTACTCATCTATTTACTTATATGTACTAATATATATATATATATATATATATATATATATATATATATATATATGTGTGTGTGTGTATATATGTGTGTGTGTGTTTGTTATATATATATGTGTATGTGTGTGTGTGTGTAATTGTATGTATTCATATATAAGTATTATGTATGTATATACATTTGTATGTATGTAACTTTTCATTAATTCATTTGCTTCCTTTAATAACTCCTGCTGATAATTTAATTCTTAAGTAATAACTTGTATATTTCAGTAGACCTCTTTTATTTTTCTTTAAATTTGGCGCCTTTTCAACGTCATCTTGTTTGGGTGATTTTGACATTGGCTTTTCTATTCTAAAATTTATTCACTCATCATTCAATTTTTTTCTTCTTCTTGTTCTTCACTCATTCTTCATTGACAGTCGTTTTAAATTCTTTTTTCTATGCACATCTTACCTTTCTTTTAATAATGTTATTTGAACTCATTCCATTTTACTTGTACCCATTTGTGAATTATTCCACGGATTTCTGTCTTTTGGATTACTTTGGACTATCTTTTAATTACGCGATTCCCTTGGATTTTACTTGTCGTAATGGAAACTTAACCAACTTTTTTGGATTTTGATTTTTGGATTTTACCGTTATTGGATATTTTACCCTTCACCAGACTACCTATTCATGTGAAATCACCTTTTTCTTCCCCCTATTTCCTCTGCTTCACTATTTGTTACAAAGTAAGATCTATGACTGTTGTAGTTTCATTAAATACTCTTGCAAGCAAAATCCGATCCCTCATTTTGCTAAATCCTACCCGCTGATGAGAAGGAAAGTATTTCTTCGAAACTCCGTTCCCACTTATTTTTTGCATCCTTTTTAAAATTAAATATGTTTTTAACTCTTTTTCAACTCTGGATTTTCATTGAGAATTATGTTTGGATCATTGTAATAATGTTTTTAAGTCATTGAAATCGTTTACGCGCGTTTCAAACGGTCTGTGATGCGTCCTCGTCAGAAATTATTTTCAAATGTGTTGGAGATGTAAAAATGGCGATTTTCGTAGTTAATTTGAAGTTTTTCCAAGGGGTGGAGGCTTGTAAGTGTTTATTATTCATTGGTATGCTGAATTTTTATTGCTCTTTTATTGGGCTTATCCAGGGAGACGTTGACCTGGCTGTAGTCGCTTTCTGCTAATGTTTTTTTCTTTTCCTTTAGGTAGTGTGTGTATGTGTGTGTGTGTTTTTATGTGTGTGTCTGTGCGTGCGTGTGTGTGTTTGCTTTTATTGGTTTGGGAATGTGTATATTGTTTTATAGTATTTTGGGGTTATTTGCTTCCTTAGAAAGGCGGCTATGGTCCGAGGTCGTTACTAATGTGTATGTGTGGGGAGGGGGGACTGGCTCTTCTGAAATAAGGGTAGGGGTGCTTTCATTCTATTTTGATATTTATTGTTTGGATTCTTGGATTTTAGTATTGTGATTTTTCGTTTTAGTCTTTTTGGGTATTCCTTATATTATGTTTGTTTAGAAAGAGGGGTGTATTTAAAATAGGGGATTTGTTAATGTTTCTATTTATTTGTCTCCCCATGTGGGTATGGCCGCACCCAGGATCGGTTCCTAGTGTGGGGAAGATTTTGTTCCCCAGAGGGGGAGGATTGGAGGGGGTATAGGTATGGGAGGGGGATGATAGAAGGGATGAGAGTCGTTTCAGTCATGAGGGGGTTCTCCTCCACTGACTGAGGAGGGAGCGAGGTGTTGGAACAGATATTATACTATGGTTCTAGGTGTCTCCTAATGTTGTTGGTTTCGAGGTTAAGTAGGGTTGGTATTGTTCAGTGTGTTGTATTAGAGATAGGGGTGTTATGTCTGCGTGTGGTTGTATGCACGCACGTGTGTGTGTTTTAATGTGTCGTTTCTGATTTATGTGTGGGTGTGTATATGTGTATGTGTATGGGTGTGCATGCGAGTGTACCTTGCATTTCATGTTTTTGTGTGATGGTATTAGGTTCTGTTCAGTTCAGGAGTGAATCTGGTGATGAAATATTTTTCCTGTGTAAGTAAATAAAAATAATTGTCTTAAAAACATTATTACAATGATCCAAACATAATTCTCAATGAAAAACCAAGACACAGAATAATAAAATAATGTTAAAAATACACATTGTTGGTGACTACTCCCTTATTTAAATATACATCTTTCTTTCGTTGGAATTTCTTAACCTATTTTATATAAATATATATATATATATATATATATATATATATGTATATATATATATATATATACATATATGCATATATGCATATATATATGTATATGCATATATATATATATATATATGCATATAAATATGCATATATATGGATATATATATATATATATATATAAAATCCTTTCTTTTTAATTTATTTTCACAGTTAAAAAGATGAAATGAATGCCATCAAATGATTTCAAAAGTACAGGGTTTAGAGTTTTCAATAAAAATTGGCAAAAAGATTTTTAAATGACTAATCAAATTTATTTAAGAGTTTTTTAATATTCTAAAAAATATTTTTTTTTTAACTAAAACTTAAAAATTACATAATATATAATAAATAAATTCTATTTTCGACTATTTTCTCACCTTAGCCTGGCTGAAAATGTTTTGGGAGGGAAATTTTGTCACCCCTCTATGGCTCTCACCCGGATGCCCCCCCCCTTAGCTACGGTAGTGTCCCTATTCTCAATAACACAGAAGGAAATCAAATACATAAAATGAAACTATGGCCAACAAAATAATCCAATGGATTTGCAAAGGTATAAAAGCCAACCAGAATGAATTACTTCTACTAATATCCAATCTGTTCCCTGCAATAATATGCTTACAAGAGAAATTTTCCAAACCATCTGAAAATATCAATCTCCATAGTTTTACTAAATGCAACCACACAACAAATAACCCAAATAGAGCTTCTGGAGGAACATCCATTCTCATTAACAAAACCACAGCACAAAGCCAAATAAATCTACAAATTAACTTACAGGCAATTGCCATCACAACCACCCTATGTAGAACGGTCACAGTCTGCTCCATCTATCATCTATAGATGAAACAGAAATAGAAAAACTTATCAACTCCTTCGCCCTTTTCTAATTATTAGGCGACTTTAACAGTCATAATGCTAGTTGGGGATGCTTAGACACAGACAGAAAAGGAATCATTCTAAAAAATATTATCAACAACAACCTATGCACTGGATTGCACTGGGAGCCTTCCGAAATTCCTCCTCAATAGTCTCTATGCAGAAGCCAACTAACCCCCATTATCAATTCAACATGACAAACTAGTTTAAGACAATCCTGTTTAGGGTTAGGTATTATAAACACACTGGATTACTCACTCTCTGATAGGAAAAAAATCGCAACGGACAAATTCAGCTCATAACTGTACCTTCAATCGCAATTATCAAACCGTATATGACCAAAAAGTAAAGGCCTTTTGGTTTCCGTATGAAACCACTAGTGGAAGACACAGGTATCACAATTACGAACATCTATGATGTCAACCAACTAAGCCTTCCACCTTGGCTACTAAAACAGCCTGAAATTATCTTTGAACTAAACAAGCTCCCAAAAAATCAAACTCATCTACCAGAAGCTGCCCTTCCTTGTTTTATCTGTTCTGTGGGTTTCTATTGTCATTGTCAATCTAAAAGCCTCAATCTAAAAATACCTAAAGATTCATTGTGTGCTACTTCCCATCTCTTTGTTTATTGTCAGACACTTCCTATTCCTTTGTCTATTGTCAGTATCACAATATAACCCACTCCTTCCTGCTAAAAAAAGAAGACTCTCCAGAATGTTTAGCATACCAAGAACCCTTTATGGTAAAACACTATTTCTTTTGGATTGTGGCGATCTCACGCATCTCTGGCAAAATTATTACAATGTCAACAATATGAAAGAACTATTTAAAAAAAATAAATTCTAATAAAATACTAACATTTCTGAAAAAAGTAAATTTATACAAAAGAATATAATTTTAACTCAATCCAACTTTACCAAAAAAAAAAAAAAAAAACGCATCATCTAATGACGTAAAAAAGGCTGACTTGATTTACTGAAAAAATTAAAATATCTAACCCACAAAAAGAAAAAAACTCCAAATTACGGAACTTGGTATTAAATAACAAAGAAAAAAAGGTTGAGATACAGTAAAACCAAACCAAACTAATATTTCATCCCAGTACAGCGATCTTGAGTCTTTTGTCGGCCTATATTTTGTGGGCCCACGCATTTTGCAGTGTGATTACAAATGATCCATCTGGACTCGGTAAATGTTGTTCACCAATTATCTTTTCTAAGTGAGGTGCATTGGAAGAGGTCTTGACGGACAACGATGCGGTTTTTTGCAACCAAGAAGTTCGGCAATTGTTAGATGAATGAGTCACCTGACTACAATTGCGATGTGCTCATATGCCATCAGGAAATAGCATTGCTGAAAGCAGTCATCGCAGCATTAAGAAAGCAAATGTACCATTACAGAGGTCATGTATTGGTAAAACATCACGCCAAAGGATGGGAAGTTACCTGCAATAGCGCCTGCCAATGTTATACACACATACCATGTCAGAGTAAAGAGAAATGACACTACACAATGTTATACACACATACCATGTCAGAGTAAAGAGAATTGACACTACACAATGTTATACACACATACCATGTCAGAGTAAAGAGAATTGACACTACACAATGTTATACACACATACCATGTCAGAGTAAAGAGAATTGACACTACACAAGTGATGAGAGAACACACAACAGATATGATAAGAGATCCAGTCTGGGTGAGATCCCCAGGAAACCGGCGCACCACCAAGTTAAAACGGGGATGAATATCTGGGGTGATCAGCCAGCAGTTGGTCCTTGTATATGAAACGCCATGCCATGTGTGTGATCTTAACCTGGCTGCTGAGATATATCATACAACTACAGAGGAAAGTGATGATTTGCTGACAAACGCGATCAGTGAACCCCCTCCGCCAGAGAGTGTTGGCTAGAGTTTATCTGACGAGGCAGAACTGGAGCCAGAACCAGAGATGATAAATATACCCCTTCGCAGAAGTGAGCAGAATAAAAGACCATCCCCGCAATGCACTCTGTGTGATCATGAGATCAGAGGGAGTGTGATATTGATCAAAGAAGCAAGCGGCCACGCATTTGTGCCTTGTGTGGCTGTACAAACGATAAATAAACAACACTCACCTCGGAAACGTTCTTATGTCTGTCCGTTCTGCAAGCTGAGAAGAAAGAAATATCAAAGAGATCCAAGATGGCGTCCGTGATCTTTTGAAGCCCTTGATCTCACATAGTTCTCGCATGGTCACATGACACACCTGCTAATGAGGCATGCCCGGACACGATAAAAGCAGGTTAGAGGACGCATTCAGACGTGCATATGGTGAATAGTGCTCTGTGTCTCGTCAGACTTTTTGATATAACTTGTGCAGTGAAATTTGCTTTTCTTTTTGTTTTGCTACACTTTTTTTACTTGCGTGTATGCAAAGTATATTTTAAGGATTAAGTATAACCATGCATACATACATTGTAGCATATTGTATTTTGTGTTTTAATCCTATACATATTAAATACTATTTAGTAGAAAAAATTCAATATGTTTATATATTTATGTATTTTATATCCTAAGAATCTATTCATAAAGTAAAAAAGTTTATATTTCATTATTTTATTTGTTTATTTACTTATTTAATTTATTTATTTAGAAATTTTAAGAAAAAAACTAACCTAAATATATTCCTTATACCCTTACATTTATATTATTTTATGTAAAACAAAATACTAAAACAAAATGCTACATAAACTGGAAGTTGCAAAAATAAAATACAAAAAAAAAAATAAATAAATAAAAAATAAGTTCATTAAAAAATAATAAATAATAAATTCATAAACCAAAAATTAATAACAATAATAATAATTTGCAAGCTAAAAATACACGTGCTATTTCCAGGAAGAACAGATAAAAAAACAAAGGTTGAAGAGAGTCCAATATTTCTCGACTATAAACACCTTATATTCGATTTGAAACCGGCAGTATAGATGCTTTTTTTGACTTTCTGCAAATTTTATATATATATATATATTTATATATATATATATATATATATATATATATATATATATATATATATATATAAAGTTCAAATGTATTGAACTCAAACCCATTTTTTTCAAAAGTGCTCAATACATATGTAGAGTAATACATAAGTAAAATTATATTGACATCGAAAAAACCCTATATTTTGATAATGTTAATCGACTCCTCAATAGTTCTAGACTGGTTTTACAGGGTTTTCATTCGTGTTATATTAACTCTATGATATAAAAAAAAAAAACATAATCAATAGGGACTGCCAAAATTCATCACAGAATTACCCCACCCTATATGTGACACGATGTAACTTTATTATAAATTATATTATCAGTATAACTTTTGTTATAAAGAAATGCAAAATAAACCAGTAATAATTTTTTTTAATTTTTTCATCGTACGAAAATAATGGAATTGCGAGACGAAAATCGTGTTTACATAATTGGCGCTTTAAAATAACGTTCCCATGTAGTAGACATTCCGAACGTGAAAACATACCCGCATTTAATAAATCTAGCAAAAATCAACTAATGGTCAGATTTTCGTGAAATTTTCGATACTTATCCATTTTAGAATGAAATTACATATAAAATGCAGTTTTCATAAAATATACGAGGGGAAATATTTTTTAGTGCATGTTCCTCCACACCCCTATTTATTTTTTCGAAATTTGAACAAAATATATTTAACTCTATCGAAATTTTTATAATAAGAGTTCAAATAAGTAAAACATATTTATTTTTTTTAAATTCAAATACACATATTGAACAAAAATTTACCTTGAAGTTGCAATTAAAAAACTGATATAAACTTAAGATTATTATGTTTTTATAGCGTTTTTTTTTAAATTAAAATATACTATAATCAGTTGAATTGCTGAGAAAAAGAAACTTCATAAACAGTAATTAATTTTTAAAAGATTAAAACGATTAAAATTCCATTATTTCAAAATGTTCCGTTACAACATGGATTTTTAATTAATTGTGTTTAAATTTCTTTTTAAATATTAAGTTTTAATATAAACATGACTCTTGTCAGCTATTTTATCGCCAGATTAAAACCAATTTGAAAATATTATTGCACAAATATTAAGCATTTTGTAGCCCCACCCCCTCTCATATTTTGTTTGTCTCTTTTTACCGAAAAAATATGGAATCCCGTAGGTAACCAAATGAGGATTAAGTAAAATCGTATTTCATATTTAATATACAAATGCTTATTAATCATTAAACTGTGTACATCTTAAAACTTAACAAAATTATAACAAAGATTAATTATTAATTGCAGTTTGAAGAAGATAAACAAAGATTTTAAAAAATCATTAAGTCGCTTCTGCTTTTCCATAGTTTGCATAGTACACACAAATCTGACGTCACGGAAACATGCGGTTCACTTTTCACAATCGATTTGCAGACCATAATAATCAAAGTGCTCAAAGTGGTTTATATATAGTTCCCATAAAAATGTAGTAGTAGTAGTAGTAGTAGTAGTAGTAGTATGATACTATCGCCTCCACAGGAGGGTTACTTGGTTGAGGAAACGAACTGGGAACTCAACCAGCTTCCCGAGGAATAAACGATATCTAACGATAGACACATGTTGGAAACATCAACAAAAATAAACCGGTTGATATGTCGTCGGCTATAACTGTCTGGCATGTTCCCATCGTCGCTTCTTGTGTGTTCATTGTGTCGTTACAGGCAGCTTTCTGTCGTCGGCATTAATGGTATGCTGAAATCGAACATTTGTACAAAAATAGCAAACAAATGCATTTTTTATAAAAATATAATTCATTTAACAGTTAACAAGTAGGAACATATTTAGCCGACCCATCGCATATAGCGTGCAAGCCTCAAAACAATGAAATTATATTTAATTCTCTGTATCTTCATTGAAAGAGAGAGAAGGGGAGAGAAAGAGAGAGAGAGAGAGAGAGAGAGAGAGAGAGAGAGAGAGAGAGAGAGAGAGAGAGAGAGAAAAGATATATTCATACAGGTTAAACATTGTTTTGTTTTCGAATGCCTCTTAACGAGTTCTCCGATTTTGACCTTTCAAATTCTAAGGTCTCATATCGTTTTGCCTTGGTTCAATTTTATAAACAAACTCATTCTTAGCTTCACTCATCGCAGAACATTTTCAAAATCATAAACACCTGTTTTACACTTTTGTACCGCACAAGTGCAGATAAAGTTAGGCACAAGGTTCATTAATGTAGAAGCCCGCAGCTCCCTTAAAAAGGGGTTAGCCATTGTGCCGCAGTAGTAAGATATAAATATATGTTTCATTCGTTGTTAAATTAGCTCTACATTGTAATTAGAACTAATTTAAAGCCGAATTAAAAATAGTTTACTACCACAGAAAATTTGATGTTCACAGTAAACATATAATCTGTTATATTCATTTCGTTTTTCAGCCATGGGTGGACTCTCCTACCGAGAAGGAATGTTTATTGCTGAAACTGTTGCCAATACAGGTGAGCCTGCTGCTGATGTGTTCAGTCTCGTTTTAATGCTAGCTGAAATACCTGTGTACAATTGTAACGATTTTCTGATGCAAAACTTGTTGCATATCTGTTTAAATAATTCTATTTTGTTTTTATCTGTAACTGTAAAAATATTCCATAATTTCATATGAAATAGGAAGAAAAAAAGAATGTCACATGTTTTTAACAGTAAAAATTCTATTAGTCACATGAAAAAGAAAAAGAGAGATAAAAAAATAATATCAATTAATTTTTTAATTTTTTTTTACATTTTAGGAATAAAAAAATGCTTTGTGCGTTTTTTTAATTAATTTTTTTACATTTTAGGAGTGAAAAATGTTTTGCGGCTTCGTTTTTTTTTTTTTTTTTTTTTTTTTTTTCGTTTTTCTTTTTTTTTTTTCGTTTTTTTCGGGTTTTTTTTTCAATTCTCTTATCAAGCTGGGAATGGGGCATCATACCAAATGTCAAACATTCACCATCTATCTCATACATTCTAACCGAGAGATCTTTTTAAGATTCACCGTCCCTCTAAGTTCAATTAGTTAAAATATATATAACTGAATCGCTTACACTGGGCAACAATTTTTTTACTCTTTGAATATTGTTTAAAGTTCTACAACTGATTTATGGTATTTTTTATGCTGAATCAAGAAATCAGTTTCTTTCCATCAGCTCAGGTTTTTGTGCTAAGTGGTTCGAAAAGTTCAGATCTTGTGACAAAATCCATTATATTTTTGTTTTTCAGCTGATTTTTGTCAACACATATCTCTAATATGTTTTTAAGACAAAAAAATGTTTTGCCAACAATTGATCACCTAGTATGAATATCGATTACTGTAAACTGAATGGTGAGAATTGATAAAGTTAATTACATGTAAATTGTATGCTGCTTCACCATTGTTCAAACTCCAGGGCTTGAACCTCTGTTTCTTCAAACTCTAGGAATGTTCAGTGGCAGGCAGATTCCATCAATAATCAGCAACCATGACTGCGTCCAAGTGATCCTGATAGCTGGTCTCCATTTCTTTCAAGTCCTGATGCTTGTCACTCATTGAACCCAGGATCTCAGGAAAATAGTCCATATATGAAAATAGTGCCTCTTGAGGTTCATATTACAGTTCAGGTTTCTGAAAGTTGTGAACATGTTGTTGACAAGTTGTGAACATATTGTTGACAAATAGTTAACACGTTGTTGACAAGTTATGAACATGTTGTTGACAAGTAGTAACCATGTTGTTGACAAGTTATGTACATGTTGTTGACAAGTTATGAACATGTTGTTGACAAGTTGTTAACATATTGTTGACAAGTTGTTAACATTTTGCTGACAAGTAGTAGACATGTTGTTGAAAGTTATGAACATGTTGCTGACAAGTAGTTAATATGTTGTTGACAAGTTATGAATATGTTGTTGACAAGTTGTAAACATGTTGTTGACAAGCTATGAACATGTTGTTGACAAGTTGTTAACATATTGTTGACAAGTTGTTAACATGTTGTTGACAAGTTATGAACATGTTGTTGGCAAGTAGTGAACATGTTGTTGAAAGTTATGAACATGTTGCTGACAAGTAGTTAATATGTTATTGACAAGTTATGAATATGTTGTTGACCAGTAGTGAATATGTTGTTGACAAGTTATGAACATGTTGTTGACAAGTTATGAGCATGTTGTTGACAAGTAGTGAACATGTTGACAAGAAGTGAACATGTTGTTGACAAGTTATGAACATATTGCGGACAAGTAGTGAACATGTTGTTGACAAGTAGTGAATATGTTGTGGACAAGTTATGAATATGTTGTTGACAAGTTATAAATATGTTGTCGACATGTTGTGAACATGTTGCTGACAAGTTATGAGCATGTTGTTGACAAGTAGTGAACATGTTGTTGGCAAATTATGAACATGTTGTTGACAAGAAGTGAACATGTTGTTGACAAGTTATGAAGATGTTGTTGACAAGTTATGAACATATTGCTGACAGGTAGTGAACATGTTGTTGACAAGTAGTGAATATATTGTTGACAAGTTATGAATATGTTGTTGACAAGTTATGAATATGTTGTTGACAAGTTATGAGCATGTTGTTGACAAATAGTGAACATGTTGTTGACAAATAGTGAACATGTTGTTGACAAGTTATGAAAAATGTTGTTGACAAGTTATGAATATGTTGTTGACAAGTTATGAACATGTTCTTGACAAGTTGTGAACATATTGCTGACAAGTAGTGAACATGTTGCTGACAAGTAGTGAATATGTTGTTGACAAGTTATGAACAGGTTGCTGACAAGTAGTGAACATGTTGTTGACAAGTTATGAATATGTTGTTGACAAGTAGTGAATATGTTGTTGACAAGTTATGAACATGTTCTTGACAAGTTGTGAACATATTGCTGACAAGTAGTGAACATGTTGCTGACAAGTAGTGAATATGTTGTTGACAAGTCATGAACATGTTGCTGACAAGTAGTGTACATGTTGTTGACAAGTTATGAATATGTTGTTGACAAGTAGTGAAAATGTTGTTGAAAAGTTATGAACATGTTGCTGACAAGTAGTGTACATGTTGTTGACAAGTTATGAATATGTTGTTGACAAGTAGTGAACATGTTGTTGACAAGTGATGAACATGTTGCTGACAAGTAGTGAATATGTTGTTTACAAGTTATGAATATGTTGTTGACAAGTAGTGAACATGTTGTTGACAAGTTATGAACATGTTGCTGACAAGTAGTGAATATATTGTTGACAAGTTATGAATATGTTGCTGACAAGTTATGAACATGTTGTTGACAAGTTATGAACATGTTGCTGACAAGTAGTGAACATGTTGTTGACAAGTAGTGAATATGTTGTTGACAAGTTATGAATATGTTGTTGACAAGTAGTGAACATGTTGTTGACAAGTTATGAACATGTTGCTTACAAGTAGTGAATATATTGTTGACAAGTTATGAATATGTTGCTGACAAGTAGTGACTATGTTGTTGACAAGTTATGAATATGTTGTTGACAAGTAGTGAACATGTTGTTGACAAGTTATGAACATGTTGCTGACAAGTAGTGAACATGTTGTTGACAAGTAGTGAGCATGTTGTTGACATGTTGTTGACGAGTTGTTTACATGTTGTTGACAAGTAGTGAACATGTTGTTGACAAGTTATGAACCTGTTGCTGACAAGTAGTGAATATGTTGTTGACAAGTTATGAATATGTTTTTAACAAGTAGTGAATATGTTGTTGACAAGTTATGAATATGTTGTTGACAAGTAGTGAACATGTTGTTGACAAGTTATGAACATGTTGCTTACAAGTAGTGAATATGTTGTTGACAAGTTATGAATATGTTTCTGACAAGTAGTGAACATATTGTTGACAAGTTATGAACATGTTGCTGACAAGTAGTGAACATGTTGTTGACAAGTTGTAGACATGCTGTTGACGAGTTGTTAACATGTTGTTGACAAGTTATGAACATGTTGTTGACAAGTTATGAATATGTTGTTGACAAGTAGTGAACATGTTGGTGACAAGTAGTGAACATGTTGTTGACAAGTAGTGAACATGTTGTTGACAAGTTCTGAATATTTTATTGACAAGTTGTGAACATGTTGCTGACATGTAGTGAACATGTTGTTGACAAGTAGTGAACATGTTGCTGACAAGTAGTGAACATGTTGGTGAAAAGTAGTGAACATGTAGTTGACAAGTTGTGAACATGTTGTTGAAAAGTAGTGAACATGTTTTTCACAAGTAGTGAACATGTTGTTAACAAGTTATAAACATATCGTTGACAAATTATGAATATGTTGCTGACAATTGAACATGTTGTTGACAAGTAGTGAATATGTCGTTGACAAATTATGAACATGTTGTTGACACATGTGAATATGTTGTTGACAAGTGTTGAACATTTTGTTGACAAGTTATATGTTGTGTTGTTATCTAATAAGAGGGACCGGCGTGTGTTATATCTAATCAGGTTTGATGTCGTGTGATCGTCTAGTTTGTCTATCTATTTTTTCATATGCCATTTTGTTTGTGTGTGGTACATGTATTTTAGACATACCTTCTGTGTCCTGGATGTTGGTCTATCTATATTCATGTCTTGGAGGGACACTGGTACCTGTTGGACGAAGATTCAATCACTCCAAAACGATGATTTGGTTTTATAATTTATTCACCTCCAGATGTCTCATAGAAGGATGAAAGTGAATCTCTGGCTTGCGTGCTTTCTCTTGGACTCATTTCATATACACGTCAGCATCTTTCTCTTGGACTCATTTCATATACACGTCAGCATCGTTCTCTTGGACTCATTTCATATACACGTCAGCATCCCTCCCCCAGTGACATCTGTCGCATCCAAACGAAACCTCCACGATCCAGCTAACCTGATCACGTGACTCACACGCATATCTGATCAGCTGACCCTCACTACTGTCTACAATATAATTTACTCACGTCCCTCTCTCTCTCTCTCTAGATCCATTCTCTAACATTCCTTCCCCCATTATTTATAAAAATGTATCGCGAAGACATACATTTTCTACTACCCACTTTCTACTAAGGGAATCCTAAGCTCACCCAACTGGCAAAGGAACTGTCATACCATTATTCAATAAATCATTACATCTAATAAATAAAATAACATCCACAATTAATACCATATGGTGCAAATCCTTGCGCCCTCGAAGGTCAACCTCCCTGTGACCCCATGGCTCCCATTTCACATCTTAGGATCATGCAGAGATCACAATATCTCTCGTCACGCTATAACGTGTTTCCATAAGCACATGACTCCTACGAGATAAAAGATTTTTCTTATAACATTACGAGAGCATTTTCCTATGAATCCCACCGAATTACACATCTGGAGAAAAATCTCACAAAAAAATATATATATATTCTACAACCATTTCAAAAATTAGAATAAATATTGACTGAACCTTTGACTCTTCCAAAACATAAGAACTAGTTGACCCCTTATTCATAAATTAGTAGTGTGTCTTTTTTTTTATTATTTCTTACACTGCCTAAATCTTATTTCTTTCTCTTTTTCCCAATTTTTTTATTATCATTACTATCATTATTAATTAATTAACAACATATTCTTACTTTTAAATTAATCATTATTTCAATAAACCTCACAAGGCAAAGATTCACTCCTCCTCAATTCTGCAAAAAATATACATGTCAAAGAACAAGAAAGACCTGTACACAACTGATTTGAGAAAACATCAATTACATAAGAATAAAAAAATTTTTAAAATTGCTTATAAGCATTCACAAAGTCTCATCTCACCAATAACAAAATTCCAAATAACAAAACACAGATTCATGGAAACCCAAAATTGTCCACGTCATCAATTTTGTCCACGTCATCAATTTCTGAGGTCGGTTGCATCACCTTTACCATTTCACAGAATATAAAAAATAAAAATAAAAATCACAGTCGTTTACAAAAAATACAAAGGCATTTACAATAAAAATATATAGTCGTTTCCAAAACCAAAAAAAACGACTCACTTATACACTTCCAGAGAATCCTTCACAAAACAAAAATTCAACAACAAAATAACAAATCGATAGAAACTTAAATTGTCCACGTCACCCAACTCTAGGGGTTTTCTGAAAAAAAAATATCACCTTTTACTTATCGAGTGATTTTTATTATGGCCTCTTCTGCCATTTCCTCTTCTGCCACTTACACCACGTCAGGGGAATATATTTCGCTCTGCTATATTGGAAAAATTTTTGTTCAGGTCGTTACTTGTGACTACCTTTCAAGGCATATAGCTTAGCAGAAAATATCGGGATTTCCACACATGAAATTTTCCATGTTGATCCTACTCGAAATCAACGAAAATCCCATCACCCAATAGACAATACTCGTGTCCTTTTTCTTAATCTAAAAAAAAACATACATTTAAAATTACATTATACACATTACAAGCATTTACACCAATGAACAACATTTTTTCCACACCAGAAAAATTCCTGAGAAAAAAACCGCACAATGTCACATTGGCAGAACCTGTCCATTGTTTTTTCACAAAGTACACAGAGTTTTACAGTTTAAAAATTGCAACATTGCAGCATTTTAAGTGTGTGTAAATGTGAAACATTCTAATTCATAAATATTTTTGATTGGCGTGTTTCTCTTTTGGTAATATGACAGGAAATTTCACCCACACTGTAACACTGTTCATATGTTCTATTCTCTTCTTTTTCTTTTTTTCTTTCTTTCTGTTTTACACATTGGCTGTATTAATATTTTTTCTGTCTTCCGTGCTTTCAATTTTCATATTCAAAATCAACAATACGTTATCTGTATGTCGATCGAGCTATCTGTTTTTTTTCCTTATTTCTTCTATTTATTTTTTTTCTACACCATAACGTGCTCTTTGTCTTTTTTTACATACAAATGTATCTATATATAATTTTAATGTGTCTATTTTTCAAAGGACCTTTTTTGTTGTTTCATGGCATGGTTCCTTTCTTCTTAAATCTTCTTTATCCTTCTTCTTTATGTCTAGTGTACAATATTTTTTTTCCGTTCTGTTAATTTTTTTTCACTATGGTAACCTCCAGATTCGATTTTTTTCTTTCCACCCTTATACAGGTGGACTGGTCCATGGGCACCAAATTTGTATTTGTTGTGTTGTTATATCTAATAAGAGGGACCGTTGTGTGTTATATCTAATCAGGTTAACAAAGTTGTTCAGTGTATTTGTTCATATGCCGTTGTGTATGTGTGTGCGTGTGGTACATGTATTTTAGACATACCTTCTGTGTCGTGGATGTTGGTCTATCTGGATTCATTTCGTGTCTTGGAGGAAGACTGATACCTGTTGGACGAAGATTCAATCACTTGAAAACAGTGAATTAGTTTTATATTTTATTCACCTCCAGATGTCTCGCAGAAGGATGGAAGTGAATCTCTGGCTTGTGTAGTTTCTCTTGGTCTCAGATCTATACAGATCAGCGTCCCCCTCCCCCCAGTGAAGGGGACGTGATGACTGTTAAGCTGTCCGTCGCCTTCTAAGTCTAAACGAAACCTCCACAATCCAGCTAACCTGATCACGTGACTCACACGCACATCCAATCAGCTGACCCTCACTACCGGTCAACGTGTCTACAATATAATTTAACACCTCCCCCCCCTCTCTCTCTCTCTCTCTCTCTCGATCAATTCTCTAACATATGAACATGTTGACAAGTAGTGAACATGTTGACTAGTCGTGAACATATTGTTGACAAGTTATGAACATGTTGACTAGTTGTGAACATGTTGCTGACAAGTTATGAACATGTTGACAAGTAGTGGACATGTTGTTGACATATGAACATGTGGTTGACAAGTTGTGAACATGTTGTTGACAAGTTATAAATATGTGGTTGACAAGTTGTGAACATGTTGTTGACAAGTTATGAACATGTTGACAAGTTGTGGACATGTTGTTGACAAGTTATGAACATGTTGTTGACAAGTTATGAACATGTTGTAGACAAGTTGTGAACATGTTGTTGACAAGTTATGAACATGTTGTAGACAAGTTGTGAACATGTTGTTGACAAGTTATGAACATGTTATTGACAAGTTATGAACATGTTGTTGACAAGTAGTGGACATGTTATTGACAAGTTGTGAACATGTTGTTGACAAGCTATGAACATGTTGTTGACAAGTTCGGCATTGTCTCTTCACTACCAGAACAAATGCTTCCAGTTCGTTTATTGAGTTTTCAAACTCTGGATATCTGATGATCTGCCAGATCTGAGAAATCTCAAAGTCCAGCTTTTAACTTCTCCATATTTAATACTGGAAAAGCCTGGCACAAGTGAAGCAATCTCATCCTTGTCCAGAGCCTCCGTAATTTGCTTATGTGCAACAGTGGGAAGAGTATTCTGTCTCTATACACCAAATGGTCGGTGATGACGTTCATTTCACCAATTCCTCTTCGTGTATGGTGAGCACCAATTTTTGGAAGATTTTGAGGTTTCAAACTGAACCCTTTTTGACATAATCACCCAGAACTGTCAGACCTGTTTTCCACCAGAAATTTGGCTGTTAAGGGGTCAAAGTTCAACATTTGATCTTTGAGAACTCTACCAAATTCCTCCACCAATTTTGGGTCTAAACATTTGAAATTACAGATATAGGTTCCTTGGACATGGATCTAACTTAATAACTCAATTTGAGCCCAAAACAATAAATGTTAAGGTGTCATAATAGCGGTCAAAGTAAAAAAAAAAAATGACCGCTTTTTTTTTTTTTTTGTTTTGCTCAACATAAATCGCCGAACACCCGGTCAACGCCGGGCTGAAATGCTAGTATATATGAATAAAATAAAATATGCTGAAATGCTAGTATATATGAATAGAATAAAATATACTGAAATGCTAGTATATATGAATAGAATAAAATATGCTGAAATGCTAGTATATATGAATAGAATAAAATATGCTGAAATGCTAGTATATATGAATAAAAAAAAATATGCTGAAATGCTAGTATATATGAATAGAATAAAATATACTGAAATGCTAGTATATATGAATAGAATAAAATATGCTGAAATGCTAGTATATATGAATAAAATAAAATATGATGAAATGCTAGTATATATGAATAAAATAAAATATGCTGAAATGCTAGTATATATGAATAGAATAAAATATACTGAAATGCTAGTATATATTAATAGAATAAAATATGCTGAAATGCTAGTATATATGAATAGAATAAAATATGCTGAAATGCTAGTATATATGAATAGAATAAAATATGCTGAAATGCTAGTATATATGAATAAAATAAAATATGCTGAAATGCTAGTATATATGAATAAAATAAAATATGCTGAAATGCTAGTATATATGAATAGAATAAAATATACTGAAATGCTAGTATATATTAATAGAATAAAATATGCTGAAATGCTAGTATATATGAATAGAATAAAATATGCTGAAATGCTAGTATATATGAATAGAATAAAATATACTGAAATGCAAGTATATATGAATAGAATAAAATATGCTGAAATGCTAGTATATATGAATAAAATAAAATATGCTGAAATGCTAGTATATATGAATAAAATAAAATATGCTGAAATGCTAGTATATATGAATAGAATAAAATATACTGAAATGCTAGTATATATTAATAGAATAAAATATGCTGAAATGCTAGTATATATTAATAGAATAAAATATGCTGAAATGCTAGTATATATGAATAGAATAAAATATGCTGAAATGCTAGTATATATGAATAGAATAAAATATGCTGAAATGCTAGTATATATGAATAAAATAAAATATGCTGAAATGCTAGTATATATTAATAAAATAAAATATGCTGAAATGCTAGTATATATGAATAGAATAAAATATACTGAAATGCTAGTATATATGAATAGAATAAAATATGCTGAAATGCTAGTATATATGAATAGAATAAAATATGCTGACATGCTAGTATATATGAATAGAATAAAATATGCTGAAATGCTAGTATATATGAATAAAATAAAATATGCTGAAATGCTAGTATATATGAATAGAATAAAATATGCTGAAATGCTAGTATATATTAATAGAATAAAATATGCTGAAATGCTAGTATATATGAATAGAATAAAATATGTTGAAATGCTAGTATATATGAATAGAATAAAATATGCTGAAATGCGACTATATATGAATAGAATAAAATATGCTGAAATGCTAGTATATATTAATAGAATAAAATATGCTGAAATGCTAGTATATATTAATAGAATAAAATATACTGAAATGCTAGTATATATTAATAGAATAAAATATACTGAAATGCTAGTATATATGAATAGAATAAAATATGCTGAAATGCTAGTATATATGAATAGAATAAAATATACTGAAATGCTAGTATATATTAATAGAATAAAATATGCTGAAATGCTAGTATATATGAATAGAATAAAATATGCTGAAATGCTAGTATATATTAATAGAATAAAATATACTGAAATGCTAGTATATATTAATAGAATAAAATATACTGAAATGCTAGTATATATGAATAGAATAAAATATACTGAAATGCTAGTATATATTAATAGAATAAAATATACTGAAATGCTAGTATATATTAATAGAATAAAATATACTGAAATGCTAGTATATATTAATAAAATAAAATATGCTGAAATGCTAGTATATATTAATAGAATAAAATATACTGAAATGCTAGTATATATTAATAAAATAAAATATGCTGAAATGCTAGTATATATTAATAGAATAAAATATGCTGAAATGCTAGTATATATTAATAGAATAAAATATGCTGAAATGCTAGTATATATTAATAGAATAAAATATACTGAAATGCTAGTATATATTAATAGAATAAAATATACTGAAATGCTAGTATATATTAATAGAATAAAATATACTGAAATGCTAGTATATATTAATAGAATAAAATATACTGAAATGCTAGTATATATTAATAGAATAAAATATACTGAAATGCTAGTATATATTAATAAAATAAAATATGCTGAAATGCTAGTATATATGAATAGAATAAAATATGCTGAAATGCTAGTATATATTAATAGAATAAAATATGCTGAAATGCTAGTATATATTAATAGAATAAAATATGCTGAAATGCTAGTATATATGAATAGAATAAAATATGCTGAAATGCTAGTATATATGAATAGAATAAAATATACTGAAATGCTAGTATATATTAATAGAATAAAATATACTGAAATGCTAGTATATATGAATAGAATAAAATATGCTGAAATGCTAGTATATATGAATAGAATAAAATATACTGAAATGCTAGTATATATGAATAGAATAAAATATGCTGAAATGCTAGTATATATGAATAGAATAAAATATGCTGAAATGCTAGTATATATTAATAGAATAAAATATGCTGAAATGCTAGTATATATTAATAGAATAAAGTATGCTGAAATGCTAGTATATATGAATAGAATAAAATATACTGAAATGCTAGTATATATTAATAGAATAAAATATGCTGAAATGCTAGTATATATGAATAGAATAAAATATGCTGAAATGCTAGTATATATTAATAGAATAAAATATGCTGAAATGCTAGTATATATTAATAGAATAAAATATGCTGAAATGCTAGTATATATGAATAGAATAAAATATACTGAAATGCTAGTATATATGAATAGAATAAAATATGCTGAAATGCTAGTATATATGAATAGAATAAAATATACTGAAATGCTAGTATATATTAATAGAATAAAATATGCTGAAATGCTAGTATATATGACTAGAATAAAATATGCTGAAATGCTAGTATATATGAATAGAATAAAATATACTGAAATGCTAGTATATATGAATAGAATAAAATATGCTGAAATGCTAGTATATATGAATAGAATAAAATATACTGAAATGCTAGTATATATTAATAGAATAAAATATACTGAAATGCTAGTATATATTAATAGAATAAAATATGCTGAAATGCTAGTATATATGAATAGAATAAAATATACTGAAATGCTAGTATATATGAATAGAATAAAATATGCTGAAATGCTAGTATATATTAATAGAATAAAATATGCTGAAATGCTAGTATATATGAATAGAATAAAATATACTGAAATGCTAGTATATATTAATAGAATAAAATATGCTGAAATGCTAGTATATATTAATAGAATAAAATTTACTGAAATGCTAGTATATATGAATAAAATAAAATATACTGAAATGCTTGTATATATGAATAGAATAAAATATGCTGAAATGCTAGTATATATGAATAGAATAAAATATGCTGAAATGCTTGTATATATGAATAGAATAAAATATACTGAAATGCTAGTATATATGAATAGAATAAAATATGCTGAAATGCTAGTATATATGAATAGAATAAAATATACTGAAATGCTTGTATATATGAATAGAATAAAATATGCTGAAATTCTTGTATATATGAATAGAATAAAATATGCTGAAATGCTAGTATATATGAATAGAATAAAATATGCTGAAATGCTTGTATATATGAATAGAATAAAATATGCTGAAATGCTAGTATATATGAATAGAATAAAATATACTGAAATGCTAGTATATATGAATAGAATAAAATATGCTGAAATGCTAGTATATATGAATAGAATAAAATATACTGAAATGCTAGTATATATGAATAGAATAAAATATGCTGAAATACTAGTATATATGAATAGAATAAAATATGCTGAAATGCTAGTATATATTAATAGAATAAAATATACTTAAATGCTTGTATATATGAATAGAATAAAATATACTGAAATGCTAGTATATATGAATAGAATAATTATGCTGAAATGCTAGTATATATGAATAGAATAAAATATGCTGAAATGCTAGTATATATGAATATAATAAAATATGCTGAAATGCTAGTATATATTAATAGAATAAAATATACTGAAATGCTAGTATATATGAATAGAATAAAATATGCTGAAATGCTAGTATATATGAATAGAATAAAATATGCTGAAATGCTAGTATATATTAATAGAATAAAATATACTGAAATGCTAGTATATATGAATAGAATAAAATATACTGAAATGCTAGTATATATGAATAGAATAAAATATGCTGAAATGCTAGTATATATGAATAGAATAAAATATACTGAAATGCTAGTATATATGAATAGAATAAAATATACTGAAATGCTAGTATATATGAATAGAATAAAATATGCTGAAATGCTAGTATATATGAATAGAATAAAATATACTGAAATGCTAGTATATATGAATAGAATAAAATATACTGAAATGCTAGTATATATGAATAGAATAAAATATGCTGAAATGCTAGTATATATGAATAGAATAAAATATACTGAAATGCTAGTATATATTAATAGAATAAAATATGCTGAAATGCTAGTATATATGACTAGAATAAAATATGCTGAAATGCTAGTATATATGAATAGAATAAAATATACTGAAATGCTAGTATATATGAATAGAATAAAATATGCTGAAATGCTAGTATATATGAATAGAATAAAATATACTGAAATGCTAGTATATATTAATAGAATAAAATATACTGAAATGCTAGTATATATTAATAGAATAAAATATGCTGAAATGCTAGTATATATGAATAGAATAAAATATACTGAAATGCTAGTATATATGAATAGAATAAAATATGCTGAAATGCTAGTATATATTAATAGAATAAAATATGCTGAAATGCTAGTATATATGAATAGAATAAAATATACTGAAATGCTAGTATATATTAATAGAATAAAATATGCTGAAATGCTAGTATATATTAATAGAATAAAATTTACTGAAATGCTAGTATATATGAATAAAATAAAATATACTGAAATGCTTGTATATATGAATAGAATAAAATATGCTGAAATGCTAGTATATATGAATAGAATAAAATATGCTGAAATGCTTGTATATATGAATAGAATAAAATATACTGAAATGCTAGTATATATGAATAGAATAAAATATGCTGAAATGCTAGTATATATGAATAGAATAAAATATACTGAAATGCTTGTATATATGAATAGAATAAAATATGCTGAAATTCTTGTATATATGAATAGAATAAAATATGCTGAAATGCTAGTATATATGAATAGAATAAAATATGCTGAAATGCTTGTATATATGAATAGAATAAAATATGCTGAAATGCTAGTATATATGAATAGAATAAAATATACTGAAATGCTAGTATATATGAATAGAATAAAATATGCTGAAATGCTAGTATATATGAATAGAATAAAATATACTGAAATGCTAGTATATATGAATAGAATAAAATATGCTGAAATACTAGTATATATGAATAGAATAAAATATGCTGAAATGCTAGTATATATTAATAGAATAAAATATACTTAAATGCTTGTATATATGAATAGAATAAAATATACTGAAATGCTAGTATATATGAATAGAATAATTATGCTGAAATGCTAGTATATATGAATAGAATAAAATATGCTGAAATGCTAGTATATATGAATATAATAAAATATGCTGAAATGCTAGTATATATTAATAGAATAAAATATACTGAAATGCTAGTATATATGAATAGAATAAAATATGCTGAAATGCTAGTATATATGAATAGAATAAAATATGCTGAAATGCTAGTATATATTAATAGAATAAAATATACTGAAATGCTAGTATATATGAATAGAATAAAATATACTGAAATGCTAGTATATATGAATAGAATAAAATATGCTGAAATGCTAGTATATATGAATAGAATAAAATATACTGAAATGCTAGTATATATGAATAGAATAAAATATACTGAAATGCTAGTATATATGAATAGAATAAAATATGCTGAAATGCTAGTATATATGAATAGAATAAAATATACTGAAATGCTAGTATATATGAATAGAATAAAATATACTGAAATGCTAGTATATATGAATAGAATAAAATATGCTGAAATGCTAGTATATATGAATAGAATAAAATATACTGAAATGCTAGTATATATGAATAGAATAAAATATACTGAAATGCTAGTATATATGAATAGAATAAAATATGCTGAAATGCTAGTATATATGAATAGAATAAAATATACTGAAATGCTAGTATATATGAATAGAATAAAATATACTGAAATGCTAGTATATATGAATAGAATAAAATATACTGAAATGCTAGTATATATTAATAGAATAAAATATGCTGAAATGCTAGTATATATTAATAGAATAAAATATGCTGAAATGCTAGTATATATTAATAGAATAAAATATGCTGAAATGCTAGTATATATGAATAGAATAAAATATACTGAAATGCTAGTATATATTAATAGAATAAAATATACTGAAATGCTAGTATATATGAATAGAATAAAATATGCTGAAATGCTAGTATATATTAATAGAATAAAATATGCTGAAATGCTAGTATATATTAATAGAATAAAATATGCTGAAATGCTAGTATATATTAATAGAATAAAATATACTGAAATGCTAGTATATATGAATAGAATAAAATATGCTGAAATGCTAGTATATATTAATAGAATAAAATATACTGAAATGCTAGTATATATTAATAGAATAAAATATACTGAAATGCTAGTATATATTAATAGAATAAAATATACTGAAATGCTAGTATATATGAATAGAATAAAATATGCTGAAATGCTAGTATATATGAATAGAATAAAATATACTGAAATGCTAGTATATATTAATAGAATAAAATATACTGAAATGCTAGTATATATGAATAGAATAAAATATGCTGAAATGCTAGTATATATGAATAGAATAAAATATGCTGAAATGCTAGTATATATGAATAGAATAAAATATGCTGAAATGCTAGTATATATGAATAGAATAAAATATGCTGAAATGCTAGTATATATGAATAGAATAAAATATGCTGAAATGCTAGTATATATGAATAGAATAAAATATGCTGAAATGCTAGTATATATGAATAGAATAAAATATGCTGAAATGCTAGTATATATTAATAGAATAAAATATGCTGAAATGCTAGTATATATGAATAGAATAAAATATGCTGAAATGCTAGTATATATTAATAGAATAAAATATACTGAAATGCTAGTATATATTAATAGAATAAAATATACTGAAATGCTAGTATATATTAATAGAATAAAATATGCTGAAATGCTAGTATATATTAATAGAATAAAATATACTGAAATGCTAGTATATATTAATAGAATAAAATATGCTGAAATGCTAGTATATATGAATAGAATAAAATATGCTGAAATGCTAGTATATATGAATAGAATAAAATATACTGAAATGCTAGTATATATTAATAGAATAAAATATACTGAAATGCTAGTATATATGAATAGAATAAAATATGCTGAAATGCTAGTATATATTAATAGAATAAAATATGCTGAAATGCTAGTATATATTAATAGAATAAAATATGCTGAAATGCTAGTATATATTAATAGAATAAAATATGCTGAAATGCTAGTATATATTAATAGAATAAAATATGCTGAAATGCTAGTATATATTAATAGAATAAAATATACTGAAATGCTAGTATATATTAATAGAATAAAATATGCTGAAATGCTAGTATATATGAATAGAATAAAATATGCTGAAATGCTAGTATATATGAATAGAATAAAATATACTGAAATGCTAGTATATATTAATAGAATAAAATATACTGAAATGCTAGTATATATGAATAGAATAAAATATGCTGAAATGCTAGTATATATTAATAGAATAAAATATACTGAAATGCTTGTATATATGAATAGAATAAAATATACTGAAATGCTAGTATATATTAATAGAATAAAATATGCTGAAATGCTTGTATATATGAATAGAATAAAATATACTGAAATGCTAGTATATATTAATAGAATAAAATATGCTGAAATGCTAGTATATATTAATAGAATAAAATATGCTGAAATGCTAGTATATATGAATAGAATAAAATATGCTGAAATGCTAGTATATATGAATAGAATAAAATATACTGAAATGCTAGTATATATTAATAGAATAAAATATGCTGAAATGCTAGTATATATTAATAGAATAAAATATACTGAAATGCTAGTATATATGAATAGAATAAAATATGCTGAAATGCTAGTATATATTAATAGAATAAAATATACTGAAATGCTAGTATATATTAATAGAATAAAATATGCTGAAATGCTAGTATATATTAATAGAATAAAATATGCTGAAATGCTAGTATATATGAATAGAATAAAATATACTGAAATGCTAGTATATATTAATAGAATAAAATATGCTGAAATGCTAGTATATATGAATAGAATAAAATATGCTGAAATGCTAGTATATATGAATAGAATAAAATATGCTGAAATGCTAGTATATATGAATAGAATAAAATATACTGAAATGCTAGTATATATTAATAGAATAAAATATGCTGAAATGCTAGTATATATGAATAGAATAAAATATGCTGAAATGCTAGTATATATTAATAGAATAAAATATACTGAAATGCTTGTATATATGAATAGAATAAAATATACTGAAATGCTAGTATATATGAATAGAATAATTATGCTGAAATGCTAGTATATATGAATAGAATAAAATATGCTGAAATGCTAGTATATATGAATAGAATAAAATATGCTGAAATGCTAGTATATATTAATAGAATAAAATATACTGAAATGCTAGTATATATGAATAGAATAAAATATGCTGAAATGCTAGTATATATGAATAGAATAAAATATGCTGAAATGCTAGTATATATTAATAGAATAAAATATACTGAAATGCTAGTATATATGAATAGAATAAAATATGCTGAAATGCTAGTATATATTAATAGAATAAAATATACTGAAATGCTAGTATATATGAATAGAATAAAATATGCTGAAATGCTAGTATATATGAATAGAATAAAATATGCTGAAATGCTAGTATATATGAATAGAATAAAATATACTGAAATGCTAGTATATATGAATAGAATAAAATATGCTGAAATGCTAGTATATATGAATAGAATAAAATATACTGAAATGCTAGTATATATTAATAGAATAAAATATACTGAAATGCTAGTATATATGAATAGAATAAAATATGCTGAAATGCTAGTATATATGAATAGAATAAAATATACTGAAATGCTAGTATATATGAATAGAATAAAATATACTGAAATGCTAGTATATATGAATAGAATAAAATATGCTGAAATGCTAGTATATATGAATAGAATAAAATATACTGAAATGCTAGTATATATTAATAGAATAAAATATACTGAAATGCTAGTATATATGAATAGAATAAAATATTCTGAAATGCTAGTATATATTAATAGAATAAAATATGCTGAAATGCTAGTATATATGAATAGAATAAAATATGCTGAAATGCTAGTATATATTAATAGAATAAAATATACTGAAATGCTAGTATATATTAATAGAATAAAATATACTGAAATGCTAGTATATATTAATAGAATAAAATATACTGAAATGCTAGTATATATTAATAGAATAAAATATACTGAAATGCTAGTATATATTAATAGAATAAAATATACTGAAATGCTAGTATATATTAATAAAATAAAATATGCTGAAATGCTAGTATATATGAATAGAATAAAATATGCTGAAATGCTAGTATATATTAATAGAATAAAATATGCTGAAATGCTAGTATATATTAATAGAATAAAATATGCTGAAATGCTAGTATATATGAATAGAATAAAATATGCTGAAATGCTAGTATATATGAATAGAATAAAATATACTGAAATGCTAGTATATATTAATAGAATAAAATATACTGAAATGCTAGTATATATGAATAGAATAAAATATGCTGAAATGCTAGTATATATGAATAGAATAAAATATACTGAAATGCTAGTATATATGAATAGAATAAAATATGCTGAAATGCTAGTATATATGAATAGAATAAAATATGCTGAAATGCTAGTATATATTAATAGAATAAAATATGCTGAAATGCTAGTATATATTAATAGAATAAAGTATGCTGAAATGCTAGTATATATGAATAGAATAAAATATACTGAAATGCTAGTATATATTAATAGAATAAAATATGCTGAAATGCTAGTATATATGAATAGAATAAAATATGCTGAAATGCTAGTATATATTAATAGAATAAAATATGCTGAAATGCTAGTATATATTAATAGAATAAAATATGCTGAAATGCTAGTATATATGAATAGAATAAAATATACTGAAATGCTAGTATATATGAATAGAATAAAATATGCTGAAATGCTAGTATATATGAATAGAATAAAATATACTGAAATGCTAGTATATATTAATAGAATAAAATATGCTGAAATGCTAGTATATATGACTAGAATAAAATATGCTGAAATGCTAGTATATATGAATAGAATAAAATATACTGAAATGCTAGTATATATGAATAGAATAAAATATGCTGAAATGCTAGTATATATGAATAGAATAAAATATACTGAAATGCTAGTATATATTAATAGAATAAAATATACTGAAATGCTAGTATATATTAATAGAATAAAATATGCTGAAATGCTAGTATATATGAATAGAATAAAATATACTGAAATGCTAGTATATATGAATAGAATAAAATATGCTGAAATGCTAGTATATATTAATAGAATAAAATATGCTGAAATGCTAGTATATATGAATAGAATAAAATATACTGAAATGCTAGTATATATTAATAGAATAAAATATGCTGAAATGCTAGTATATATTAATAGAATAAAATTTACTGAAATGCTAGTATATATGAATAAAATAAAATATACTGAAATGCTTGTATATATGAATAGAATAAAATATGCTGAAATGCTAGTATATATGAATAGAATAAAATATGCTGAAATGCTTGTATATATGAATAGAATAAAATATACTGAAATGCTAGTATATATGAATAGAATAAAATATGCTGAAATGCTAGTATATATGAATAGAATAAAATATACTGAAATGCTTGTATATATGAATAGAATAAAATATGCTGAAATTCTTGTATATATGAATAGAATAAAATATGCTGAAATGCTAGTATATATGAATAGAATAAAATATGCTGAAATGCTTGTATATATGAATAGAATAAAATATGCTGAAATGCTAGTATATATGAATAGAATAAAATATACTGAAATGCTAGTATATATGAATAGAATAAAATATGCTGAAATGCTAGTATATATGAATAGAATAAAATATACTGAAATGCTAGTATATATGAATAGAATAAAATATGCTGAAATACTAGTATATATGAATAGAATAAAATATGCTGAAATGCTAGTATATATTAATAGAATAAAATATACTTAAATGCTTGTATATATGAATAGAATAAAATATACTGAAATGCTAGTATATATGAATAGAATAATTATGCTGAAATGCTAGTATATATGAATAGAATAAAATATGCTGAAATGCTAGTATATATGAATAGAATAAAATATGCTGAAATGCTAGTATATATTAATAGAATAAAATATACTGAAATGCTAGTATATATGAATAGAATAAAATATGCTGAAATGCTAGTATATATGAATAGAATAAAATATGCTGAAATGCTAGTATATATTAATAGAATAAAATATACTGAAATGCTAGTATATATGAATAGAATAAAATATACTGAAATGCTAGTATATATGAATAGAATAAAATATGCTGAAATGCTAGTATATATGAATAGAATAAAATATACTGAAATGCTAGTATATATGAATAGAATAAAATATACTGAAATGCTAGTATATATGAATAGAATAAAATATGCTGAAATGCTAGTATATATGAATAGAATAAAATATACTGAAATGCTAGTATATATGAATAGAATAAAATATACTGAAATGCTAGTATATATGAATAGAATAAAATATGCTGAAATGCTAGTATATATGAATAGAATAAAATATACTGAAATGCTAGTATATATGAATAGAATAAAATATACTGAAATGCTAGTATATATGAATAGAATAAAATATGCTGAAATGCTAGTATATATGAATAGAATAAAATATACTGAAATGCTAGTATATATTAATAGAATAAAATATACTGAAATGCTAGTATATATGAATAGAATAAAATATACTGAAATGCTAGTATATATTAATAGAATAAAATATGCTGAAATGCTAGTATATATTAATAGAATAAAATATGCTGAAATGCTAGTATATATTAATAGAATAAAATATGCTGAAATGCTAGTATATATGAATAGAATAAAATATACTGAAATGCTAGTATATATTAATAGAATAAAATATACTGAAATGCTAGTATATATGAATAGAATAAAATATGCTGAAATGCTAGTATATATTAATAGAATAAAATATGCTGAAATGCTAGTATATATTAATAGAATAAAATATGCTGAAATGCTAGTATATATTAATAGAATAAAATATACTGAAATGCTAGTATATATGAATAGAATAAAATATGCTGAAATGCTAGTATATATTAATAGAATAAAATATACTGAAATGCTAGTATATATTAATAGAATAAAATATACTGAAATGCTAGTATATATTAATAGAATAAAATATACTGAAATGCTAGTATATATGAATAGAATAAAATATGCTGAAATGCTAGTATATATGAATAGAATAAAATATACTGAAATGCTAGTATATATTAATAGAATAAAATATACTGAAATGCTAGTATATATGAATAGAATAAAATATGCTGAAATGCTAGTATATATGAATAGAATAAAATATGCTGAAATGCTAGTATATATGAATAGAATAAAATATGCTGAAATGCTAGTATATATGAATAGAATAAAATATGCTGAAATGCTAGTATATATGAATAGAATAAAATATGCTGAAATGCTAGTATATATGAATAGAATAAAATATGCTGAAATGCTAGTATATATGAATAGAATAAAATATGCTGAAATGCTAGTATATATTAATAGAATAAAATATGCTGAAATGCTAGTATATATGAATAGAATAAAATATGCTGAAATGCTAGTATATATTAATAGAATAAAATATACTGAAATGCTAGTATATATTAATAGAATAAAATATACTGAAATGCTAGTATATATTAATAGAATAAAATATGCTGAAATGCTAGTATATATTAATAGAATAAAATATACTGAAATGCTAGTATATATTAATAGAATAAAATATGCTGAAATGCTAGTATATATGAATAGAATAAAATATGCTGAAATGCTAGTATATATGAATAGAATAAAATATACTGAAATGCTAGTATATATTAATAGAATAAAATATACTGAAATGCTAGTATATATGAATAGAATAAAATATGCTGAAATGCTAGTATATATTAATAGAATAAAATATGCTGAAATGCTAGTATATATTAATAGAATAAAATATGCTGAAATGCTAGTATATATTAATAGAATAAAATATGCTGAAATGCTAGTATATATTAATAGAATAAAATATGCTGAAATGCTAGTATATATTAATAGAATAAAATATACTGAAATGCTAGTATATATTAATAGAATAAAATATGCTGAAATGCTAGTATATATGAATAGAATAAAATATGCTGAAATGCTAGTATATATGAATAGAATAAAATATACTGAAATGCTAGTATATATTAATAGAATAAAATATACTGAAATGCTAGTATATATGAATAGAATAAAATATGCTGAAATGCTAGTATATATTAATAGAATAAAATATACTGAAATGCTTGTATATATGAATAGAATAAAATATACTGAAATGCTAGTATATATTAATAGAATAAAATATGCTGAAATGCTTGTATATATGAATAGAATAAAATATACTGAAATGCTAGTATATATTAATAGAATAAAATATGCTGAAATGCTAGTATATATTAATAGAATAAAATATGCTGAAATGCTAGTATATATGAATAGAATAAAATATGCTGAAATGCTAGTATATATGAATAGAATAAAATATACTGAAATGCTAGTATATATTAATAGAATAAAATATGCTGAAATGCTAGTATATATTAATAGAATAAAATATACTGAAATGCTAGTATATATGAATAGAATAAAATATGCTGAAATGCTAGTATATATTAATAGAATAAAATATACTGAAATGCTAGTATATATTAATAGAATAAAATATGCTGAAATGCTAGTATATATTAATAGAATAAAATATGCTGAAATGCTAGTATATATGAATAGAATAAAATATACTGAAATGCTAGTATATATTAATAGAATAAAATATGCTGAAATGCTAGTATATATGAATAGAATAAAATATGCTGAAATGCTAGTATATATGAATAGAATAAAATATGCTGAAATGCTAGTATATATGAATAGAATAAAATATACTGAAATGCTAGTATATATTAATAGAATAAAATATGCTGAAATGCTAGTATATATGAATAGAATAAAATATGCTGAAATGCTAGTATATATTAATAGAATAAAATATACTGAAATGCTTGTATATATGAATAGAATAAAATATACTGAAATGCTAGTATATATGAATAGAATAATTATGCTGAAATGCTAGTATATATGAATAGAATAAAATATGCTGAAATGCTAGTATATATGAATAGAATAAAATATGCTGAAATGCTAGTATATATTAATAGAATAAAATATACTGAAATGCTAGTATATATGAATAGAATAAAATATGCTGAAATGCTAGTATATATGAATAGAATAAAATATGCTGAAATGCTAGTATATATTAATAGAATAAAATATACTGAAATGCTAGTATATATGAATAGAATAAAATATGCTGAAATGCTAGTATATATGAATAGAATAAAATATGCTGAAATGCTAGTATATATTAATAGAATAAAATATACTGAAATGCTAGTATATATGAATAGAATAAAATATGCTGAAATGCTAGTATATATGAATAGAATAAAATATGCTGAAATGCTAGTATATATGAATAGAATAAAATATACTGAAATGCTAGTATATATGAATAGAATAAAATATGCTGAAATGCTAGTATATATGAATAGAATAAAATATACTGAAATGCTAGTATATATTAATAGAATAAAATATACTGAAATGCTAGTATATATGAATAGAATAAAATATGCTGAAATGCTAGTATATATGAATAGAATAAAATATACTGAAATGCTAGTATATATGAATAGAATAAAATATACTGAAATGCTAGTATATATGAATAGAATAAAATATGCTGAAATGCTAGTATATATGAATAGAATAAAATATACTGAAATGCTAGTATATATTAATAGAATAAAATATACTGAAATGCTAGTATATATGAATAGAATAAAATATTCTGAAATGCTAGTATATATTAATAGAATAAAATATGCTGAAATGCTAGTATATATGAATAGAATAAAATATACTGAAATGCTAGTATATATTAATAGAATAAAATATGCTGAAATGCTAGTATATATGAATAGAATAAAATATACTGAAATGCTAGTATATATTAATAGAATAAAATATGCTGAAATGCTAGTATATATGAATAGAATAAAATATACTGAAATGCTAGTATATATTAATAGAATAAAATATGCTGAAATGCTAGTATATATTAATAGAATAAAATATGCTGAAATGCTAGTATATATGAATAGAATAAAATATACTGAAATGCTAGTATATATGAATAGAATAAAATATGCTGAAATGCTAGTATATATTAATAGAATAAAATATGCTGAAATGCTTGTATATATGAATAGAATAAAATATACTGAAATGCTAGTATATATTAATAGAATAAAATATGCTGAAATGCTAGTATATATTAATAGAATAAAATATGCTGAAATGCTAGTATATATTAATAGAATAAAATATGCTGAAATGCTAGTATATATTAATAGAATAAAATATGCTGAAATGCTAGTATATATGAATAGAATAAAATATACTGAAATGCTAGTATATATTAATAGAATAAAATATGCTGAAATGCTAGTATATATGAATAGAATAAAATATGCTGAAATGCTAGTATATATGAATAGAATAAAATATGCTGAAATGCTAGTATATATGAATAGAATAAAATATACTGAAATGCTAGTATATATTAATAGAATAAAATATGCTGAAATGCTAGTATATATTAATAGAATAAAATATACTGAAATGCTAGTATATATTAATAGAATAAAATATACTGAAATGCTAGTATATATTAATAGAATAAAATATGCTGAAATGCTAGTATATATGAATAAAATAAAATATGCTGAAATGCTAGTATATATGAATAGAATAAAATATGCTGAAATGCTAGTACATATGAATAAAATAAAATATGCTGAAATGCTAGTATATATGAATAGAATAAAATATGCTGAAATGCTAGTATATATGAATAGAATAAAATATACTGAAATGCTAGTATATATTAATAGAATAAAATATGCTGAAATGCTAGTATATATTAATAGAATAAAATATGCTGAAATGCTAGTATATATGAATAGAATAAAATATACTGAAATGCTAGTATATATTAATAGAATAAAATATGCTGAAATGCTAGTATATATGAATAGAATAAAATATGCTGAAATGCTAATATATATGAATAGAATAAAATATGCTGAAATGCTAGTATATATGAATAGAATAAAATATACTGAAATGCTACATTTAATGTGAGGGGCATCAGGTGTTGAAGCAAGGCCGCGCGCATTGTGAGATACCTGGTGTCCCTTAAGGTAGATATCACCGCTATCCAGGAGACCCACTTTGTTTGTGACGAGGATTGCCAGGTGCTGGTAAACGATTACGATGTTTACTCAGCATATGGCAATACTTATAGTCGTTAAATCTCCTTTCTAGTGAGTCACACTCTGTCAGCGTCGGTGAATGTTGTTCACGCAGGCGAGGACGGGCAGCTAGTTGTTGTTGATGTTGCCGTTAATAGTAGTGTTTATCGGATTGTCACTGTTTATGCTCCCAATTTTGCTTTAGAGAGGGTATCCTTTTTCGACGCTTGGAGGGCTTCTTAGTGGATCCGGAACGGTTAGTTCTAATGGGTGATTGGAATGCAATCCTTGATCCCAATATAGATAAGGTCGGGGCGGCTAGTGGGTTGATGCGGTGTGACAGCAATCTGTTCGACCTGATGGCCTCATGCGATCTCGTCGACTGATTCCATCTGGACCATCCGGGGCGGGAGATGTGGACGTGGCATTCAGTAGTGCCTTCCCATCCGAGTACTTACTTGGATCGGATGTTAGTTAGAAGAGGCGACGTAGACTTTTTATCGTGCCCCACGTTCCACTTGTTAGGACACTCGGACCATAAACTCGTTATGGCCCGTTTGAATTTAAGTGCTAGGCCTAAACTAGCCGGATACTGGAAGTTCAACAGCACTTGGTGGAGCTGGAGGACTACAGGTTGAAGGTTACCGAATTAATTCAGCGGGCTTTAGTGGGGGCGGTTACAGGGAGTAAGTGGTGGGTTAGTCTTAAGGCCAAAATTAGACGCTTCTCTGTCAAGTACAGCCAACGCCTCGCGTTAGATAAGGCTAAGGCAAAGAAGCGTTTAGAGAATAAGCTGACTCGGGCAGTGGAGGGGGGGGACTCCCTAGAGATAGCTCTAGCTAAACAGGACCTCAGCTGCTTGGCTAGCGAGCAGTATGAAGGTCAAGTAGTTAGGGCTAGGTTGAAAGTTTCTAACGAGGCTGTAAATGTTGACCCTGTTGAGCGTAAGGCTGCTCTAAGGCACAGCTCGGAAGGGTACATTCGAAAAGTACATAACCTAGAAGGACACACCCTAGTATCGACTCGGGAGATTTGCAAGGGGTTTCGGGAGCATCTATCGGAGCGCTTCACCCAACTACCCAGACTCAGGGTCGATGAGTTTGGCAGCTATTTGGCTGACTCGCCCCGCCTCACGGTGGCGCGAGCGGCTAGCTGTGATGGTCTTGTTATGGAACATGAGATCATTACTGCGTTGAAGCAGGTCGGCTACAACAAGTCTGCCCTATGAGTTCTACTTGAGGATGTCGCCTATGTTGGTCCCTATTCTGAAGGATATGTTCAACCATTGGTTTGCCCAGGGATCCATCCCTGGACAGGTGACCAAGGGAGTGATCACATTGCTGAGGAAAGGTTAACGGCATGGTGGGGTGGAAACTTTTGACGACTTTAGGCCCTTGACTCTGCTAAACACAGAGTTAAAGATTTTGGCAAAGATTCTAGCGAATCGCTTGCAGGTTGTCATCACTGACTTGATCGAACCGGACCAGAGCTATGCTGTGAAGGGGAGATCAATTCAGGACAATCTTCCTTTGATTCGCTCGATCATAGAGGGAATAGAAGACGACACCGAAGCCGCGCTAATCAGTTTAGATCAGTCCAAGGTGTTCAATAGGGTCGATCATCGGTTCCTGGGATCTGTGCTAGAGGCCACCGGATTTAATCCGGGCTTCTGCAAGTGGATCTTTGTCCTGTATGATAAGCCGACAGTAGTGGTGCAGATCAACGGTAAGCTGTCAGAGTCATTCGCTGTCTCCCGGTCGCCTCTTTTGTATGTCCTGGCGTTGGAACCCCTCCTTCGCAAGTTAAGGGACGAGGCGGCTACACCAGTCCTGCGCAGAATTGCTTTACCTGGAGGCATACGAGCCAGGGTTTCCGCGTTCGCCGATGACGTTACCGTGTTTTTATCTTGCCCCACGGACGTTCAAGCGGTGGTCGAGGCGCTCGCTCGATACGAAAAAGTCATAGGGGCCGTCTTCAGCTGCAGCAAGTCTGTCGGCCTGCGGTTGGGGGTGTGGACCAGGGTAAACTCGCTTCCAGGTATCTTCAGCTGGACCGATGGACCGGTCCGTATTCTCGGTGTCTGGTTTGGACCGGGACTTCAGCTGGAGAAAGATTGGTCGGAAGTACAGACCAAGGTCAAATCGTCGGTTAAGACTAGGATTAGAAGGAAATTGTCCTTGAAGGGTCTGGCGGAGGCGTGTGCTACATACCTCTCTCCGCTCATCCTTTACCGATTGTCTGTACTTCCTCTCCCTGCAGAATGCCTAACCCGCTTACAAAAGCGCCTCGACTCACTTCTGTGGGACGAGGGTAAGCACTATGTCTGCAGAGAGGTCCGTGTCCAGAGTCCAAGCGAGGGAGGCCTGGGTCAGCCCAGTCTCCTGTGTCACAGAAACGCCGAGAGATTGGCTTTCCTGGGTCGTTCACTAGAGGAGAATGCTCCTTGGGTCCCTGCGGTTGAGAACTCGTTTCCCAATCTTAAACCCGACCCCTCGGTAGAAGGTCGTCGTAGACCGAGGGGGGAGTCCAAGTTCTTCTCCAAATGCCGGACCGCTCTTACAGCTTTGCCGGGGACTAGTGTCCTTGATCAGCCTAGGAAGAAGCTTTATCGGGAACGAGTGGTGGGTACCGTGAAGGATCCCCTTTGTAGGCACCAGGAAGGGATTTTCTGACTAACTCGGAATTTTCACTGACCTGGCGACTGGTCCGAAAGGCACTGCCCCTCTCCGACAAATTCTGCCTGTACAATGAAGAAACAAGGGCCTTGTGCCTGCGCTGTGGCGAACACAAGCTTGAAACAGTCGAGCATGCGTTTTTCCGCTGCAGCCAGATCCAGGCCTTACTGGAGTACATCGGAGGGGTAACGGCTCGCATCGATGGCACTGCCAGTTGAAGGGACACATGGCCAAGGACTGTCCTAAAAGTCAACTAGCTAACCCCCAGGGAAAAGTCCCCACCAAAACACCCGCCAAAACCCCAGCAGAGGTACAAGCCACAGCACCAGCCACAGCACCAGCCACAGCACCAGCCGCAGGCAATTCCAACCCGGCAGCAGGGAACGGTCACAAGGAAGGGCAGACCCAACAAAAATCTGCCCAAACCAATAACGACTAAAACCCAACCCGAAATCACCCCGATGGACAATCAGGCGCCCTCTTCCTCAAACAAGAGGAAGCTCCCAGACTCTGAGGAAGAGATCGCGTTGGAGGGTCTACAGACAGCCACAGACACAGAAGAGACAACATCAGAGGCAGCAGTCAGCAAGAGAACGACGAAGAGGAGGAAAAGCAGGAGATCCAAGGGGGACACCCCCACCCCCAAAGACAACATCCAACCAGCCGAGGCTGAACCCCCCAAATCGCACCCCCCCAAACAGCCAGAGCAATGTCCCCCCTCCCTCCCCGAACCCCCAAGAACACTATCTCGCAATCCATCCTCAGAAAGTTCGAGTAACGACCCAAAAAAAAAACCTCCCCTGCCACCATACACCCCACCACCCGATATCCCCTCCCCTACTCCCCATGCACCCACTCCCTCTCCAGTCAAGGAAAAACCCACCCCACCAATCCGCATGGAGCGGACAAAGAGACACCCTTCCTTCCAGGAGGAAGGATATGTGAGACGGGCCCTCTGCAGCCAACAACAGAACTGAAAGGCCAGCAGAAGGTCCGTTATACACAGCTAAAGAACTTTCTGTATGTCAATGGCGATAATGTCACCGACCCAACCAAGTTCAAGGACGCTCCCTTGTTGACCACATTTATTAGGGTCAACAAGGATTCCAGGACTGAGGCCCTTTAGGCGTGGATAGACGCCGCGAAGGATGCAATCCCAGGCCAGCAGCTGGTGGACATGGAGCATCCTTCACTAAACAATTCAGTTTTTAAATGTGAGGGCAGAGTCCCTGTATATATTCACCCCTCCTTCTACAGGGCGTTAAAACTAATTTTCCCCCTGGATGAGGGAGGCGTGGCCAAGAATGGAGTACCCTCTGCAGACTTACTGACCGGATGCCTTGGACAGGCCTGCCACATCCTCACCCCCGAGGACTTCAGGCCCGTGTGTGACACTGAATAAGGTAGGTGACCATGGCTTTAAACTTGGCTACTTATAATGTGAGGGGCCTCAGATGTCGAAGCAAGGCCGCACGCGTGCTGAGAGATCTGGTGTCCCTCAAGGTAGATATTGCCGCTATACAGGAGACCCAATTTATTTGTGACGGGGATTGTCAGGTGCTGGTGAACGATTACAATGTTTACTCAACATATGGCAATACCTATAGTCGTGGAATCTCCTTGCTAGTAAATCGCACCCTATCAGCGTCGGTGAATGTTGTTCACACGGACGAGGACGGGCGGGCGATTGTCGTCGATGTTGCCATTAATAGCAGTGTGTTTCGGATAGTTGCAGTTTATGCACCTAATTCCACTGTGGATAGGGCTTCCTTCTTTCGATGGGTGGAGGGTTTTATAGATGATCCGGAGAGGGTAGTCTTAATGGGTGATTAGAATGCCATCCTTGATCCCAAGATAGATAAGGTCGGGGGGACTAGTGAGTCGGTGTGGCGTGACAGCAGTCTGTCTGACCTGATGGCTTCATGCGACCTGGCCAACAGATTTCGCCTGGATCACCTGGGGGCGGGAGATGTGAACGTGGCATCCTAATGCGCCTTCCTATCTGAGTACTTACTTGGATCGGATGTTAGTTAGAAGAGGCGATGTAGATTTTCTAGCTTGCCCCACGTTCCACTTTTTAGGACACTCGGACCATAAACTAGTTATGGCCTGCCTGAACTTGAGCTCTAGGCCTAAACTGGCTGGATACTGGAAGTTCAAAAGCACCTTGTTGGAGCTGGAGGACTACCGGTTGAAGGTTATAGAGATAATCCAACAGGCTTTAGTGGGGACGGTTACCGGGAGTAAGTGGTGGGTTAGTCTCAAGGCTAAGATTAGACGCTTCTCGGTCTAGTACAGCCAACGCCTCGTGCTAGATAAGGCTAAGGCCAAGAAGCCTATAGAGAATAGGTTGACCCGGGCAGTGGAGGGGAGGACCCCCCAGCGATAGCACAAGATCTCAACTGCTTGGCAAGCGAGCAGTACGAGGACCAGATAGTTAGGGCTAGGCTAATGAAAGTTTCTAATGAGGCTGTAAATGTTGACGCTGTTGAGCGTAAGGCTGCTCTAAGGCACAGCTCGGAAGGGTACATTCGAAAGGTAAACGACATGGAAGGGCACGCCCTCGTATCGACTCGGGAGATTTGTGAGGGGTTTCGGGAGCATCTATCAGAGCGCTTCACCCAACTACCCGGACTCAGGGTCGATGAGTTTGGCAGCTATTTGGCTGACTCACCCCGCCTCATGGCGGCTCGAGCGGCTAGCTGTGATGATCTTGTCGCGGAACATGAGATCATTACTGCGTTGAAGCAGGTCGGCTGCAACAAGTCCCCGGGGCTTGATGGTCTACCCTACGAATTTTACTTGAGGCTGTCGCCCATGTTGGTCCCTATTCTGGAGGATATGTTCAACCATTGGTTTGTTCAGGGCTCCATCCCTGGGCAGGTGACCAAGGGAGTGATCACATTGCTGAGGAAAGGTTAACGGCATGGTGGGGAGGAAGATTTAGATGATTTCAGGCCCTTGACTCTGCTAAACACAGAGTTAAAGATTTTGGCCAAGGTTCTTGCGAATCGGTTGCAAGTTGTCATCTATGACTTGATCGAACCAGACCAGAGCTATGCTGTGAAGGGGAGATCAATTCAGGACAATCTTCATCTGATATGCACGATCATAGAGGGGACAGAAGACGACGCCGAGGCCGCGCTGATCAGTTTAGATCAGTCCAAGGTGTTCGATAGGGTGGACCATAGGCTCCTGGGATCTGTGCTAGAGGCCACCGGATTTAATCCGGACTTCCGCAAGTGGACCTCTGTACTGTATGACAGGCCGACTGTAGCGGTGCAGATCAACGGTAAGCTGTCGGAGTCTTTCGCCGTCTCCCGGTCGGTGCGACAGGGTTGTCTGCTGTCGCCTCTCTTGTACGTCCTGGCGTTGGAACCCCTCTTTCGCAAGTTAAGGGACGAGGCGACTACACCAGTCCTGCGTGGGATAGCTCTCCCTGGAGGCACAGGAGCCAGGGTTTCCGCGTTTGCCGATCACGTCACCGTGTTCGTGTCTTGCCCCACAGACATTCAAGTGGTCACCAAGGTGTTCGCTCGATACGAAGAAGTTACGGGGGCCGTCTTCAATCACAGTAAGTCAGTGGGTCTGCGGTTGGGTGCCTGGACCGGAGTAAATTCGTTTCCAGGCATCTTCAGTTGGACCGACAGCCCGGTCCGGATCCTCGGTGTGTGGTTCGGACTGGGTCTCCAGCTGAAGAAAAACTAAGGAAGTAGAGGCCAAGGTCGAATCCTCTGTTAAGACTTGGGTTCGAAGGAAATTGTCCTTTAAGAGTCTGGCGGAGGCGTGTGCTACATACGTCTTTCCGCTCATCCTTTACCGTCTGTACTTCCCCTCCCTGCAAAAAAATCAGCTTACAGGAGCACCTCGACACACTCTTGTGGAACGAGGATAAACATTATGTTTGCAGAGAGGTCTGTGTTCGAAATCCGAGCGAGGGAGGCTTAGGACTGCCCGATCTCCGGTGTCACAAGCATGCAGAGAGGTTGGCCTTCCTGAGCCGTTCGTTGTACATAGATATTCCATGGGTCGCTGCGGTTGGAAGCTTGTTTTCCAATCTCACACCTGACCCCTCGGTCTCCGCCGAGCTTCGACCGAGGGGGGAACAAACATTCTACACCGAATGCCGGTGCGCACTTAGAGCGTTGCCGGGGACCAGTGTCCTTGAACAGTCTAGGAACAGGCTTTATCAGGAGCTAGTGGGGCATAGCACAAAGGAACCGCTAGTGAAACGGACGGGGATGTCGTTAGAGGAGGTCCGCTCCCAGTGGAGTTGGGCGCCGGGATGGGACTTTCTTACAAATTCGGAATTTTCCCTTACCTGGCGACTTGTCCAGAACGCACTGCCCCTCCTTGAGGAACTTAACCTTTACAATGAAGAAACCCGGGTCTACTGCCTGCGCTGCGACGAAGACATGAGAGAAACGGCCGGTCATGCCTTTTTCCGCTGCAGCAGGCTCAAGACCCTCCTAGGGTACGTCAACGAGGTAACGGCTCACATCGATGCCAAGGGCTGGCTTGAACTTGACGAATCATATTTTGTGGAAAACAATGATCCGCCGCTGCATAGGGAGAAAAGAATGGTTTTTCTAACGATACTAGCAGCAGCGAGGATGGTCATATGGATCACTCGCCTCAAGCGAGTCCGCGAAGGGATAGTTGTTCCAGATCGGGATCTGATCGTCTACTTTAAACATCTGCTTTAAGTAAAGATCAGATGCGATTGGAAGGGGTTGCCTCGAGTGGTCTTTGACAAGAGGTGGGTGCATGACGCTAGCTTGTGCATCCGACGAGGCGCCAAGTTTGAATTCGTGTTACCACCATAGGCATGGCACATGCGGTACTGGGTCCTACGGAGCCCATCCCGCTAGGTTAGACAAATAAAAAGTAAAGAGACTCTTGACTGGTGGTACAAATGAGATCCTGTCCCCCGATTGTTTGTTTTTGGCACTAGAGAACCTTCCGAGGCTACCCTACCACTACCCCCCTATCTTTTTGTTTTTATCACCCCCTGGTCAACCCCTACTCGAAGGTCGCCACCTAATGTATTCCCCATTTTTGTTTTTAACAATCTATTTATTTTACTCCCAACACCCGATATGAATTCTTCCCAATCCCCATTAGGGATCTCCCTGCTTGTTTTCGGTGCCCCGGAAAACAGTAGGCGATCTAACTACTTAGATTAGCTTAGGTAGGACCTTACTAACAATGAACTAATTTTATTTTTTGTACATTTTTTCTATATTTCCCACTCCCCAACACGAACTATTTTTCTTCCAAATTCAAGAACTTTTTATTTTCCAATGAATTGAACTTTTTTCACACACACACACATTTTATTAAAAAAAAAAAAAAAAATGCACACACACACACACACACACACAGAAATTGTATTTATATCCTTTTTGCAAAAACGCTGGAGTTTTCATTAGTTAGTTTAGATTCCACAGAGTGAATGAGGTATTGTGGTAAATGTTGCCAGTCAAGAGTAAAGTCGCCAAAGACTCCAATTTTTACTTTAGTTACAAAGACCCTGCAACACTCCCCTCCCCAGATCTTATAGTGCCTTGTGCCTAAATTTGTTTTGTCTTTTGGAGATTTTACTTTTTTAAATTTTTTAATTTTATATTGAAATTTTTTTAATTGTAATTTTTTCTTTAAACAAAATAAATTAAATATAATAAGATCAAAGTGTAGTATCTGTTCTGACGCAGCATTTCAGCGAAATCCTCTACTGGCCCCTCTCTATAAACAGAAAAAGTGGTGGTAATGCTTGGGAGAATGAACAGGCACTAATTCACCACACCCCAACCTCACCTAAAAAAAGAAGGTTTGGTAATTCCTGGCAGCCTCCAGAGTACTTTTTAAAGCAATATAATCGTGCATGCCCCCCCCCTCATCAACACCTGACGTCACTCCCGGAAAATGACTCAGCAGTTTTTCGAAATACATCATTTCATTATAAATTGTTTGTATTTTTTAAATATGCGTAGTATTTAAAATTCATGCTACTCAAAAAATAAATATTTCAAAGTACAGTTAGGAAACACTTGCTTTACAATAGACTAATCAAGAAATTGGATTCAGAAACAGATCTTAATGTTAACTAATACTAAACAAAAATAGAGTTTCTTATTTAATAAATTGTTAGGTGAAAGTACAGAATAGTCTAAATAATACCTTCCCCTCCCATATAAAGAATGGCTTTCTAAATAATAACGTTATTATTTCAGCACTGTCTGTATTCCGTGTGTGATCCCCCCTCCTCCGTTTTAAAATAATGTATGAAATTAAGTAAATATGAGATCGTAAAAAAGATTTATAGGTTTGTTTTCATATTTACAAATTTAAAACCACGAATAAAATGTACGTATGGTTTCGTTTTTTATTTTTTATTTTTTTTATTTTTTATTTTTTAAATATAAAAACATTAAAAAAAATGAGTTGGTGTCATTAGTTAGAATTGAAATTAAAAAGAACCGAGCATTCTAGCCTGAGAAAAAAAAAACGAAAGTACGCGCTTGCGCATACAAAACAAAATGTTGGCTAATGTTTAATGAATATTTTACATGTAAATTTTCCGATGTCTGAATGCGATATACATGCATGTAAGCAAAGATACCATTCGCTATAAACGACCCTTGGTGCATGAATATTATTTCCTGAAATTTTCAGTGCTATGTGACCAGTAGTTTAATAGTTTACCTGTTAGATATTTACACACACACACGTCTACTGTTTTATTTATATAGATTACCATTTGACGATCTATAATAATTTTATTATTGAATTATCTTTTAACGAAGTCTATAATAATTTTATTATTAAATTATAATTTGACGAACTCTATAAGTTTAATATCGAATTATCATTTGATTTTTTTTTATAGATATTTGAATTGAAAACCTTATGATTTGTGCATAGAGTTGGATTTTCTGTCGATCATTGATTCATATAATCGTGTTCTTATAAAAGCCATTTCATTTCATCTTACAGTGCAAAGCTATTTTCACTTGTTAGATTCTTTTTTTTTTTTTCTAGAAATAACAAATTCTATAAAATTGTTTTTTTTTTTTCCTTTTAGGTCGGCTTTCCGCATTGGACGTTGTTGAAGTGAATCCCCGACTTGGCAATGAAACAGAGCAGAAACATACAGTTGATGTTGCTCTAGATATTATCCAGGCTGTATTTGGCAAGAATCGCAGAGGAATGCTTCCCCCAGGGTTTTTTTTACCTCGTATGGATCCATAAGATCGAAACAGTTTTTAGGAATTACTGAATCCCAATAGAATTTTGAGTTTTTAATGTTGGGAACAATTATTTTCTTTTAAATTTTCAATTAAAATTTGTCTTCAATTTACCCAAGACTTTTATTTACCCAAGATCGTTTGGAAATATTTTTAAAATTTTTACAATTTGTTTTAAAGAAGAGGAAAATACTAAAAACAAATCTGCACACATTCTCGTCCACACGCATATATATATATATATATATATATATATATATATATATATATATATATATATATATATAAAGTTGTCTTGTCAGGTTTTCAAAGTCAGGCCTAAATAGCATTTAACTTGACAAATCAAACTTTGATTCTAACTAACCAATTTTAATTTTTTATTGTGCCAATTGACAATATAATAATCTACTTCATTATAATTTATTTTAAAAATTGAAAAATAGTTTAGCCCAGATACACGGTAATATGAAATATTTTATAAATATAAAGCTACCTGAAAATTAAAATCAGCAAGGAGGATACTTCATATTTTTTTTAATTGAAGAATATTATAAGAGTTATCTAGCTTATAACTAAAATGTTTTGCTGTATAAGTTTAAAATGTGAAAATAAATAAAAATTAAAAATTAAAGTGACTTTATTGTATCCTGAGCAATGATGGATTAAATGGATAAAACTTCTTATAGAAATTTTTACCTGCATGGAAAAATTATTGATTGAAACTGTTTTATGATTGTGTTGTAACAATTCGACTTTGCTACATAATTCGTGTTTGTCCACAGAAAGTAATGCTAAATCCATTCTAAAGTCATGGTAAAGTTGAGAGCAGATTCTGATCCACCTGAGAGCCTGGTGATATATTCCTCAAAACACTTATGAAAATCAGACTTTTATCATTATGTTTGGACCAAATAACTTATCATTTCTTCAGTCTAATAATACTAAGCCAGCAGTGACAATATGAACATAGGTGTAGAATATAAAATAGATTTGAAATAATGCTCCTTTATAGGAAAAAAAATGATATTTCTCTTTGAACAATCTGCACAAGTAAATCATTGCTATTAACTTTCATGTTCCTAGGTTTAATAGCCTAAAAATAGTTAGCATGCACATTAACATGTTTCTCTTATCAATAGAAATACTTTGTTGGCTTCCTTGCAATCTTAATTCCTCAAATGTTTGATATTCGAAATAGAAAAGTATACAAACATTGTGTCATTTCTTTCTTTTCACATAGGCATATAACACAAAATATAGATATAGAGACATCTGCGTTCTATAGAAAAACTGAAGAATCCAGCAAAAGAAGGAATTAATAGGACAAAGTGAGAAGTGCAAAAGATTAGGATACTTCACTGCGGGATTATTTTTTATTACTAGACTAATCTAGTGTTCAGGAGAGTTGGAGAAATCAGTACAAGATGATTAGTGATTGTTTTTACTGAAAAAGAATGGATTTGCTTCAGATGTGTTTATATAAACTACCCATTTTGTAATCACAATTTTATTTTGACCTGAAGCATGACAGTGATTGACAAAGTTTTACACAGAAATGTGAAGACGCATCCAACAAAATGTGATTTTCATAAATGTTTTTTTTTAATTGTTAATACCCGTCCAATTTTATTTCCACCAAATCAAGATGTCTGCAGATCCTCTACTCTAAATTTCAACAAAAATGCAATTAAGCAAAAATTACAACTTTGTGATATTTTGGTTATTGTTTTCTCTTTAAATATGCACTTATTTTTTTATTTACTTTTCTTGAATGAATAAACTCTTCATAAAACTATAAAAAAAATATTCATTTCTTTTTATCTGTTTCCAGTTTCATCAATAAATGCAATTAATTTATATTTTCTTTTTTTAGATTTCTTTTAGTATTTTTTATTCTGATGAATGCTATTTACATACGAGATAAAATTGCATTTAAGAGCCTGTTCGATTTTTAAAAAACTATAAAGTGCAAGAAAAGCATATATTTTAAATTAATCAGAAAAAAAATGTTTGTTGTTTTTCTTGATTTTTAACAAAATGTTCCCTCAATCCAGAAATAAAGGATTATGCATATTATATATTTTTTCTGCGATATCGGCACTAGATGATGAACCACAGAACCCAGTTTATTTTTATTTTATTTTTATTAATGAGTCAACACTTATCAAGGCCAAAACCACTCGAGGATAGAGGTTAAATCAGCACCATGAATGCCACCATGAAAGGATTGAAAAAGATAGATACGATGGACAAAATTTGACTACTTAAGAGGATGACTTGACAAGTATTTGTTGGCATTAGACTTGATGATGATTATGAAAGTCTGCATCGAAGCAGTCACATGATAATGTGTTCCATGGTTGGGAAATCCTTGAAAAGAAACTCTGTTCATGGAAATTCTGTTTAGTTTTAAATACACAAAATAAGAAAAGATTTTTTGGTAAATAAATTATTGCTGTGAAAGATGAAACCAGAGATTGGGGCTCAGTCGAACATGAAAGGTTAGAAACATCTCTTCTTTTATACATTACCACTTAAATGCCCTAAAGAAAAAAAAACTATATTGAATAAGCGTAGAGAATGAACTCATTTTAAAATGAGATTTTGATAGACAATAACTCGGCATTTGTTTCTTAAAATGTTTTCTTAAACAAAAAATACCCAGGAAACAATAAATAGTTTCTCCATTTTTCGTTAACTAAATCTATCCTTATATTTAAGTTAATTATTTGCAGCAAAACGGCAGTTACCACCTACAAAAGCAATAATCATTTTGAAACACCAGTGTCTACTATTGTCCACCACTTCCAGCCACTGCCTACCACTGACCACCACTGCCCAAAAGTGACAGTAATCACTTGAAATTCACTGTCAGTCACTGTCTTGACTGCCAGTGTCAAGCAGTGCTTGCCACCAGATAGCACTATCATTCAATGGACGAATATTGAAGGCAGGCCATTTCATTTCAAAGCAGTTAAATGCAACTTGACACTGATCATGATTGATAGTGACTGACAATGACCAAATGGAAGTAAATGTCTAAAAACGCCACTAACTACCAGTACTCACCATTGAAAACAGACAATTTCATTGAAGAGCAGATCAATGGAGGCCAATATTCGTCATGGCCGACAGTGAACGCTGCAGACAGACACTGACAGTTGCAAAAGCAGCCAATGTCCACCAGTAAGCATGAGCAAAAAAACGCAAGCAACCATCTCCAATCAACACTAACTGTCAGTGATCATCACTACCTGCTACAGGTAGCCAGAGGATGCCAGTGCCAAACAATGCCTGAAAACATGATTTCAGTTTGCAGCAGTCAAATGGGGGTTGATACTGATCATGGCCGCCTCTGACTGCTAGTTGCAAAGGCAGCCAGTGCTTATCAGTAATCTCTCCAAACTAACACTACACCCCAATAACCCCCAGTTCTGACAATGCATTGAGTAACTTCCACTTCCGTTTAATTTGTTTACAGTGGGGGCTTCATCCAAGCTGTCCAATGGGCAATACCAGTACACAGTCCTGCTAGTATTATATTATATTTTCTCTCAGGGTGTTTTTTTTTAAGAATTTGCTTTAAGTTGTTAAGCAAAAATTTTTCTAAACTTTTAAATTTTATTAAAAAAAATTTTTTTATTTTTTAAAAATTCATTTTTATCTTTCATGCTTTTCTTTCTTTTGTCTCCATCATATTATCCCCCACTAATTTTTTTCCATTTCTAATCTGAATGATTTTAGCTAAATGAATAAATGCAATTTTTTTATGCCTACCCTACTCTATACGTAGATCGTTGCTATCAATAGAATATGAGATGAAATGTGTGAGGAAATTTACCCAAAAGAAAGGACTAATCAACTGAAAAGTTTGACCTAAGATTTCTGATGTTACTATAAGAAATAGTAAAGCGTTTGTTGTCTAGATTTGTAGACTCACTTTAAGACAAACCAAATCTGAAATACACCCTACCACCTACTACTTCAATTGTTAAGAGTCCATGCATTTAGCAATATATGATACATCTCAATAGTTAATAGTCCATGCATGGAAAAAGTCACATACTTCATAAGATAACCCTGCATCTGTCAGATAATTATATGTATAAGGAAGTGTAACACTTCCCTGAAGTAAATTCTCATGACAGAGACAATTCACCAAAATACCATTAATGCTGTTTCTATATACTTTACTATAATACAACTTTCTATTCCAGTTCTTTCTAAAAACTGCAAGCTCTCTTTCTGCCGTTTTTCTTCTTTCCTTGGTCTTTTCCAGACTAAAGTTAATAGGCATCGCATGTCTTTGCAAAAGTCATCTTTTGTTTTTTAGCTCTTTACTTATCAAGTATTGTGTCTTGAGCAACTTCCATAAAAATATTGAAATCAAAATGGATTATGCTTATTTAATTCTATTATGCTTATTTAATTCTATTATGCTATACAACGTTTTGAAATATTGTATATATAGTAATATACAAACTCACACACAGTTATAGGTATTCTAAATTTGCATATGTAGTTTTTAAAAATATGTATCTTTTAAACAGTCTTACATTTATAACTAATTTTGTTAATAGTAAAAGATGCTGAAAAGAGATATTATACTTTGATCTTAACCAAAGGAACCATAGAAATAAGCTTATGCCTAGGCATTTTTTAAATGAATAAAAAAAACTGATTTGATCTATTATTGTTACATTTTTTAATACAGCTGGACAGTGTAGTATTGATTCTGTTGTAATAAGACCGTTTTCCAAGGACTTACCTCCCGTTTTAAAGAAGTGAGTAGTTCTCCCAGATATCATATCCTTCTTTGGAAAAGAGGATATTTTTGCTAGTAATGGATCGTTCTAATCTTCTATTTTATCGTTAGTTTTGTAAATAAACAGAGACATGAAACGAGAGTGAATAAGTACTGCATAAAAATGTGAGAAAACAACATAGTGTGAGAGAGGGTGGGAGAGGGTGAGAGAGGGTGAGAGAGGGTGGGAGACTGAAACTTACTAAGAGATGGATGATTCAGTGAGTAAATTGTGATTCAATTAAGTAAATTGGGAGACTTTCAAGGTGGTTTACTTTCCACCTAATACCATGGCCCTTTTACAGCCTATGGACCAAGGAGTAATTGCTTCGTTCAAGGCCTTCTACCTCCGAAGGACAATTGTTATGGTACCACAGGCAGGATTTGACTCTGAAGGACTTTTGCAAGTTTTGATGCTGTAAAGTTTTGATGCTGTAAAGTTTTGATGCTGTAAAGTTTTGATGCTGTAAAGAACATTGCTGTTTCCTGGGAAGATAACAAACTTGTTTGGAAAAAACTGTGTCCAATTTTTCATAAAGATTGTTTGAATTTTGCATTTTTTTTTAATTTCTCAATGTCTTAATCAGATTATGTTAAAATTACAGAAAGATATCGTCGAAAATAATGTATTTAAGTTCAAAACTCTTCATTGACTTTTTGGACACCTTGTATATGCAATCTCATTAAATCTGTAACTTATGCCGAATCCAGATCCATAGTAATATCAATTTTTATACAAATAGTAATTTATTCGATTCTTACTGGTCCATAGTTTATTATTATAAGTGATTAATGTTCGTCAGGCTAGCTTAATTATGTCTAAGTTGGTTACGTCAGTTTCAATTTTAACCTTATCTAATAAGGAAAGATAAAAGGGGTAGTACGAGTTAATATCAAACATAAAAAATTTGTTATTGTTAGTAATTTTCAAATTTTCAAACCAAGAAATTACCTCATTTAAAGAGCTCCATCATTTATAGTAAGTTTCTTTTTTAATTTTATTGGTGAAATAATTCTGTCTAATATTGTTTTGTTTATTATTCCAATATCAAACACACAAGGGGATATTAATCGAATAGAGGGATTATTCTTAAAATCAATTTTATTGTGCTTTTAATAAATCTCTGGCTTTTGGAATTTATAAATTTCTACGTTTTTAATTATATTTAAATTGGAGCAAATTTTTTAAGTGGCATAATTTATATTATCTAAGTCTATCATTGTCGATATTTTAGTTTGTTTTTTTTGTATTTCTTTTAGGATTAACTTATTGTTTGTCTCGGAAGTCATACTATTGATGCTCAGCGTTTCATCTGCTCGTATTATTATATTAGGAGTCCTGTTATTTTTTTTTTTTTTTTGTATTTCTTTTAGGATTAACTTATTGTTTGTCTCGGAAGTCATACTATTGGTGCTCAGCGTTTCATCTGCTCGTATTATTATATTAGGAGTCCTGTTATTTTTTTTTTTTTTTTGTATTTCTTTTAGGATTAACTTATTGTTTGTCTCGGAAGTCATACTATTGATGCTCAGCGTTTCATCTGCTCGTATTATTATATTAGGAGTCCTGTTATTTTTTTTTTTTTTTTTTGTATTTCTTTTAGGATTAACTTATTGTATGTCTCGGAAGTCATACTATTGGTGCTCAGCGTTTCATCTGCTCGTATTATTATATTAGGAGTCCTGTTATTTTTTTTTAGGTTTTAAAGTAGTGTTCATACATTTATCTTTCTTTTTAATTTTAATGTTTTTTTTTACCACATTGAGAAGTTCCATTTCAAAAATCTCCAAAGCTGGGGTAGGGGTGATTTTTTTGCCAATTTTATTTTGTAAAGTCTAGTGTAGGAAATATTTTGCATAGAATAATCCAAATGTAAATATTCCAGAAATTTCTGTGCTATTTTCCAGGGTTAAGTCCAGAAGTTGGTATCCTTTTTAATTTGATATGAATTTCCATGAATGAGTGGACTGCTTGAATTAAATCCATTATATAGCTCTTGTGATCAGGAATAGCTATGTTCTTAGGAGAGAAAGCAATTTCTTCCCTTTGGAACATTTTGTGCAATTACAAAAAAAAAACAAAAAACTGTCAGCTCGACTAGGGGAGCAAAATATAGTTACAATTATAAAAATATATAATATATAAAAATTTACTTTCCAATTGGCACAATTAATTATGCTTGATGAAAACGCATTTATATTTTCAGAGCAGTGGTGAAAACCAAATATATATATATATATATATTTTTTTTCATAATATTTTATTGTTTCTTACACGTGTTTTGTTGAATAGTAGAAAAACACCAAACAACTCATCAGGGACAGTTCTTAAAAAAAAAAAACAGTTGGAAATTTTTTCCTTGGATAAATGCTGGTGAAAAGAAATGTAAACCCTTAAAAGTCAAAAGATTCATAAAAAAAAATTTACTTATTAATTGGCATTCTTCTGGAGAGAAAACTGTTGGAATTTTAAGACCACGTTGATATAACACTATTTAAAGTACCATAGTTAATCATTTATAATTATAGCCATGCTTATAAAGTTTTCTATTCAAAACTAAGGCAAAAAATATTCAAAGAATATAAGCGATATTATTCATAAAATATTAATAAAATGTTTATATTTAATATATTTCCCCAAAACCTCTGGCTTTGATGTAGGGGAGATTAAAACTTGCTGCTATGGTTTCAAATGATCTGAAATAACAGCAAGGGGAGACTTGATTCTAATATTCTCATATGTAATATCTCCCCTCTTTTGGAAATAGGGTACGATTATGAATATCTCCAGTATCAAATAATCCTTATACACTGTGAAATTTACTTTATGTATGAAAACTAAAGAGAAATATTTAGAATCAAGTCTTCCCTTGCTGTTATTTAAGATCATTTGAAACCATAGCAGCAAGTTTTAGTCTCCCCTCTATCAGGGTAAGAAGTTTTGGGAAAGTATCAGATATTTTGTAATTCATATGCAAGACTAGAAAAACAAATGACTACGATTGAAACATTTTATAGCTGTAAAAAAGTGCCAAAAAACGGCTCTGGATGGATGATCCCCTCAATGTGCAAATATCACAATTCAGATAATTACCTTTTCAACAAGCCTTCATTTGTTAAATTCTGATCAATAGTCGCTGAGATTTGGAACTTATAAAGTTGCCAAGAAAGTTGATCTCTCTCTCTCTCTCTCTCTCTATATATATATATATATATATATATATATATATATATATATATATATATATATATACAAGGCGACTCAAAAAAACGGGCCCCAACTCTAATTAGGCCTCATTTCTTAGCGTTTTGTCTGAATGAAATGAAAGTTTGGTCATACCTAGTTTATTATACATCACATCAAAACACTAGGGTCTTTGGCCTTTTTTTCTCCGTTGACTGTAAAATGCTCAGAAAAACAATTGAATGTCCTCTGTTTTTTGTATATACTGGCAGCCAAATTGAATATTGAAATGCTCATACCTGTGGTTCTATGGAACGAAACTACATGAAAATTTGAAGGCTTTTTGAAGATTATAATACTATTTTATAGTTAAAATTTTATGAAATTTGGTAAAAAAGAAACTATATTTTCAAACCAATAAAATATCCCGAAATTTGCCTACATTTGTATAAACAGTGTCCTGCTGATCAGCTTCAGTTTTGCTGCTTTGATTGTCATACTTGTGGCCTTTCTAGGTCACTAATAGTGTAATATATTAAATTTACTCAGTTGGTCATTTATTACTTTTGCAAAAGGTTGCCATTACAATATTGTTTCATACAAGTCTGCAAAATTATGTTATTGCTGCATATTTAGTCACGTACTCATCTGATGGTTTCCTTAAAAAACTTATAAAAACATCATTTTGGACAACTTACATCGTTCATGTAATCGACACGCTTTGCTGTTCTTTCTCAGTTATGAAGATAATGGTCATGCTAAATAAATTTAGTGTAATTGGATCCAGGGCGACGCCAGCGACCCTGTTCAGATAGATGAGGATGAGAGAGGATGAGGTATGGTTAGAGGGGTTATGCTGACAGTTGGTTGAGGAAGGACAGATGTCCATGAAATTCTGTCCATCAGATAAATAATATCCGTTTCAATGAAAGGAAAATATAAATCTGATAATTGGATTCTTTGGAACAAGGGAGCTGGGGAGAAAGATAGTTTTTCTTGTTGGGTTTTGTAAAAATGGATGTTTAATAACTAATTGAGGAGATAGGTACAATAACTTAGATTCAAAATGTCTGTTTTGTGTCTGGAAATTGTTGTCATTTGGTCCACCTGTTATATTTCAGTGCTAGACCAAGTAAGTGATAGGAATTGAACCTTGGAAGATAATACAGTTTCTTTGAGAGAAAAGTAATTTGAGTTGAAGAGAAAGAAAGAAAAAGGGGAAAAGAGAATTAAAGAGAGATATGGTTACGAAAGAGAAAGAAGAAATTCACAAGAAAAGAGAAAGAAGTAATCTTCAAATGACAGAGAGGGAAGAAGCCAATTTAATAAAAACGATTGTGTTTTTAGATATAAGAGACTTTTGCTGACCAGAATCGAGGAGTGCACATTGCCTTGGCCTCCCGCCCAGTGAGGATGGGGTGCAAACCCTCAGAAAAGCTAAGTGGAAAAGCTCTTGTTCCTGGCTGGAAAATTGTCTAAACGAACTTAAGTTGTACAACCTGCATCACTAAGAACTCAAAGAACTCAACTTTATACAATTGTACCCTGTATATCTTAAGAATATTTTATGAATAATTATTTTGTTTGTTTATACGAAAATGACCCTGATTTTTCTTTTCTTCTCAATTGTCTGCCTAAATGAAAATGCAGTTCATTTCAGATATGCCCTAACGCCAGACGATGGGAGACAAAGATCAGATTCAGCATGAAGTCAAAACAGCGGCTGAAGTAGACTGTGTTGCCACACGGACTTAGGGTCATTCACGTTTCACGTGCCCTGAGCAGCAGAGCAGTATTTGCTAGTGATCAGTGAGAGTCTGGTAACCCTTGAAGGGTCCACCACTAGACAGTTAAGAATGTAGCCCTTCCAGATTGCATCTATGGTCCTGTGAGCCGGGATCAACAAACACGGCCAGGGATATATCACAAGTATGGTCCCGTGAACCAGGATAGTGACAGATGCTGCATAGAGAACATGCAGGGTTATATTAGTATGACCATAATTTAAGTGATATTAATTGTTTTCATGTTTTTTGTATTATTATTATTGTTATATTTTTATTTTTATTTTATTTAATTTTTTTATCCGTTTATTTTTTTATTTATTTTACCATTTTTCAACTCCTATTTTTAAGTTAAAAATATATTATAAATATAATAATTAATATAAATTATATTAATTATTATATTTATAATTTATTTTTAAGTTATATTAATTATTATATTTATAATTTATTTTTAAGTTATATTAATTATTATATTTATAATTTATTTTTAAGTTATATTAATTATTATATTTATAATTTATTTTTAAGTTATATTAATTATTATATTTATAATTTATTTTTAAGTTATATTAATCATTATATTTATAATTTATTTTTAAGTTACATTAATCATTATATTTATAATTTATTTTTAAGTTACATTAATTATTATATTTATAATTTATTTTTAAGTTATATTAATTATTATATTTATAATTTATTTTTAAGTTATATTAATTATTATATTTATAATTTATTTTTAAGTTATATTAATTATTATATTTATAATTTATTTTTAAGTTATATTAATTATTATATTTATAATTTATTTTTAAGTTATATTAATTATTATATTTATAATTTATTTTTAAGTTATATTAATTGTTATATGTATAATTTATTTTTAAGTTATATTAATTATTATATTTATAATTTATTTTTAAGTTATATTAATTATTATATTTATAATTTATTTTTAAGTTATATTAATTATTATAGTTATAATTCATTTTTAAGTTATAATTATTATTATATTTATAATTTATTGTTAAGTTATATTAATTATTATATTTATAATTTATTTTTAAGTTATATTAATTATTATATTTATAATTTATTTTTAAGTTATATTAATTATTATATTTATAATTTATTTTTAAGTTATATTAATTATTATATTTATAATTCATTTTTAAGTTATATTAATTATTATATTTATAATTTATTGTTAAGTTATATTAATTATTATATGTATAATTTATTTTTAAGTTATATTAATTATTATATTTATAATTTATTTTTAAGTTATATTAATTATTATATTTATAATTTATTTTTAAGGTATATTAATTATTATATTTATAATTTATTTTTTAGTTATATTAATTATTATATTTATAATTTATTTTTAAGTTATATTAATTATTATATTAATAATTTATTTTTAAGTTATATTAATTATTATATTTATAATTTATTTTTAACTTATATTAATTATTATATTTATCATTTATTTTCCAGCTAGAGTGTTCTTAGATTTGTCTTAGAATCAAAACTTAATGTTTTTTTTTTCTTTTTTCCTTTCTTTTGTTTACATTCTTTGGAGTTGAATTTAAATTAATTCCATAAGTTTTGTTAGCATCATCACTAGTTATGATTTTTTTCATGTGTATATGAATTTAAATTATAATTTCTTAGAAGTAAGATTATTCTTTCTATTGTATCTTCTTAGCAGTATTAGGGAAGTAATTCTTGTAAACTCAGTATCTTAGAATCTTATTTGTGTTCTACTTAAATGGAATTTCAGTTGACTGAATCTGTTCTTAATTCTTTCCTTAAGTTATCCTATTTTGCTTATCCATTCTAATAAATTTTACATTTTGTATGTTTTTTTTTTTGCCGTTTCAAGTCCAATATGTATATTTATACTCATCGATTTTTTTCTTCATCTTTTCTTCTTGTTGTATTTCATCAGTATTTAGCGATGCATAATATTTCATTGTTCAAATATTGGTTGGATTGCCTGAACTTAAGTGTTTAAATCCTTCCAACAAGTTACAAAATTTTTTTGTTCTATTTATTTTATTTTATATTATTAATATTTATTTACTAACATCTTTAATAAACTTATTTGCACTAACTGGATAACTTTACCGTTAAATATTCTTGCATCTGCTAAATGTAATGAGCTTCATATTGTAAGTCAACCTAATAAATGTATCCACATTTGTTAATACTACTATTTCTTAATTCCATTCTTCATGTCAATTTGTTATTCCCTTTTCTCCACTCATGCTGCCTACTCCTCTTGATTTTCTATAAGTTCTATTTTCCCATCAATAAGATTTCCTGTGTGTCTGTGTGTGTGTGTTTTTTTATTTAACCTTCATTTATACTGAATCAGGATTACCTAACTATTAGTATGGTTAATCATAACGTTTTGTCATTGGTTGATGAGTATTTATTCTGGTTGCAATTGATTCTATAGTTGTAATTTCTGGTAGAATTTATATTCACTCTGGTATCGATCAAACATTCATCAAATATACTTATTCTAAGTACTTGGTACCTATTTTACAAATTGACATTTTTTTAAGTTTTCTCCTAAAATATTTAGTTTTTTTATGTTCTTATGGTGACTCGATAAATACTACGAGTGTTTGGCTTTCTTTCAGTTATTTTTGATTTATATCAATTCATCATACCAACTATTATTATTTCACAACTTATACTGTACATCTTAAATCACAGTTTCCTTAAATTAATTTTACCGAAAATTCAATATGTACGATATATCTATGGTTTTCCGATTAAGATGTTCACTCACACACACACACACACACACACAAGTTAACACAAAACCACAACACAAAGACATTATTTTTACTGTTTTAATTGTTATCAATATATGGCAAGTTCTAGCAAAGAAGTTGAATTAATTTTCTTACAAATATTCTTAACTACATGATATATCATTATGTGATCAGAAGTGATCTAAGTCTTGACCACATAACAGATACATTAGCTACTAAATCATAGAAAGATAGGTTTGAAATAAAGACAGCATCAGGATTGAATAAAAGTTGAAAGCAACTTCGAAATCGATTAGGCATTTTAGAATACAATTATTTCTCTCCACTGTTTGAAAAATGTTTTTAAAGGTGAATTTTGATTCTTACTATAAATTCTTCTAAAAATGATAATTGGCGTAAACTTATTGAAAATTTGGAAATTATTTAATCGGTTTGTAATGTCAACATCCGTTTTATGATGAATATATGGAAGTTATTTTTTTTTTTTATATTAAAAAATGTCTAATCAATAGTAAAGTGAACTTTAAAAATATCGAAACAAGTCCAAAATTCGATGCAGCCTCTTTTCCAAAGGGTGATTTTTCTTTTTATTTGAAAATATGAACTACTAAAGGTTTTCTAATGAAAATGTCCAATAACGAATATTTACATACGTATAAGATTTTCTATAAAATGTTTCAGTTTGTTTTTAAGAAAAATACGTTTTAAAATAGATTTTTTAAAAATATAATCACAAAGAGACTTAGTTTTTAAAAGTATTAAAAATACAACAATGTATATAACTTAAAAAGATAAAAAAAATATAGCGGTCAGTTTGCGTCCAGAGATCTTTTACTGACTTCAGTTGAGAGGGGTATTCCAGGAACGTCTGTGTCATTATTCCACCATTCAAGATCATATTTTGGTCCCATGCGTTCTGAATACTATGAGAGAGAAGAAAGAAAAAAAAAAAACAGAAATATTAACAAATTCTATAAATACTAGAAACTTTGAATAATACTTAAATAAATTTAAAATAAATAAAATTCCAAATCATTCTTAGAAGATGAATATAAATTTTTTATTCATCTTCTAAGAATGATTTGGAATTTGGATCATAGTAGTAGTAGTAGTAGTAGTAAGATAGTTTGGACCGTTCATAGGTTACATCAAAGAATAATTGATGCCTCTTGATTAGAAAATCAGAAAACTTATGACTACACCCAAAGAATGATGCTAACCAACTTTACATGAAAAGGAAAAATGGAGAAAGAAGACTGTATGAATTATTTAAAAAAAAAAGAATAAGAAAAAACATAACTGTGGGGAAAATAGGAATGCCCTACTTTTCAAACGCCCTCATGTCTGTCTTTGTGGGTTGGGATGAAAAGAGATCCAAGATGGCATCCATGAAGTTATACCAGACCTGGTCTCGGATGGTTTCAGACGATCTCGCAAAGTTGTTGTAAATGCATGCAAATGAGGTGTGACAGGTTCCATAAAGCAGGTCACTTGTAGAAGTTGGGGAGAACTTTTTTTTGATACATTGCTTTGCATGGTTGCGGTGTGTAGCTTTGCGGCAAACATTTTGAAACACATTGGCATGTTGAAGCACAGAAGAGAGAGAAAGAAATGTATCACATGTATCGGCGTGTCATCAGAATTTGACCTCAAACTTTTGACCTGTTCGATGGCAGCAGCACTGAGCAGTTAGTGCAAGAATGGGGGGAAAAGGCAAAATTGATATGCCAGTTCAGCGATGTGAAGCGTCCAGAATGCATGAATCCAATGCACCTCGCTGGGGGCACATATGCTGCATACCAGCAGCCAACTGACAAAAAAAAGGTGGACTTCGCCTGCATCAAAAACATCGCCTACACAGCATTTGCAATAGATCCTGTTGCCACATGGAAGGAGTTCATGGCACGCACTTTACATCCAGAGGAGACGGTTGATGTTTATATGGCAGAACTGAAGAAGCTCGTGGTCCTGTTTGGAGGAATGTTAAACAGAGGCTTGGTGTGCGCATTTGTTGCAGGATTGCCTGATAGCATGGAAGAGAATGGAAAGTGTTAACTTTTCTTTCAGACAAAACTATTATTTTGTCTTTGGCAACCATGTTTACACAGTAGGGGTGGAATTATCCCGGTTCATCCTATGTTAGCTAGTTGCTAACCCCTAGTCTGAGAGAAAAGTTAACACCTTTTCTTTGTCTCCTTTGAGCATCAAAAGTACAAGTGACAATACAACTTGTCTTTTCAAAGGCAATTAACATTAACAAATGCAATTAACATTAACAAAGGCAATTAACATTAACAAATGCAATTAACATTAACAAAGGCAATTAACATTAACAAAGGCAATTAACATTAACAAATGCAATTAACATTAACAAATGCAATTAACATTAACAAATGCAATTAACATTAACAAATGCAATTAACATTAACAAATGCAATTAACATTAACAAAGGCAATTAACATTAACAAATGCAATTAACATTAACAAATGCAATTAACATTAACAAAGGCAATTAACATTAACAAAGGCAATTAACATTAACAAAGGCAATTAACATTAACAAAGGCAATTAACATTAACAAATGCAATTAACATTAACAAATGCAATTAACATTAACAAAGGCAATTAACATTAACAAATGCAATTAACATTAACAAATGCAATTAACATTAACAAATGCAATTAACATTAACAAAGGCAATTAACATTAACAAATGCAATTAACATTAACAAAGGCAATTAACATTAACAAATGCAATTAACATTAACAAAGGCAATTAACATTAACAAAGGCAATTAACATTAACAAATGCAATTAACATTAACAAAGGCAATTAACATTAACAAAGGCAATTAACATTAACAAATGCAATTAACATTAACAAAGGCAATTAACATTAACAAATGCAATTAACATTAACAAAGGCAATTAACATTAACAAAGGCAATTAACATTAACAAATGCAATTAACATTAACAAAGGCAATTAACATTAACAAAGGCAATTAACATTAACAAATGCAATTAACATTAACAAATGCAATTAACATTAACAAATGCAATTAACATTAACAAAGGCAATTAACATTAACAAATGCAATTAACATTAACAAAGGCAATTAACATTAACAAAGGCAATTAACATTAACAAATGCAATTAACATTAACAAAGGCAATTAACATTAACAAATGCAATTAACATTAACAAAGGCAATTAACATTAACAAATGCAATTAGCATTAACAAAGGCAATTAACATTAACAAATGCAATTAACATTAACAAAGGCAATTAACATTAACAAATGCAATTAACATTAACAAAGGCAATTAACATTAACAAAGGCAATTAACATTAACAAAGGCAATTAACATTAACAAAGGCAATTAACATTAACAAAGGCAATTAACATTAACAAAGGCAATTAACATTAACAAATGCAATTAACATTAACAAATGCAATTAACATTAACAAAGGCAATTAACATTAACAAATGCAATTAACATTAACAAATGCAATTAACATTAACAAATGCAATTAACATTAACAAAGGCAATTAACATTAACAAATGCAATTAACATTAACAAAGGCAATTAACATTAACAAAGGCAATTAACATTAACAAAGCTATACACCTTAGAACCAGTTAGCCTAATTATTGTTAGACTGGAAAGTTTTTGAATAGGTTTTTTGACCGGGTTGATAGAATTTGTTCAGCCTTCATCACTATCGGGTGACTCGTTTGAGCAGCCCTCATCACCGTCCCTGATTTGTGAATCGTCCTCAGAGATGGTAGCATATGCTTCCTTTTTCTTTTCATTTCTCTTTCCTTTCTGTCTTCTTGCTGAGGAAGTGTTATCTTTATCGTTGTTGCCCACTTGTGCTGATCGTTTTGGTTGCCAGTCTTCATCACTCTCAGTATGGCAATTGAACTCTGGCCTGGTCTCCCAATCAGATATTTCCCCTTTCCTTTTCCTTCTTCTAGCTAACTCAAGTCTTTCTCATTAAAGTTGCCTTTCTATAAATATTAAAGAATTAATATTTATAAAGTAATCTCAACCAGATGTAAAAGCTTGATAAAACCAAATAGGAGATAGAGCTTATAATAAGAACAAATAGTAAATAAAACATGTTAAAAAACATTTTGAAAAAGAGTTAAAAACATTTAATCTGAAAAGGAAACACTTAATAGGTGGATAGTCCTTAATCCGCGGAGTTTCGAAGAAATACTTTCCTTCTCATCAGAGGGTAGTAATTAGCAAAATGCGGGATCGGATTTTGCATACAAAAGTATTTGATGAAACTGCAAGTAAATCAAAGATCTTACTTGATAACAAAAAGTGAAGCAGAGGGAATATGGTGGAGAAAAATGTGATTTTACGTGAATGGATAGTCTGGTGAAAGGTAAATTATCCAATGACGGTAAAATCCAAAAATATAAATCCAAGAAAGTTAATTGAATTTCCATTTGTACAAATAAAATCCAAGGAAATCACGTAATTGGAGAATGGTCCAAAATAATCCAAAAGGCCGAAATCTATGGAATAATTCACAAATATGTACAAGGAAAAAGGGAAAAAATTCCAATAATATTAATAAAAGAAAAAAAAAATATCTTATTCTGAAGGCTGCCTAAAACATCGGGGATTTGTAGTTTTTTCAATTGTCCTTCCAGACGACTTGATACTACTCGTAGTGTACCAACTACGACCTGGATTATTTGTGTTTTAACGTCGTGTATACACCTTATCTCCAAGGCCAATGGAGCATAATTGCTCCACTTCTCATTCTCTTTCTCTCTCACATTCCTGTCCCTGAGTACTGAAAAGTCTAAAATCTGCCAGTTTTTTGAGACCTTGTCAATGATAACCAAATCCGGACGATTATGTTCAAATTGCTTAGTCGTTATGACACTTTTGTCTAACCTACCTCTACCTTGCCATCCTCATTTGTTCTAACTTCATCAGGCACCTCCTCAAATCATTTTCCAGCACACTTCACCTCAACCCTCTTAAACACCTCCCAATATATCCGGAGTCCCATGCGACCATGTCTTTTGCGGTACTCTCTCTGGGCTAATTCACTATACCCTGCTGCTAGGTACGCAATTGACTCTGAGGTCTTACCACAAATCCGGCATTCTGCAGCAACTTCCTCTCCTAGAACCACTTTTGAACAATCGTGTTCCTAATGCCTGCTCTTGTGCTGCACAAACAAAAGCTTCAGTATTCTTAGCCAGATACCCAGCTCTAAGCCATTGCCATGATCTTTCATCAGCCACTTCTACTATATCCTGGAAGAACCTTCCATGCATTTTCTTTCTAGCCAGTTCCTTTGCCCTTTCTCTATCCATACATTTCACATAATCAGCCTTGGTCTCACATACCTCCACTTCATTGGCCACAACCTTAAGCATCCACTCCCCACTTCTAACCACATGCTCCTTCAATGACATCTCCTCGGTTCTAACACAATCTTTTACACTTTTCAATTCTCTCCCACCGTCTTTCCTCTTTTGATACAGCTTTGCTACGCTACTTCGAATGTGAAATATACCAAACATTGCTAAAACTTTTCTTGTTTTGATATCCATGGCATGCAAATCCTTGTCAGACCATTCTAAAATTCCCGCACTATATCTCGAAACACTGACTACCCATGCATTCATTGCTTTCATTAGGTTTCCTCCATGCAGTTTCGACTTTGCAATTAGTTTCACGCTTCTTAGATACTCCTTCCTGACTTTCTCCTTCATTTCTCTGTTCATGATGCCTACACCCTCCAACACTCCCAAATCCTTATATCCTGTATCTTCTATTTCTTTCATGATTTCTCCATTTGGCAGCACTATTCCATTCGAATGAACCTTTACTCCTCTTTTCATCACCAGCACCACACATTTACTAATCCCAAACTCCATCCCAATGTCTTCTGAGTATGTCCCCACAAGTTCTACCAGTCTCTACATTTCGTTTTCATTTCTACCGAATATTTTCAAATCATCCATAAACAGTAGCTGGTTGAGGCGTCTGTCACCAGATCCAAAGTTATACCCCAGTTTTTCTCTCTTCAAGAGGATGCTCAGTGACATCATTATCATTACAAAAAGAAGTGGCGATAATGAATCTACTTGAAATATTCCACGTTTAATGCCAACCTGCCCTATCTCCTCTCTGTTTGCTGTCAGCACCGTTTTTCATTGAGCCATACTTGTCTCCAAAAGCCCTACCACATTCTCAGCAACCTTCATCATCAATAGTGTTTTACGTATCCATGAATGAGGAACCATGTCATAAGCCTTTCTGTAATCGATCTATGCTACGCTCAGATTCCTCTTCTTCTTCTTCACATCCTGCATTAATGCTTTATCAATTAGGAGTTGCTCTTTGGTACCTTTCGAGCCTTTCCGGCACCCCTTCTGTTCATCAGGAAAAACATCATTACTCTCAAGATGCTCATAAATTTTCTTCGCAAATATTCCAGTCAACAGTTTCCACATCAATGGCAGACATGTAATTGGTCTATAATTATTGGCATCTGTTCCTTTTGCAGGATCTTTCCTAATCAGTGTTGTTCTTCCCTTCACAAGCCAATCAGGGACATCTCCCAACTCTACAATCCTTTGCAGGGCAGCAGCTATAGGTGGATAAAGGCATGGAAACTGTTTAAACCAGAAGCCCATCACTCCATCTGGACCAGGTGCCTTCCAGTCTGTCATCCTTCGTATGCCAGCCTTCACGTCATCAATGGTTATCTCAACGTTCTTCATCTGCTGCATTTCTGATAGCCTTTCTCTAACCTCTCCCAACCAGCTAGCCTTCTTATTATTATATCGCCCTTCAACAGACCAAATCCCACTCCAGAACTTCCTTGCATCTTTTGCATTTGGAGTGTTGTTATTTCCCGCCTGTTTACTACCATTTAATTCTTTATACAGCTGAGAATGATTGTTCCGGAAAAGGTTGTTCTGCCGAAACGCAACATTTTTTCGAACAAAGTTTCGAATTTTCATACCACCAGTGTGGATCTTCTCTTTCAACATTGTTAGAATGCTCATGGCTCCCTTTTCCAGCAATCTATACCTCCTTTCAAGCTCGTCCTTAGCTTTCTGTCCTAGTTTAACTCCTTTTCTTATTTCTTCAATTCTACCAATGTCTTTCCGCCACCGTTTAATACTTTCTTCAAGCCGCTTCTGCCGGTGTGACCTTCTATCCTTCATTTCTCTCTTTTTCTTCTGTATTAAGCTAAGATGATTCGCAATAATGTATGAAGCTGCATACAGAAGCCTGTTAAGTTCCGTAATAATAATAATAATAATAATAATAATAATAACAATAATAATAATCATAATAATAATAATAAGCATAATCATAATAATAATAATAATCATAATAATAATAATAATAATAATAAATAGGTTGACAAGAGAGTTTTTAACTTTTAAATCCAGATGAACAAAAATTTACTGATTGAAATAGACACCATCAGAATCAACACATTTTTGCCATTGCAAAACAAGTGTATTTATGCCAGTAATGTGAAAAATTTTGCATTCTGATGGCGATGAAGTCACTGAATGTGTTTTTGATATCGCTTAGGGTTTTTAAGCATTTCTCATGCAGAAAGTTATTGAGATGCTTGAAAAAGTAGAGGTCAGTAGGTGAGAGGTCTGGAGAGTATGGCAGATGAGGCCAATATGTTCAACTTCTGCAGGGTTGGTTTAGTAACGTGCAGTTAGGTATTGTCATGGAGGAGAATTGGACCTTTTCTGTTCGCTAATGCTGGGTGTTGTTGTTGAAGTTTCTGATGCACTTCATCCATTTGTTAAGAGTACTTTTCCGCTGTAATGGTTTTGCCTGCATTAAAAAAAGACTGTAGTGGATGAGACCTGTTGCAGATCACCAAACAGTCAGCATGATCTGCTTTTGATGCAACACTGGCTTCGGGAAGTGTTGGGGAACTTTATTGGTGACTAATTACTGAGCTGAGTATCGCCGGTTGTCATAAAGAACCCACTTTTCATCATAAGTCACAATCCGTTCTTGTTTCGTAAAAGAAGGAGAGATAGCACTTCATAACGGCATTTCTTTTGGTTATCGTTCATGTCGTGAGGCACTCATTTATCAAGATTTTTGTATTTCCATTCTCTTTCAAGTTGTTGGAAATCGTTTTATATGTTACGTATAATTCAGAAGCAAGTTCTCGAACAGTTGTGCATGGATTAGCTTCAATTAAGGCTCTTAATTGATTGTTGTGAGCATCTGGTAGCCAGAATAGAAAATTGGAAAAGAATATTTCAAAAGAACAAGAAAACTCCTGGAAACATAAATTATATTAGTAGAAACCCAATAATAGGTATAAACACATAGTGTCACTAGTAAGATGCTTCAGACCGCTAATTGGGTGGACCAAAAAACTACTGTGGCAACTTGACCAAAAGACCAGGAAACTCATGACTATACACAATGCACTACATCCAAAGGATGATACTGACCGACCCTACATGAAAAGGAAAGACAGAGAAAGAGGACTGGTTTATGTAGAAGACACTGTAAATGACACAAAAAAAATTAGAAAAATTCATAATGCAGAACACTGAAAGAATAATTACCACAGCAAAATGAAAATAAAAGAACAAGGGATAAGACGAGAAAAAAAAATGAGAAGAGAAACAACTACATGGCGATCCATGAGGTTGACAACAGATGAGACTAATGAAAGCACTTGGACATGGCTACAAAAAGGAAACCTAAAAAGAGACACTGAATCCCACATAACAGCTGCACAAGATAACATTATCAGAACAAACCACATCAAGCCTAGGATCTACAAGACACAAGAAAATAAAAAGATGAATCAATAAATCACATAAGAAGCGAATGTAGCAAACTAGCTCAAAAAGAATATAGGAATAGACACAATCAAGTGGGGAATGTGGTACACTAGGAATTATGCAGACAACTGCATATTAAAAACACTGACAAATGGTACAAGCACAAACTGACAACACTGAAAATGAAAGTCATAAAATCCTATGAGACATGGATATACAAACGGATAAACCCATCCAAGCAAGAAAACCGGTTGTCATAATAGTTAACAAGGCAGAAAAGTCTTGACAAATTGTAGATTTTGCCATTTTAGCAGACCACAGATTAAAAAGACGGAGAAGTGGAGTAAATACACAGAACTGGTCAGGGAGCTGAAGAAAGTTATGATAATACGAATAATAGTAAGAGCACTAGGAACAATACCGAAACACTTTGAAAAAAAGAATTGCTGTGATTGGAATCAGACGGATACCAATAATGAAAACGGCTCAAGGAAAACACTTGAGTGCAGAGACTAATATATAAGACCCGTGGGCACTAACCAGACATACAGAAACTACTAAAACACAAAGAAACACCACTTGAAAACTGGATAATTACATAATTGTAAATTATCCCTCCCTTTTTTTTTTCGTCACCATAAACTAGTGCCACACCAGATAAAACAGAGGGTCAAGGAGGATGGAAAGTCCTAGGAGAGAAAGCACTAACCATACCTATTTTGGGTGAGTGCAAGAAGGACTTGGGGAGGCTTATTGCTACCCTTATCCTATTAAAAAAAAACAATTACAGACAACTGTTGTGATAACGCAAATTAATTTGTAAAGGATGTTGAAAGAAGTGGTGAGTACTGAAAATCTGGGGATAGTTGTTGTCAGTCAGACTCAAAGGAATACCACAGGCTGTTTTCAAAAAGAATTCTTTGATGATGGCCCGTGTGAAAGCTTCTAGTGAGTAATCTCTTCTCTATATAAATAAAATGAACTCATTTTTTCCCGTGTGAGTTTTACCTTAATAGGATTAAAAATCACGACATTACATTCAAATGTAATGTCCCCACACTTCAGCACATGGTCTGAGCTGAGGTGTGCTATAGACCTACTACCCTTACAGTTCCTTGATATTCGTACATTTCTATATTTTTTCCAGTGAGAGTCCATTGCCACAATCGGTTAGAATCAATGGAAGTTGTAAAATCTTTTCTCTCTATTCGGTTCATACTCCACCCGCGACCACTTAACACCGCTGCGGATACGTCTGCAGGGGAATATACGAGGAACACCAGTTTGAGTTCTTAGTTGCTTAAAAAATATGGATTGGCATTTTTCCGTCGGGGGAAACGCGACTTTACATTCCAGTTATTCTGGGGGTTACTCGTGCCATTTTATAAATTTCTTCTTCTTTTTTCCTTTTTTTTTCTTCCCTTTATATTTTTCCTCTTTTTGTAGGGGGGTGGGGGTTGCGATGGTGGGGATTACTTAAACAAAACGAACTAACATTAGATTCCAGTTTTTACAAGAAACTTTAACAGTCAGCCGCCAGCGTTCTTCAAATCTTGCACTAATTAGTCGCTTTAATATTTTATTTGAAATAAAATCTAATAAACATATTTTCATTATACATGATAAGTTTTATTTTTTTTAATTCTGTTTTTTCCATTTAAAATAAACAAAAAAATTAGATTTAAATAAACATATTTACATTTTACACGGTAACTTTTTTGGGGGGGGTCTTTTTTTTTCCTTTGGTATTTTTTCACGTTCGTTTTGATTTTTATTCCTTTCAATTTTACACGTCATATATTAGCTAAACCAGGGGGGGGGCATCTATAAATATAAAAGCTAAAATGTGTGTGTGCGTGTGTGTGTGGAGGAGGTGTTCCTTCACCCTAAACTCGGCCTCCTCCTGCTACTACGACAATGACGTCATGTTTGACCTAGAAAACGTTAACGTTAGTTTCAACCACCTGCAAGTGTTTTTAAAGGATTAATTTTATCTGTTCTCAATTGTGTGTCTCTTTGGCGTAGAGGTAACGTGTCAAGCATTTTTTTTCCGCCTTAGCCTCAATGCTTCGGGTTCGAGCCTGTCTTCCTACCTAAACCTTTTTCCTTCTTTTACACCTTTTTTCTTTTTTTTTTTACATTTGTTCGCGGTTTTGCTTTGTTTTTGTTTTTTTCCAATTTTTTATAACATTGCGTTTTTTTTTATAATATTAAAACAGGGTCCCCTTCCCTCCTACATACACACCTCCAAACACCCGGGCAACGCCGGGTACCACATGCTAGTATATATATATATATATATATAAATAAAATGAACTCATTTTTTCCCGTGTGTGTTTGACCTTAATAGGATTAAAAATCAAGACATTACATGCAAATATAATGTGCACAAACTGCTGGTATGCTATAGACCTACCCTTACATTTCCTCGATAACCGTACATTCCTATATTTTTCCTGGTGAGAGTTGACTGCCAAAATCGGTTAGATTCAATGCAAGTTTCAACATCTTTTCTCTCTATTAGATTCCTCCTTTCCCCGCTCTCCATTTACACTGCATCGGATGTGTTCACAAGGAACAGTACGAGACAACAGTTTGGAATCGTACAAGGTTATTTATGCCGTTTTTTTGTTTTTTTATTCTTCTTCCCCTGATTTATGCTTTCTGTTTTTACCCTACATAAAATAAAAATAAAAAAATATAAAAAGAAAACGCGATTATTATTATTGTTTTCTTTTTGTTTTGTTTTTTGTTAGTGTAAGACACAACCTGCGGGACTAACCAGTTTTTACTTCCAGTTTTAACGACTTGAAATATAACTATACCTGTATTTATTACTGCTTGCAACTAAACATTTAATTTTACACAAAGAATTAATTCTTTACTGTTTATTAATACATCGCAACAATATCGTGAATTCATTTGCATTACACTTAAATTAAAATTAAAACAAATAAATTCATTTAGAATTCGAGAAAACAAAAAAATTAATTTAGAATTTGTTCATTGCGGAATTGATATTTGACCTAATTCACTTTTTAGTTAATTCATCACGTTTTTTTTTCGTTTTTTTTGCGCTTCCACCTCAATGATTCGAGTTCGAGAACAAACTTTTTGGGGATTTTTCAAACACCCGGGCACCGCTGGACCGTTCATTTTTAAATTGTTTTTTTTTTTTCACACTTTTTTCTTAATAGTTTTAACACTTTTTGTTTTTATAACATTTAAACAGGGTTATTACTTCGCTTTGTTTTCATTATACCCCTCCCCCAACAACACACATCTAAAATCACGGGCAACGCCGGGTACCCACCGCTAGTAATAATAATAATTAGACTATGAAATTGCAAAGAAGTCAAGGTGATTCGCATTATAATTAGCACCATAATAAAAATCCACCATAAAATAAATGAATAGATTTACAAGACAAATTCTGCAAAAAAAAAAACTTGCCTGTTCAAAAAAAAACTTGCCTGATCAATAAAATGATTCTAAGAAATTGCAAAAGAAGATCTACCAACCATGTCATGGATTGGGTAGACTATAAAAAGGTATTCGACATGGTTCCACATTCATGTTTGGAAATTTTCAGAATTACCCCTAACATCTGAACATCTATAACAAATAGCATGAAGAATTAGGAAACTAATTTAACTTCAGGAAATGTATTAGGCAAGTTGAAAATTAAGAGAGGGATCTTCCAGGGTGATAGTCTTTCCCCTCTGCTTTTTGTCATCAGCTTTATCCTGTTGATATTTCTTTTGTGGAATGTGAAAGCATGGTATGAAATCGGAAAAGGACTTCAACAGTCAACCATCCATATATATACATACATATATGGATGACCTTAAAGTTTTGGAAAGAATGAGAATCAACTTGATACATTGATGAACACGATCAGATTTTTTAGCAATGACATAAGGATGGAATTTGGCATCTCCAAATATGCTGAATTCTTGTGATGAAAAGAGGCAAGCTAGTCCACTCAGATGCCTTGAACTTCCAACAACAGATCTGATAAAGAATGTTGATACCGATAGAGGTTACAAATATTTGAGAATACTGGAAGTGGAGAAGACCATAGAAATGAAAAATCAGGACACAGCTGAGTACATCAGAAGGTTAAGGGTTATTCTTAAATCACATCTCAACAGTCGGAATACAATATATGCCATCAATGCTATATCATTCACTATACTACTGGCATACTTGACTGGAAGGTGGATGAATTGAAATGTTTGGACACAAAAACATGTAAAATGCTTACAATTTATGAGACCTTTGCAAAGAAAGGGGAGATAGATCGATTGTATCTACCTAGAAAGGAAGGTGGTTGAGGCTTACTTAGTGTTGAAGATGTTGTAAACATAGAAGAAGAAAGCTTAACTAAATATATTTCTGAAAGCCATGAAATTCTTCTACATGAAATGAGAAGGGAAAAAATCATAAGAGCTGGGGAGAAGAATAGTCAGCGATTACAAGAGAAAGAGGAACAATTATTTGGACAGTGCATTCTTTAAGAATACTGAATTTAAAGATGACAACTGCTGGAATTGGTTGCTCGGGGGGGGGGGTCTTAAAAGATCTACTGAGAGCACATTAATGGCAGCCCAGGAACAAGCCACTCACACTAGGTCCATCAAACACGATATCGACAAAACTGCAGAATCACCGATGTGTAATGAAAAGGAAGAAACATTAATGCATATTGTATACCCTATGCTAGTTCAACTCCAATATAAAAAATGGAGACACGACAAAGTCGCCTGGTCCTACACTGGAATATATGCAAACTCTATGCATTAGACCACTATGAGAAGTGGTATGAGCATAAACTAGAAGTGGTGCAGAAAAGCGATAATGTCAAACTTCTTTGGAATATGTGCATACAGACTGATAAGGTCCTTGAACACTCCAGACCTGATATAATTTTACTAAATAAAAACAAGAGAACTTTCTCAATTATTGACGTAGTCTGCCCTTTTGATACCAGAGTGCAAGAAAAAATAAATAAATACCAAGATCTAAAATGGGAATTAGTTAAACTCTGGAAATGTAAAGAAGTCAAGGTGAAGTCCCATTGTGATTTGGACGCTTGGGACCATAACAAAAAGCCACCACAAATGGCTTAATCAGATTGACAAGCCAATTTCTTTTACAATCTAACAAAAGGCTTGCCTATTGGGAACAGCGAAAGTATTAAAGTATAGCTTGAATATCTAAAAAAAAATTAAAAATTAAAAAAATAAAAATATAAATAATAAATAAAAACAGTCAAGGTGATTCCCATTGTAATTAAAAAGCTTGGGATCATAACAAAAAAAAGCCACCATAAATGGCTTAATCAGATTGACAAGGCAATTTCTTTTACAATTTTGCAAAAGGCTTTCCTGTTGGGAAAGGCGATAGTGTTAATACAGCTTGTATATCTAAAGTCAAAGGAATTGACCTGATGTTCAAGAAAAAAAATCCAACTAAAAACATCCAAAGGCTCAGACTACTATAATATTAATAATAATAATAATAATAATAATAATAATAATAATAATAATAATAATAACAACAATAATGATAATAATAATAACAATAGTGATAATAATAATAACAATAATGATAATAATAATAATAATAATAACAATAATGATAATAATACCAATAATGATAATAATAATAATGATAATAATAACAATAATGATAATAATAACGATAATGATGATAATAACAACAACAACAATAATAATAATAATAACAACAACAATAATAATAATAACAACAATAATAATAACAACAACAATAATGATAATAATAACAATAGTGATAATGATAATATAGGATGAAATCAGCAAGGAAATCCTCAGATGATCCTAAGAAAAATGTTAAACAAGAGAGCACCAAATCATGACAGAATACATGCATACTGGTTCAAAAAATTCACAACACTGCATGAAAGGCTAATTCAAAATCTGAAAAGATGTATCCATGCAGCAGATGCGCCAGAATCGATGATCGAAGGGAGAATAACATTGGTACAAAAAGACACAGAAAAAGGAACTGCCCCCAGCAACCATGAGGAAAAGCTTAACAGCACAACTAAGAAAACAAATTTACCATTTCCTAATATTCATGGACTACTTTCCAAGGAACAGAAAGGATGCCGTAAAAGAAAAAGAGGAACACATGATTTACTATACAGAGATCCCGCAAACATGGATAATAGAATGCTTGTGGATGTACATTGAAAAAGCAATAAGAACATGGAGGCTTTAACTGACTGCTGATGCACAATACTCAATGAAGATAAAAATACAAAGAGGTATCTTTTAAGGAGATTTCCTATCACCACTACTGTTTATCATAGTCATGATGATTCTTAACTCAGGAAATACTACTAATGCAGATAAAAGCATGAACAACCTAATATATTTGGACGAGCTGAAACCTTTTTGCAAGAAACAAAAAGGAACTAGAGACACTAATAAACACAACAAGAATCTTCATTTAGGATTTCCAAATGAAATTCAGTGTGGAATAGTGTGCACTGCTAGTTATTAGAAGATAGCCACTGAAGGCAACGGAAGGTATGGGACTACCCAACCAAGTGAATCTGAGAATACTAGGCGAACATGGCACCTATAAATATTTTGAGAATTTTGGAAGCATACACCATCAAAGCAACAGAAATGAAAGAGAAAATTGGAAAAGAATACCTGAGAAGAATAAGAAAACTCCTAGAAACTAAACTAGCAACATTGTAAAAGGTATAAATACATATAAGATACTCTGAACCATTCATAGGTTAGATCAAAGAAGAACTGAAGCATCTCGACCAGAAGACCAGGAAACTTATGAAAGTGCATAATGCACTGCACCCTAAGGATAAAAACTTATTTTTCAGACAAAGAAATGAAACAATAAACAACATAATAAGTAAATGCAGCAAATTATGTCAAAAATAATATGAGAGTAGACCCGATTAAGTGGGGAAAGCAATACACTGAGAACTATGTTAGTAACTGCACTTTAAACACTCAGACAAATAGTACAAGCACATCCCGGCAGCAGTACTTGAAAAAAGAAACCACAAAATAGTATGGTACATTGACATACAAACAGATAAACCCAGCCAAGCAAGAAGACCAGATGTTATAATAGTTAACAAGAAGGAAAAGTTTTACCAAGTCATAGATTTTACTATTTCAGCAAACCATAGAATGAATATCAAGGAGATGGAGAAGCTAAGCAAATATACAGAACTGGCCAGAGATCTGAAAGGGATATGGAAGATTAAGAGAATCATGATAACACCAATAATAGTGGGAGCACTAGGAACAATCCTGAGAAACTTTGAAAAAAGAATGGGAGAGATTGGAATCAGAGGGATGTCTACGAAGATACAATGGATAATAATAATTAACACAGCTGAAATATTAAGTAAAACCCTTGAGAGCAAAGACTAATGCACACAAGCTGCAAGCACTAAACGGACATATAGATGCTGCAAGAGAAACAAGGATAATAAAATTGTAGTGTTGGCATTAACTAGCACCACACCAAATATTTGTGAAGAGTGAAGGAGGATAGAAAGACCAAGGAGAGAGAGCACTAACTAGACATCCACTGGATGAGTGCAGAAAGGTCTGGGACCTTCAAGAGGTTTATTGCAACACAAATTCCAGTGAAGAACAATAGTCGTTGCCAGCCAGAAATCAATGCTAAACAGCTGTTGTGATAACACACGTTCATTTGCAAACAAGATGGAGAGTACTAGAAATCTGGGGAGACTTGTTGTTACTTAGACTCCAGCGAACACCTTGATGATGGTGAGTGTAAAAACTCCAAATGAGTAAATAATAAGAATAATTTGAAAATTATTATTGGATAAAATGAGGTAAATTTTAACTTTCAACAACAGATCTGACAAAGAATGTTAACAGTGAGAGATGCTACAAATACTTGGGAATACTGGAGGCCACTAAGTTTAAAAAAAAAAACAAGAAACAAAACGCAATCAAATAAACCAACAAAACCAAACCAGGAAGGTACATGTGTCAATTAGGCCAAGGAGATCAGAAAAAGATGGAAGAAAAATATGGTTGACAAAGAAGGAAAGAAATATGGTTGACAAGAAACATGAAAGAATTAAAGCAAAATGTAGTAGCAAAGAAGGAAAATTGAAGATACAGATCTGAACAGTATAAACAAAATAGGATTTTTACAAACAATGAAAGTCAGTTTTACAAAATGTAAAAAAAAAAAAAATACAAAAACTGATCACTTGAACTCATCAAAAACAAGATACTTTTGGAGAAGCATATGGTAAAACTACAACAGAAATGTCAAATGATTAAAATAAAATAAATATTCTCAAGAAATTAAGGAAGCAAGAGAAACAAAAATTAATGAGGAAACCCCAAAGACAACCTTAAGAAAAATGGTAGACTGGAAAGTATTTGGTCAAAATGGAATACATGGCTTTGTTTTAAGATATTTATAAGTCTATACAAAAGACTAGCACAGAAACAGAAAGAGATGCATGAAGTAGACATACTGGAGCAGATGACGAAAGTGAAAAGCACACTAATTAAAAAGAACAGCAAGAAGGTAAAGATCATGAACAACTAAAAATCTGGAAAATTCTAAGAGCACAACTTAGAAAACAGATCTAACATTCCTTTTTGACTAACCATTAAGGAATATCAGAAAGGATATCAGAAGGCGACAAGAGAAACAAATTATTTGCTAAAGATATTGAAGGAAGTAAAATAACAGTCTTAGATTACAAGCTATTTTGTCAAGAATGTAAAGTTGCTGATTACGATTTGAGAGTCAAATAATTAAATTTTAGTTTGAAAATCAACAAAGAGGGCTAGTTGTGTGTAGCCATGTATGGAAACTCGTTATATCTGGGCATTTAGTGAGTTGTGTCTGGTCGTGTAGCGAGTTGTGTCTAGTACAAATTACGGCATCAGTGAAAGAATTGCTATCAATTTGTTTTTATTTAAATTACAAAAACAGAAAAGGAATTTGAAGATACATTTTTATATAAGGTTGGGATTGATGTTTTATCATTAGATAGAATGGCTTTAGAAACTAGGCATGACCAGTACTTAGTAGGATAACATCTAGAATAAGAAAAAAATATAAGCTAATTGCTCCCAGACAGAAAGACAAAAAAAATAAAACATAAATCAATGATAAAAAAATGGAGTGATTTGTTATAAGTAAATGATAATTCGCACAAAACACAAGAAAGTTGCTACATGATAATATAGAATGGACTAGCAGCCACGGAAAAGGGATAAAAATTAAAACCATGGTGATCAGGATATTAACAAGATGCTTAAGAATATATACAAAAAAAATGATGGAAAAAGATGTAAAGATTTCAGTGAGGCCTGAAGTAATCTGTGTGACAGAAAAGAAAAGTTTTATAATAAAACAATTTCTAAAGGTCATATTTTACAGAAACAATGCAGCAGTGTTTTGTGATGAACATCTTAGTTTATGGTTGTAAAAAAAGTTTAAGTCATATAAGAATGGTGGACAGAAAAAATGGTGCAAACTGTAAAAACTGTAAAAAAAAACTGTAAAAACTGTAAAAAAAAAATTGTAAAAAAAAACTGTAAAAAAAAACTGTAAAAACTGTAAAAAAAAAACTGTAAAAAAAAACTGTAAAAAAAAAACTGTTAAAACCGTAAAAATGGGACTAAAAGCAAAAAAAAAAGAAAAGTTTTTCTACCAACGCTGCTTTTAAGCTATCGCATAATACCACACATTGGAAAGCTAGAAAATCCATCAGATTTTAGGGGGAGGCAGAGTAAAGCACTGCTAACGATGTCCTATTTCACAAGTGAAAAAAGAACAAACAAATCAAATCCAGAAAGATCAAAATTTATCATGCAAAAAGAATGCAATACGTTTATATAAAATAGAAAAAAAGAAGACAATGTATTAGTCCATGCAGATCAACTAAGGCCATAGAACAAATATGAAGAGCAAAATAATGATGGAATTTCTACAATTCCTTTTGTTAATGAATTACTAGCAAGCCACCCGACGTTGCTCGGTTGTAAAATATACTTAAATATGATATTTTAATTTATACAGATTTCGTATTTATCATGAGCCAATTCTCTATTGATTATTATATTGTACCCAATATGTAGTAGTGATTTTAAAAGTAAAAAACAGTTATGACTTGGGTGCTATCTGTTAGAATCGAAACCAAAACATTTAGCGCTCGCTCCAGAATTAGTCATTACATTTGAGCTATTGTCAGATGAATAAGAAACACTTAAAAATGATTCGACTGTAACCTATAAATGTATATTTACACATGCATAAATGTATATTTACACATGCATAAATGTATATTTACACATGCATACAAGAGCACTTTAAATCGACATATATCTGTTAAGTTTTTTTTTTTCAATTTTGACGTCTTAGCAGCTAATCCACAAAAAATGCAATCATTTGATCCACCTCACATCGCTCTGGGACCTTGTATCTCGGAAGAGATGCACTTTGAAAAAAATGGAGACAGAGTGATATAGTGAGTCTTATAAAGTAAAATAAAAACAGTTTCTACAGAATGAAATGTTAGAAAACAAAATATGGTATGATGAAGCGAGCCAGAATGATTGTGAACAATTGGATAAAGTTGAAATAATGCAAGAATACAACCCTGGTTACAGCTTAATGTGAGAGATATTACATTTTCCAGAGAGAGAGAGAGAGAGAGAGAGAGAGAGAGGGAGAGAGAGAGAGAGAGAGAGAGAGAGAGAGAGAAAGAATCCTAAAAATAAAACAATCAGTCGAAGAAGTACAAATAAGGGCATAAATCTATATATGGAGATGTAGCGATACTGACAAATAAATTTGCCTAATTAGCATCCTATATAAAACTAAGACTAACCGACCATTAAACAGTGTCGATCTTGTACTTCACAATTCAAAACAACAGAAGGTATAGAACTGCCTAATTAGGAAATGATGAGGACACTTGGTTACCATGATAACTACAAAGTTTGTAGTAAATAATTAATTTCACATTTTTCTATTTACATTTTAATTAATTGGATGTTGTTTAAATTAATATAAAATTTAAATATATATATAAGTTGTTGTTGTTGTTGTTATGATGATGATGATGATGATGATGATGATGATGATGATGATGATGATGGAGGAGGAGAGAGAAGGAGGAGGGAGGGGGAGGATAAAATATGGTTACCGATTGAATTGTTTTCATTTTATCATTTCTCAATTTTATATAAAAAAAATTACTTACTGGTAATTTTAACAAAAAATGGAATCCCATTACTATAAGACAGTACCAAGTCTGAAAAGTGAAAATGAAGAAATCAGTATTTCAATGAATATTGCAAACATTTTAAAATAACTAGCAAGTTTTTTTTTTAGTAAATTAGTAATGTCTTGTTTCAAGCAGCATTCACCGATTTAGTAGCAATCTCCATCAATTTAATAAAAATGGTCTTTTGCATGGATCAATGACAAACAGAACTTTGATAAGGAATATCAGCATACACATATAATCTCATCAAGAGGAGGGGAAAGTAGTAAAAAGTTTACTGAAAGCAAATGAACATAAAAAGCATTAGTGTCAGTTTTTTTGGATAAATTGTGTGAACCAAAATCTGAGAGGCAATTTGAAAGAACGGGTTTTAAAAGTTCAGACAACTATTTTACAGGTTCATGTTGTGCCAAACTAAACATTGATGGATTAGATATGTCTTTGGTAATCCAACCATGCTTGGTTGAAGCTCGTGTAATATCCTACTAAAAAGGGAGATAACCTCTAGTGGCACAGGAGTAATGGTCCTCTGATGACATCTGGGTTTTAGTTCTTAATATACGAAACACAATAGCGAGTGTTTGTTTTCTCTCTCCTTAATCAGCATTCATACTGCTATTGCACTGCGCAAGTAACCGATATTTAGTAATTATAGATTGATTCTTATACTAAACATCACATTGACGATGAGGACAAAAAATAACAAGAGAATGCAAAAAATAAAAAAACAAAAAAATACAAGTCCCAACTTGCAGCAGAAACAAATATGGCTGCATTAGCACATTATCCAGAATTCAACTGGAAGTCAGGAGTCAAAGAAACAATGTGGACAAAGTACATCAAAAGACTAAGGCATTATTTCATTGTAGACATAATATAGTAGACAATAAAAGACAAAAACAATTCTGCTAATGTTTGTGAGCAAAGCAATTAATGATCTCATCGATGAACTACCATCCAAACGAACTGCGCTAGGAGAAAACAAGATGCACTTTGACAAATTCGTCTTGGCTGTGCGGAACCATTTCAACCCATTAAACAACATGAAATATAAACAGTTTGTATTTGGAAAGAATAAACAAATATAAATTTCTATCGGAAATTAAAAAAGACACAAATGTTAAAATAAGATCCTAATTAATAACAAGCAGTTTATTGGAAAAGGTTTGCCAAGAAATTGATGAACTCAAATATGCCATTATGTGATCTAATGAACTATGCTAATGCCACAACAAGAATTACAACTACTACTACTACTACTATTACTACTGGACTAGCAAATAATTCGCATATGAACAATGATGATTATGCGATCAAGCGATTGTCTCCAGTAAATCAGTGCAGAAATTGCAACAAGAAATATTCACGTAAATAGGGATTGACATCTTAACCTGCATTCCAGAGCCAGTGTGCTTATTGCAGGAGATTTCACCTCTGTTTCAGAAAGCTAAATAAGGATAAATAATAGATAACAAATCGTCCCTGACGCCGACAGTGAACTATATTACAGTTGATGACTGCATTGAAGATAGTCAACAAAACTCAGCTAGTGGCGGTGACATACAATATGTATTTTATACAAGTAAGACAAATAAACCTTCTATGTTTTAATGTATTTTTTTGCCATAGCCACAAAACATTTAATGCCTTTTCTGACTCAGGTGCCACCATTAACATTTTGTCTGAAGCAGATTTGAAGTGCTTAAGATCAACCATTTGACTCACAAAACCTGGATTTGATGTCAAGCAATCCATTTCAGTTCTATATCACTTCAGCACTCTACTATAGTTTATGGCCAAGCTGAAATACACATAATAAAGAGACCAGAAAAACCTATCATTGACTGGGAAACATGTAAAAAACTCAAACTACTGCCAGAAAACAAACTCTCAATTAACCACATCAGTAACTCTGATACACAAATAACACTGCCTAACCTTAAGCTTCTGGGGGACTATGCAGACTTGTTCTAAGTAGACTCAAAGTAGACTCAAAAGAAAAAAAAAACGCCCACCTACACATAGATGAAAACACACTACTCATCGCTCAGATATATCATAGAATCCCCTTTCAGAGCAGAGGTCGGGTTACGGTTAGGGTTAGGATTAGGGTTGATTAACTTCTGCGGTACACAATTCATTCTAAACTATGCAACACCGACTCTGAATACTGTGTCAATTAGCAAAAAAAAAAAAAAAAAAGAAAAAAAAATGCAGTCGTTCTGGACCTAGACTGAATGTCGCATGGAATAACTAAAAAAATCATCAAGAAGCATGCTCACATACCTACACTGAGATGTAGGCATCTCTGATATGCTGTCACAGAATGGACAGGTAGTACAATTTGAAAGCCGAACACTATCTACAGTTGAACAAAGATACTCCAAAACAGAACATGAAGCACTTACTATCACGTAGGCATGTGAAAACTTTCCCATATATATTTTGTCTATACAGATCAACAACCCATGACATCAATTTTCAATAACACCCACTCTGAACTATCAGAATAAAAAATATCTTTTTGTTGTTACAGAATAATACTCCTGCTATGTTGTTTTTGACATCCTAGACTCCATCTCAACAACAGCCACATCCTATTTGGACAAAATATTCCTCAAATTTAAAGTACCAGTATCCCTCAAAATGAACAATGGCCCACTATTCAACAGCTGAAATTTCAAATCCTATGCCTCCATTATCGGATTCAGACACAGGAAGATAACAACCCTATGTCCTCAGAAGCTGAAATAGAATTATGTACATTGTAAAAAAGTTAATCAAAGTTGCCCTAATCACAGTCGAAGCTGGATGCAGGAATTATTCAAATTTCTGATGGACTAGCAAACAACCCGACTGGCACAATCCGATCATATTTGGTCATAGCTTCAACTGGAGACCCTAGTATTAGAGTGCATGACACTAAAGACAAAGAAACAATAAAACAATACACTAATAAAAAAGCATACATGAAACCCAATAATCTGAGTGTGGGTGACACAGTTATTGTATAAAGTGACAACACCACAGAGGCTCTCACATCCTCCCAACCTACCCCAATAACTGTAACAAAGAAAAAAGAATCCATGAATACCGCCATGTCCGACGTTAACCAAGCCACAATGAATGTCAGCTTCTTCAAAAAAATAAATAAATAATCCTTAAGCCATCAACAAACACAACCTTCTTGATTATTCCTTATCCAAATATGAAAGCCACACACATGCCAATGCCACAAAAATCTAAAGACAACCCACAACACACTTTAAACCTAAAGGGTTTAGGCTGAACAAACGGCCACCTAAAAGATTTGATTACAACCCCCCCCCCCCCAAAAAAAAAAAATTTCCTTTGTACATAATAATTCATAATTGTCATTTTCTTTCACTTGGGTTAACTGAAATCTTCTCCTACAGCCAACTCACATTTTGAATAAACTCTCTTGATATTTAAAAAGAAACAAAAAGAAAAAAGAAAGCATTAATTATTAATATTAATAATTAATTAATATTAATAAAAATAAAGAAGATAACCTCTAAGGAGTTGCGGTCTCTGATGACATATGGATTTTAGTTCTCTAGAAAATATACAAAACATAATAGCGAACTGTCTGTATTTTTGAGATGAGGTGTTTTCATTGATTGAGATTGTCGGACTGACTTTCTCATCTTGGTTGTTATTGTCGGACTGACTTCCTCATCTTGGCCGGTATTTTGTATCGTCAGGTATTTTGTATCGAACTGGGGAACCGTTTGTTAGGAGTCTCGAATTATTACGGAGGTACCGTGTTCGGGCTCCAGTTAGGCTTTGGGACATAGTTGCTGATTCTCTGTTTTGAACGTTACTTTTTCACTGCCTTCGTTCAGGATTGAACTCAGCACCTTTGGGTAACTATAAACTTTGATACAACGTCTAGGACCACTCGGCCATATGTCACTAGGACAATTCTTAGTTGTTATTCAAGGTTTTCTCTCTCTATCAGAGGTGTTCAAATTGCATTCAGCTCTATGCTTGATTTGCTCAGTAGGTTGTTATGTCCGAGCATGTGAGCTGTTTCTTTAACTACTAAATATTTGGTTTCTTTTGTTCGCGTATCCAGTCTTTATTTACCTGTTTATGTAGCCAGTTAATTTAATTCAGCAATTTTTTTCAATAATTTGAATACTACGTTTTGTTTTGAAAAATCTTTGGTTTTCTTTGTTTTCTGTATATGTATAGGAATATTGTAATTAGATGAAAGTCTAGGACAAATAGCAGCAGTCTAAAATTAGACCATTGATTGTAGGTCCATGAAAATAAATATCTGATTTTGAGGGCTTTGTGAAATGTTGAAGGTTAAAAGGTTATCAAATGCCAGCAGGAAGGGGGGATCTTACGACCACCCCAGGGAGCAAAACCAGTTGCTACGCCACTGCATTAACTAAAATGACAAAAGTTTGCACAAACATTTACTTTTATTTCTATCTTCTTTTCCAATTTTTGAACTGATCAACAGTGTTATTTCTGCAATATTTCAAATCATATACACTCTGGTCTTCTTCAGGTATATTGTTCAGTTATGCAACATGATGCTTTCCACACATTTAAATGTGATCTTGACGTTTCTTATTTAAATCAGATGAGCAAACTTTTATATCTCGATCAAATATATTTTATCTTTAAACAATGAATTATTTACATCAAACTCATCAATAATAGTTTCATCCCAATAACTCTATCGAAATTCATTCCATCAACAAGTTCCCTCTCTATGATTGCCTTGTCTAGCTCATTTTTGATCGAATGTAGTTCTTTATAAGCTTCAGTTTCCAGAAAGCGCACTCACAGTTGACAATGCTAATAGCTTGGGTAAGGAAAATGTGCAGCAAGATCACAATATTAGGGACGGAATCCCCAAGAAAGGAAGTTCAAAAGTTCAAAAGGTCAAAAGTTCAAAAGTTCCACTGATTTTGTGTTTTCTTAAAGCTTTCACAAAAAAACGTAATCTCTTCCTTTCGGCAAGGAATTCTTCCTTTTCTATATCTTCGTCAACTTCACCAATCATAATTATCATCATGCAGATTTGGCGGTGTAAGAAAAGCATATTTACTTGCAAGATTATGAACTTGTTGAAATCTGCAAGATATTTCCTCAGTCAACCTGTCTATGACAGACCGCATTTCCCATCTCCACCAGTGCTGCATCAGTCAATCATTCACCATCTATTCATTTCTTTTAGCGGACACGACGCTTCATGCTTATCCCCATTTCAGAGCAAATATTTTTTACTCGTCTATTGCAGTGTCCTCCATCTTTCCTCTATTCTGAAGAAGGCAATCTCTCAATGCCGTCAGCCTGACAAAACTTTGTTGCAGATCCAGCCCTTTTGTTTGAAGATACTTTTGAGCATCATTGACTTTTGGAAAGGAAAATAAAAGAAAGGGAAACGACAGCACCGAGTTTTAAAGATGCATCTGATTTTGTGGTTGCATTTTTTCCTTCTTCCGTAAGCTGTTCCAGGACAATGAAGACTTTCAATAATTTTTTTATCATAACATTTACAGCATCTGCTTGACTATCTAATTTCACAGCCTGCTTAATACCCAGACCGGTCAGCTGAAACAAGACGTTCTAGCAATGTGTAGATGCAGAAAAGAACAAGAGTAACCGGTCCAGTGTGCCAAAAAATGTAACAGCCTGAACTGCTACAGAAGCTGCATATACACAAGCCAGATTTAGTGAATGGTTTGTGCCTGGCACAAATAGAACTTTTGGATTGATTTTGGAGATGCGTTTCTGTACACCTGATTGGTGGCCTGCCATAACAGTGGTATTGTTCAAATGTCTAGCTAATACAGTAACCAATCTGAATACCATCGTTCTCTTGTCCTCTCAAAAATTCAGAAATTTCTTCCGCGTTTTTACCCTTTGTCTTAATCAAACGGAGAAACGACTCCACCTTCACTTCATTTTTTGTCAATTTTTAAGTAGCGCAACACCTCACTCATCTCGTCCTTGTGAGATACATCAGGAGTGCTATCAAAAATTATGCAAAAATATTTGCTTTCCTTGATCTGATCGATGATTTTCTTTCTCACCTTCTTTGCCAAAATGCTCACAAATTCATTTGGAATTTCTGGTGACAGATAAGAAGTAGCGATTTTTTTTCCCAAGTTAACTTTCACCAAATGTTCACGGAACACAGGGTCATACTTGGCCAATAAATTTACCAATTATAAAAAAATCCCTTTGTTTTGTTCTGCTTGGCAAGAAACCTGATGATGTCTAACAATCTAGCTAGGATTTCTTGCAACTTCTTAATTTCCTTCTCAATAAGATTGTGCTCTATTTTCTCAATTACCTTTCCTCCAGCAAGTCGAATCTCTAGCTCCTTCCAGTTGAGGAACGCCTGAGCATAAGATGTGCTACCTTTGTGTTCATAGAATTTTGGATTTAATTCCCACCAATTCATAAAAAGCACGTCAGCAGAAAAACTCGACAGTCCAGCTGAAAACAGTCTGCAAGCAGAAGCAAAATAAGGCTTCTCTGAAAGGAGAATACCTCATCTATGTTTGCAAACTTTTCTCATTGTTCCGCAAAACCCGATAGAACCAGTTTTTTGTTAGCTTTCTAACTTTTTGTTTTCGTTCCTGGTTGCGCTATTTCCTTGAATTCATGATCGAGGTGCTGTACAGCAGCAGATTGTTACCAGAGAAGCAGACCATGAATTTCATGGTTAATTGCAACAGACCATAAACCAACATCTGTAAAATCGGTTTTCATGCAAATATTTTGAAAAAATTAAAAATACTATTTTTAAAAATAGCACAGTATTTCTCTTCATAAACACCTTCTTTTGTGGTTCCGTACTAGTACCACAAAAAGGTGAGATATCCCCCACCAAATCAATTTTCTGAGATACTTATCCCTAAAAATATATATACACATAGAGAAAAAGAGACCCGTCACTATCCCCCCCCCCCAAAAAAAATTACGGGGAAGAGTCTTTTATTGTATTTTCTATTTTAAATGTTATATATTTATGTTTGACCACTTTTCCATTCTGTTGAGTATTTCATTTTCTATTTTTGCACAATTCAGTCTCCAAAAATATGTGAGAAAACAAATCTGAAAATGTGGCTCCTCGCTCCTTCCTCACAAAGAATTTTTCGCCATCTTGAATTCTTACGAGTTGTAAAAAGTTAATATTTGAGATACAATTATAAAATGGAAAAGGAACAACAACAAAAAACATGGCAGTGTTAAACCATCCTCTTGTTGATACAACGCACGAAAGTCTTTTTTCTTTCTTTCCTCAACTTGCAACAAATCCTCATCTACTCGGTATTACCTTCCATCGTTCAATCTCGTTCTAAGCTGTCCAACAAAAAACTCAACTCAACACCCTGCTTTAGAATTCAGCCCATTTAATAGTTACCAATTGTATACATATGCAAATTAATGGCATACATTCACCAATGAGCGACCTACAAAATTATGCTTGTGTTTTGTTTTCTACATTTTCTGCTGGTATTTTACAAACACGAGATTGATTTCTATTACACCTCCTCCTGATATCACACTATCACATAAATAGCAGGGAGATGGTGATCGCCTTCGATGTGTACTTCTATGGGGAATTGGAGGTATCACTTGCTCATTCCCATCTTCCTCATCACTACCGTCATCGCCACTGGCACGTTCCACAATTTCCTCTTCTGGTTCCGTAGACATTTCTGAGTTCATCTGAAGGGGCAGTAGAGGATCACGATCATCCTCGGTTTGTATGTTTTCTTCCTCATCGTCCTCCGAGGTAGAGAAGGCACAACAGGTGGACATCTTTCACATGACGTGGGACACCATCGACCAACATAATCTGAGGACTTATTATTTTTTCTATTCGTCCACTGTCAAACCTTGTAGTGTACCGAGCATTTGGTGGTTTTACCAAAATACGATCTCCCACTTTATAAGGTGTGTCAACAACTCTAACCATTGCTGGTGTGACATCTATCCCTTTTATACGTTAACTGGATAAAACGCTAGAATAGCTCGAATATGGAGGTTTATTTTACATTAAATTTACATGTGAAAATGACCGCCACTCTAAATTCTTAAATTTATTTTTCTATTTATTTTTTCTCACCTGGTGGATAATTTCCCAGACTATTTAAGAAAGCAAAAATGGGGAGAAAAAATACAAAACGAATAAATGTTACCAAAGGCAAGATAAGTAACTCTTCTACCTAGTAAAAAAATGTGTTTAACTTTTATAAAGGAAACAATTCAAACTTTCACATTACATTAAAATAAAAGTTTAGACATGAAACAAAAGTAAAAAATATGTCAGTAATTGAGTTTTAATTACTGAAACACATTTTGAATGTCTTTAAATAGGTTTAAAAATACACATACATACATTTTATATTGGCAAATTTTTAATATCTTTTGTGCTTCCTCCTAGCGTATGGGAAACTTGAAGACTAAATTGCCAAAGGAATCAAAAATATTATTTACCAAAAATAATTTAAAAATTAGTAACCTGAGATTTTACTTCTTTATATGCCGTCCAAACCTATTCAGAATTTTGTTTTAGTAGACATATAAACCGAAATCAAGAAGAAATGAACCAACACATGATGTCACATATAGATGCGAAAGGTTTGAATTCATTAATTTTATGTCCAATTCATCTAAGGCTAAGACTGAAATTATCAAAAGTTTGTATTTGTAAGCACACTTTTTGATAAATCCTTGTAAACTTTGCCAATGCTAGTTAGGGGATTGAACAAAAGCACACCTGACAAAAGGACACCGGACAAAACCCACCATCTAATTAAAGCAAAACAAAAACAGATAAAATCCCAAATGAATAAAAAAAAAAAAATAAATAAAAAAAAGAAATTAAAAATCACTTTTTATATATTTTTTAATTTAATTGAATGTAGAAAAACTAGACACCCGACAACTAATTGCAGCAAGGTATGAAAATTCAGCATCCATAGAATAAATGTCAATTGATGATAGATTTTAAGACCATTCTTGAAAAGGATATAGTTTTAAATAGGATTCAAGTGTTTCTCACAGAAATATACATATTTTGAAATATATACTCTTGTTTGAAAGCAAATAAGTCGATTTTTCTAAGTTAGGTATGCGTCCTAAGGACATTTCTCTTGTATTATCTTTTACAATTATCATATTAATAAAAAAGTAAAAAATTAAAATCCTGTTACCAAATTAAATTCATCATACAAAACGATACATTTCGGTTTATTCATAAATACGTCAGCGATTATAAAATTTTGTTAAAAGTTTGAAAAAAAAATCAATTACTCCATGACTGTTCGAAACTTCAAAGGAATTCAGCAGTATTTAAACTGTCGAAAGCCACTTAAATAGTATTTGAAGTGTAGCGCTAAATTCCTATTTAAAATTATATTCCTTGATATGACGATCATAAAATCTATTTTTAGTCGATTTTTATTTGCTCGTAATATTTCTACAATTCCAAAATTACATAATTTTCTGTTGCTAATTTTCCAGTGTCCAATTTTCCGTTTTATTAATGATGTTTGAAAGTATTTTTTTGGCAAAAATGTTTGTTTAATTTTTCAAAATTTTTCGGAACATGTAAATCAACTGCTTTATTTGAAAGGTTAGCTATGCAAATTTTTATTGTTTATTTTTTTGTTTTACAATTAAAATAAATTTGGATGTTATTATCATTTTAGTTTTAGTGATAATTTAAAAACAATAAATATTTATCATTAGTACCAATAATGAAAAGTTAAGTTAAAAATTGAAAAGAATCGGTTTTGGAATCGGAAAATAGGGAGACATTTTTCCGATTCCGATACTTCCAAAAGTTTGGATATTTTTACAATCTTAAAAACTCATTTTGGTATAAAATTTCAGATTTTTGTTATTAATTTATTTATTATTCTCATCTTTTTCATCTATTTTTCATCACAATAAATTAATTAATAATACTCATCTCAATAATGAATTCCGATTAAATAATATATACACCATTCGGTACGGACCCGACCATGAAAAATCAGATAATAAATGTGTGTTTATAAGACAAAAAAAAAAATCCAACCTTGATCGCCCTTAGGGGCCCGTGGCGCAGTGGATAGAGATGTTGAATCTCTATGGTTCCAGGTGAGAATTGTCTGAAGATAGCGGTTTCAATCCTACCCGAAGCTGACCAGAGGGTTACGTGGCCAAAAACGTGGTGAGACGACAACAACTATGGATGGCAGTGATTGCTGAGAATGCACTTAGAAGATTTAGTTACCACCTGACGAAGGCAGATGAATAGTTGGCCGAAGCATCATGAAACAACAACTAAGAAAGATGAAAATAAAAATCCGCAATAAATAATGCATTCCAATTAAATGATATATTCAGATTTTTTGTTAGTCTTTATTTATTTTTATTTTTTTCTATTTTTTATTTTTTTTTACCCTCTCAAAATGCACCCCCTCCCCCGCACGTGCCACCAGGGGCGGACCACCCACCTCTTTTGCTATGCCACTAAGTTAATGGTTTGTGGAAACGGGTTTAATTTCATTATTGATCAGCGGCAGTATGTACTATTGCTCATAATGATGAGTCTGGCAACATCATGAAAAGAAAGAAATGCAAGGAATTATGTAGATCTGTTTTTAATGTGTTCATTAAGAATGCCACTCACCAAGTATAAAACAAATGCCATGTACAAAGCAGTGACAATACCAATGCTCAAGAAAATATACCATTTCGCTGGTAGCTCTTTAATTTGAGTGACCACAAGGAAAAGATTAATGGCGATGACCACAGCTGCAAGGGTCCCAGTTAGAATTTTCATGAATCTAAAAATAAAAAATAAAAGAGTAAAGGTGATAGAAAAAGAAAAATATCTACTAATAATATCCATTGTGTATGTATATTTAAAAGGTTCTGTTTTTGTATGTAACATTGAAAAAAAAAATTACAATGAAAGAGATTGATTGATTGATTGATTGATTGATTGATTGGTTTTACGGCATATCAACCTATGTGGTCATTTAATGCCAGAGTTTTTTTTTTGTTGTTTTTTTTCATATACATTAATAATTATAAGTTTTATGTACGTATCTGGTGTTCAGTATCTATTTATATAGTTAGATAAGGTATTGTTTGTTTTTTTTAATTTTGTTGAGTAACCTAGTTATCTTCAAATATTTGAGAAGGGTAGTTGGGTCTACAAGAGTGAATATATCCTTTACAGTTTTTCATTATATAGATTCAGTCGATTTGTTTTCAAGTCTTCGCATCTTGTTAATATATGATTGACAGTGTATGGTTCCTGGCAGAGTATGCAGAGTGGGAATTCTTCTTTTTTGAGTAGGCAGGAGTGTATCATAGAGGTATGACCTATTCGAAGTCTTAGTATTATAACTTCATCCTTTCTGGTCATTCTTTTGTTTGGTTTTTGTTTTCCTATGGTTTCCTGGATTTGGTATAGTTTGTTTTTAGTTCAGGAGTTCCACGACTCTTGTCATGTGTTTCTAATATATTTGTTAATGATTTGTTTTCGATTGGTATGAAGGATCTTATCTTTGGTTATGGTCAAATTTAGTGCTGGTTTTGCTGCTTTGTCAGCTCTGTCATTATCCTTTATGTTGATATGACTGGGTATCCAACAAAAGAGAATGTTTTTATCGTTAGGAATATAAAATTTATTTAGGATTCTGGTGATTATTGGGTTCGTTGGTTTCCTGTTTTCCAGTGTTTCGAGTACTGATTTGGAATCTGAACAGATAATGAATTGTTTATCTTTAGAGGATTCTATAAGATGGAGTGCCATACTAATGGCTGATACTTCAGCATTGTAGATCGATGCTTTGTCTGGTAATCTTTTGATTAGGATTGTTTTATTGTGTATGGCTGCACATCCAACATTATCTCCATCTTTTGAACCATCTGTATAAATTGTTGAGTGTTTGGAATACTTACCTTTAATTATTTGGAATTTTTCTTGATAGATGATTGGATTGGTTTTTGCTTTCAGATACTTAATTAGGTCTGATATTATTTTTGGTTGTTTTGTCAGCCAGGGGGGATATTGAAGTTTTATAGATTCGTGTATTATTGCAATATCTATCTGGGCTTTATTTATGGATTCTTCCATACGTAGGCTAAATGGTTGTATAGCATTTTCTTTTCTATCAAAGAGATTTTTGTATTGGGAGTGGAAGACACATTTATAGGAAGGATTAGTTGGACATAAAGCACATTTTGTCAAATATTGTAGTCCTAGTTTTTCTCTTCTAAGTGACAATGAGGGTTCATCTGTTTCTACATATAAGCTTCCACTGGGGAGTTGGGGAAGGCTCCTAGAGCCAATCTTAGCCCTTAGTGATGTATTGTGCTTAATTCCTTTATGTAGGACTTTCTTGTGGATCCATAGATATAGCATCCATAATCCAAATTGGATCTGACAAGGGATCTGTATAATTTAATTATTGAGTCTTTGTCTGCACCCCAGTCTGTATGAGCTACTACTTTTAAGAGTTGGATGGCTTTGTTGCATTTTCGTTTGAGATATTTAATATGAGGAATGAATGCTAGCTTTTTATCAAAGATGATGCCCAAATATTTATACTGATCAACTATAAGTATAATTTCATTGTCCATTTTCAATATTGGGTCATGGTGCATTTTCTGGATTTGGCAGAAATGAATGGCTTTTGTTTTTTCTTTTGAAAATTTAAAACCATTTTTTGTTGTCCATTCATTTATTTTGTTTAGACACAGTTGTAAATAGCGTTCTATTCTTGTAATATATTTTGATCTATAACAGATCAGGAAATCATCCACATAGAGGACACATTCTGTTCCTACATTTATATTTTTAACAATGTTATTTATTTTAATGCTAAAAAGTGTGACAGACACGATGCTTCCTTGTGGTACACCCGTTTCTTGTTTTTTTTACTGATGGATAGGGTATCACCTAATCGTACATTAAATTGTCTATCATTTATAAAATTTGTGATAAAAATGGGTATTCTGCCTTTTAATCCTAGTTTTTGTAGATCTTTTATAATGCCATGCCTCCATGCAGAGTCGTATGCTTTTTCAATATCGAAAAAGACTACTGTAAGATGTTCTTTCTTGATAAAGGCTTCTCTGATGAAGGTGATCCATGGGGCTTCTTTCATTCCTAAATCCTGACTGATAATCTGTAATCAGATTATTTGTTTCAAGGTACCATACTAATCTGCTGTTAATCATTCTTTCCATTATTTTGGAAATACAGCTAGTGAGTGCTATAGGTCGGTAATTCATGGGATTTGTAGAGTCCTTTGATGATTTAGGTATAGGGATTACTATGGCCTGCCTCCATATTTCAGGGACGTTGCCACTTTCCCAAATATCATTAAATAATTGTAGTAGGTAATCTGTAGACGTATCAGGAAGTTGTTTTATAAATTGATAGTGGATTTGATCAGGGCCAACAGCTGAGTCATGAGCTTTGCTTAGGGGTATTTCAATTAATTTTTAGAGAATGGCTGGTTGTATTTTTCTGTATTATTTGTTTGAAACTGGAGTTTTTCCTTTTCTGCTTTTTCCTTAATAATTTGGAATTTTTTGTTAGAGTTTTTGGAAGAGGAGATTTTTGCAAAAGTTTCAGCAAGACAATTTACCATTTCTTTCTTGCTAGTAATTTTTTGGTTATTATAGATCAGGTGTTTAGTAGGGTTGCTGTTACTTTTCCCTGAGATTTTACGGATCATGTCCCAAACCTTTTTACTTTTTGTATTTGTATTTATTTTTGATACATAGTTTTTCCATGATGTTCGCTTTGATTCTTTAATGGTTTTACGAGCTTTAGCTCTACTGTTTTTATATTTATCGAGATTTTCTTTAGTTGGTTCGTTTTTGAATTTCCTTAGCATAGTTTGACGAGTTCTGATCGCTACTTTGCATTTTTCGTCAAACCAGGGTTTATTATGTTTTGGGGAGGTAGAACTTTTTGGAATGCATTCCTTAGCAATATTATACAGTGTATTAGTAAAATATGTGATATTATTTTGGTTTGGATTATTATCCAATGTTAGTTTATTCCGACATAAATTTTGGAATTTTTCCCAATCAGCCTTCTGTAAGTTCCATTGGGGTATTTTGTTTTCTGGCATTAGATCATTGTTTTCAAGTGTAATGGGAAAATGGTCACTTCCATATGAATCTTCTAGTATATTCCATTTGTAATCCAAGGCAAGTGTTGGATCACATAATGTTAGATGTGAATGTACCAGTTCCTGGGTGTAAATAAGTGTTTCTGTGATGTTTTCATTGGGGGGGGGGTATGTATAGTGAGCAAATGTTGGTTTTGTGGAGTGTTGCTTTTATTGCAGTAGCCTGCAGTTTAGTATTAAGTTGTATTTGATTTTGGGGTATGTCATTTCTAATAAGGATTGATGTACCTCCAGAGGCTCTGAGTCCAGTATTGTATACGAGGGGTGTGCAATAAGTAATGCCCCTAACTCACTTCCAGTTGTCTGATCTAGCTGAAATTTTGCATGTGCAATGATTTATATCTCTACGGGTTATGTGGCAAATTACAGTGGTTTCTGTTTTACAGGTGTTTGAACTGAGTCAGGTGTGAAATGGGGCCTGTTGAATGTCGAGCAGTGATCCGGTTTTTGTATTTGAAAGGACGCACACCACAGGAGACTTTTGATAAAATGAAAAAACTTATAGTGATAATGCCCCATCATATGACCTTGTAAAACGCTGGCATTGTGAATTCAAACATGGCCGGAAGTCTGTGGAAACAGCTCCCAGACCTGGTCGACCCCTTTCTGCCATTGATGAGGCATCTGTCCGTCAAGTTGAGGCTGCCATTTTGGAAGATCGGCACATTACTATTCGCCAAATAACCCAAGATGTCAAGATTAGTACAGGGTCTGTGGAAACTATCATTCATGACCATTTGCATATGCATAAGGTGTCTGCCAGATGAATTCCCAGGTTGCTCACACCATTCCAGAAGCGAGAACGTGTCGAGTGCTTGAGGATGAATTTGGAGATGTGCCAAGAAGATGAGTCAAAGTTTTTCAAAAGACTGATTACACAGGATGAAACCTGGGTCCATTACTATGATCCAGAGGCCAAAGCCCAGTCAATGCAGTGGAAGCACTTGGACTCACCACCTCCAAAGAAGGCAAGGGTGCAGCCCTCCGCTGGCAAGGTCATGCTCACAGTCTTCTGGGACCAGGACGGAGTAGTGATGGTAGATTTCCTGGCAAAGGGTACCACAATTACAGGAGCCTATTATGCTTCACTTTTGAGGAAATCAAGAGAAGCTATGTGTGTTCTTACATATGTGTTCTTACTGTGGAGAAATACGTGACTTACCTGGATAGACCACATGCGGGTCGGTCACCGAAAATAAATAAAAAGAAAGAAAAGAAACGGTCAAGACTCGTATTTATAGAGTAGTGATCACGTGAGTTAGGAGAATATGCAAATAGAGGTGAACGATTTTGCCATATAAAAAGCCTGTGTTGTTAAGAGGAGGAGCAGACTGTTGGCAGAAGTCAGTGCTGTCAGACGTGCTTTAGAGTTTTGTTATTATATGCTGTGCTCGATTGTTGGGAGAGAGAGAAGAGGAGGAACCAAGAATACATTCTGCAGATACTTGACTTTGTGTTGGTTTTAAGCTATTTCGGCGCTTGGTGTGCGGTGACTAACAATGGACAGATTCAACATTCGCTTAATACCCGAGTTCGACGGATCTACCACTGGACCGGCTGTCGTCGAATGGATTGAAAAGGCAGAGAAAATCTGTAAACTGTGCAAAATTAAAGAACCAGCCACAGTTATCCCTTTGAGGCTAACCGGAGGGGCCTATGCAGTCTACCAACAACTCGGGGATGAACCAGACTGGGATGAAATCAAGCAGAGCCTGTATACAGCATTTGGTACAGATCCATTTGTTGCATGGCAACAGTTCACGAGCCGGACACTTCAACCCAAGGAAACAGTCGACGTGTACCTAGCCGACCTGCGAAAATTATCTGTACCGTTTGGTGGGGTCAACGATAAAATATTAAGCTGTGCTTTTTTGGTAGGCCTACCCGAGGAGGTCAGTAAACTGTTGCGGGCATCATCAAGAATCGATGAATTGTCAACTGATGAGTTATTGGCCCGAGCTCGAAACATCTGTAAGGAACAGGAACCAATTGCAGCAGCAGCTCGTTTTCGATATGGAGGCAATGTGGACTCTCTTCCAGATAGTAATAAGCATGCCACCCCAGTGTGCTATAAATGTGGGGAGGCCAATCATTTTGCTAAAGAGTGCCGGAGTGATAGGAGAGGTGTATATCCACAATCAAAGAGACCAGTGCAATGCTATTGCTGCAATAAATTTGGGCACATATCTCGCAACTGTTCGGGAAACGAAGTTGGGGGCAAGGTACTATCGCTACCCTTGCCCCCTGCCAACCAATAAACACAGGATTGCCTGTCATTAGCGTTAAACTTGATGATGTGCAGTGTTCAGCACTTATAGACATGGGGTGTTCCCGGTCTATAGTTAGTGCCCATTGCTGTTCGGTGTGGCGGAGGAACCCAGTCGGCGTTATGACCATCAATGGCTTATCACGGGTATGTTGTGGTGAAGGGACAGTCACAATCTGTACTGAGAAGGGTGACACAGCTAAAGTTGACGTTCTGGTGATGCAGGAGAAACCCCTTGGGTACGACATGTTGCTTGGAATTGATGCAATACAAGCACTAGGAGGCGTTACAATCACAGCAGCTAGAGGTATCAGGCTTGGAGAAGGGAAAGACGTCTGTGCAGCCATGTCGATTGAAGAAAAGGACTTCTGTGCTACATTTGATGACAACGAAAGGGTGTGGACTGCAAAGTGGAAATGGGCTATGGGCCAGGAACCAGATCGGCTGTGCAACACGATTCCAGAGTATGCAGTTTCTACCAAGAATAGGGCCGCATATGAAGAAGAACTTCAGATGTGGATTGACAACGGTTGGTTAATACCATACCCACAGGAACGTCTGGGACCACCCAAGGGATTAATTCCGCTCATGCCTGTTGAACAACCTACCAAAGAAAAAATTCGTCCCGTAATGGATTACCGAGAGTTGAATCGGCATGTTGATGCGTTTACCGGAAACGCAGATGTGTGCGCTGCTAAACTGAGAGAGTGGCGTCAAAAAGGGAGCAATGTAGCACTTCTGGATCTAAAGAGGGCCTACCTGCAGATACGTGTCCATGAGTCATTATGGCCGTTTCAGACAGTACTACTCAAGGGAAAACTATATTGTTTGACACGTTTGTGTTTTGGCCTAAACGTAGCACCCTTGATTATGACAACCATTATTAAAACCGTTTTGATGCAGAATGAGACCACAGCAAAAGCTGCTTCAGCCTACATAGATGACATCTATGTTAATGAGGACATAATGTCTGCGGATGCAGTTCGAATAAAACTGAAAGCGTTTGGGTTAATAAGCAAAGACCCTAAGCGCCTAAAGGATGGAGTGCCCGTGCTAGGCCTCGAGGTCTGGGAGGAGGGCAATACGTTGCGATGGAAGCGAGGGGGCTCACTTCCAAAGTTACCCAATGTATTAACAAGACGTACTGTGTTTTCTATCTGTGGTAAATTGGTAGGACATCTACCTGTCTGTGGATGGCTCCGATCGGCAACAGGAGTGGTGAAAAGACGAGTGACTACAGTAACAAAAGGATGGGACGATGTTGCGGATGATGATGGCTGAAATGTTGTCCAGAGTGCATAGGAATGACCCTGCCCGGGGTGAGTGGCAAGTGTCTGGAAACGAACTAAATGCATGGGTTGACGCAAGTTCGTTGGCTACAGGTGTCGTGTTGGAGCAACTAGGTGTTGTTGTGGAAGATGCATGCTGGCTTCGTCCGAAAAATGATGCCCAACATATAAATTTGGCAGAACTTGATGCCACGTTAAAAGGTCTTAATCTCGCATTGCAATGGCAGACTAATGTTGTGCATCTCCACACTGACTCATTGTGTGTTTACCATTGGTTAACCGACACCTTGACTGGAAAGGCTCGAGTTAAGACTAGAGCTGCAAGTGAAATGCTAGTACGAAGGAGACTAGCAATAATTAAGTGTCTAGTTGACGAATACAGCTTGCAGGTAGACATTACGTTAGTCTCGTCGATGCAGAATTTGGCTGATAGCTTGACTCGAGTACCAAAGAGGTGGATGGATGCAATGAGGCAGGGATCCGATTTTCAACAACAAACATGCGCGACTGTAATGGATCAATTAACACCTGACCAGATCCGTATGATACACCAGCAGATTGGACATCCTGGAATTCAGAGGACTGCATATTTTGTCCGAAGAGTATGCCCTGCAACTACAAAAGCATCAGTGAAAGCAGCCATACGTTCGTGTGAAGAGTGTCAGAGAATTGATCCGGCACCATCCCAATGGCAAAAAGGGAAGCTCGAGGTTGAGGGTAACTGGCAGCGAGTAGGGATGGACATAACACATTATGGGGACAAACATTTTTTGACCATGACGGATTGTGGCCCGACGCGTTTCACAATATGGCGCCTGTTGACACGACAGGATGCAGCCAGCATTATACAACAGTTGAGAGCCGTCTTTTTTGAACGTGGTGCCCCGATTGAAATTCTGACTGATAATGCCACCACATTTCGATGTCAAGAATTTCAGAAATTCGTGCACGAATGGGGGATTAAAATGCATTATCGGTGTGCATATTATCCCGAGGGTAATGGTATAGCAGAACGGTGTCACCGCACCATCAAAAGAATTGCAGCCAGGACGCAGTGCTCTATTCCAGAAGCTGTGTACTGGTATAATATAACACCCAAGGACAATGCAACACCAGCAACTGCACCAGCCAATGGGATTTACCAATATGAACAGCGTGTGAAAGGAGTTGATGCCATACCATCAGTGGTGAGTGTTGTCAATACACCATATCAGGTGGGAGACCTTGTTTGGATAAAACCCCCGAATGCTGGGTGCACTACGAAATTTTTCCGGGGAAAAATAGACAAAATCATAAGTCCTCAGACCATGTTGATTGGTGGCATACCACGTCACGTAAAACATATCCGCCCTTGTTATACCTCTTCCGATTCTGAGGACGATGAGGAGGATCACACACCGTTCAGAGATGATCCTGATCACTTACTGCCCCTTCAGGTGAGCATAGAAACACCACCAACAGAACCAGACGAGGGAATGATGGGACATACTGATGACAATAGTGAGGAGAACGATGGACACAAGGAAGTAATGCCTCATCGAAATACTCGACAGAGACGAATACTGCCCACCCCCTGTGATTGCGAAACCCCACGAGACGGGATAATGGAACAGACTGGTAGTAATGATGGTGGTAATGAAGAAAACAGCAATGAGGAAGTGCTGCCCCCGATTCTTCGAAGGAGTACCCGCCAACGACGATTGCCCGCATGTCCTGTTCGTGATCATGAGATCAGGGGGGAGTGTGGAGAAATGCGTAACTTACCTGGATAGACCACGTGCGGGTCGGTCACCGAAAATAAATAAAAAGAAAGAAAAGAAACGGTCAAGACTCGTATTTATAGAGTAGTGATCACGTGAGTTAGGAGAATATGCAAATAGAGGTGAACGATTTTGCCATATAAAAAGCCTGTGTTGTTAAGAGGAGGAGCAGACTGTTGGCAGAAGTCAGTGCTGTCAGACGTGCTTTAGAGTTTTGTTATTATATGCTGTGCTCGATTGTTGGGAGAGAGAGAAGAGGAGGAACCAAGAATACATTCTGCAGATACTTGACTTTGTGTTGGTTTTACTTACTTATATGGGTGTATGTGTGTGTGTTCTATTCTTACACAGTTTCTTGCCTTGAAGGGTCTCGACATGTATGCGCAAAGCTTGTGTACATACATGCTTGCCTTGTCCAATGGAGGATATCTTCTTGTCGCTGGCTCCATCTCTGGAGAGTGGTACTTACTGCTGCAGATGGATCGATAACACGAGATAGATTGAATCTTCAATTTGTTTTATTAAAAAGGCAAACCTATGTCTCAAACCCATGGCTGTCGGAGGAGAGACCCTAATCTGCTTCATCTGCAGTCCAAAACCAACTCTAGCCCACGTGGGGTCGCCAACCAGAAACCTATGATCACAATTCCCGCTATCCTTAATTTCCGGTGCATGTCACCCCTAATTTCTGGTGCATCTAACTAGGTTGATAAAAGGTGACTTGAGTTTGACGGATGTCAAATCTAACCTTCTGTGATCCCACTAAACTCATTGATGGGAATCGAAAATATATCTACATAACTTGCTATTTCTACAACTACCTAGATAGCATTTAAACTGGATTCCCAATTCTACACTCTGACTTTCATCTCTTCCCAGTCATGAAGTTGTTTTTGAAAGGAAAACGTTCCCCAGATGATACAGCCTTGATTTCTGAAGTCAGGTCATAGTTGGAGGACTAACCTGGAGTGTTCTACAAAAACGGTCTCCAGAGCAGCATCAAACGATGGGAGAAATGCATAACTCTGGGTGATTCCTATGTAGAGAAAGACTAATAACTGTGCCAAGTTTCGTTGCTCTACTGCTATGGAAAGTGGGTCAGGGGCATTACTTATTGCACGCCCCTCGTATATAGTTATACTGATTGTAGTTTTGAATTTTTATATTGTCATCCGATTTTATAAAGGTTTCTTGGAGACAGACTACTATTGGGAGTAATTTAGCGAGTAGAATAGTGAACTCATTTAGGTGTAAATCAAGACATTCCACTGGATTATATTATTTGTCTTATTTCTATCCGGTATGATTCTGTGTGTCATGTTTTGTATTTTAGTGTGTTATTTGGGAGTTTTGGGTTTAGTTATCCTTTTTTAGTTCTCATATATCTCCATGTCTTTGGATGTAGGGGGTGTGTCTCTTGTTAGTGTCTGTGTCTCAGCTAAGAAATCTTGCTAAGGTTGTTTTTTGTTTTGGTTTGGCGCTTTTTGATTTGCTCTATCTTATGTATCCTCGGTTCTCAATCTTGATTAATTCAAATTTATTTTCGTTTTCAATTAACACAGTTTCTGTTTTTTGTTTATTTTGGTTTTTGGAAAGGGGTTTTGTGTTTCCCTGTTCTGCTTCCATCTTTCTTGATATTGTGTGTTTAATGTCTGCTTTTGTCCTTGTTCGTGACTTGGATCTTTCACGTTGGTTTATTAGTAGTTTTTGTTGATCGGATTCTATTTTGCTCTTTGGAGCTTGTTTTTGGTTTTGATCACATAATTGAGTTTTCAAGGCTATTAGTATTTGTTTCTTGTTAGTTTTAGTTTGGTTTGTTTTTAAAGTTTCAATTAAATTTTTGAGCTCAGAAACTAGTTTATTGAGCAACTCCTGATAGTTTATTTGGTTAGTTTGGCTTGAATTTTTTGTGATGTTTGCATAGATGTTTACTTCAGGGAAGGATATATTTTCCTTGTATTTTACTCCCACAATTTCTTTTTCCTTTTTGAGGGTTTTGCATGTTTTGGAGTATGCTGGATGGTTTTCCAGGCAATTTGGGCATTTACTTTCATTGGGGCATTCAATTTCTATGTGGTTAGGTTCTTTTAGACCACATTTTCTACATGTTTTGTGCCCTCTGCAAATTTCTCTATGGTGCCCATATGTTTGGCACTTAAAACATCTCAGAGGGGCTGGTATATATAGTTCCACTTTTTCAATTGTATATCCAATTTTTACTTCCTTTTGAATTTTAGGAGTATTAAATGTTAGTATATACGTCGTTGTAGATATGGATTGACCATTCCTTTTTATATTGATTCGGACATGATCAATCACTCCCTGTTTTCTTAGAGCATTTTTTATTTCTTCCGTTGTAGCTAAGGTTAGTTCATGGCTTTGTAGTTATCTACTGTAACAAATAGGTTGCCATTTTTCATTTTTTTAACTGTTTTAGGATTTAGATTTTGAGTTAATACTTTTTCAATTAGAAATGGAGACAGATCGCTGGCCTTTTTTCCTTCCAAAGTTTCAATAACTATGAATCTTGGGAAGTTTTCTTTTATCAATATGTTTAAGATTAAATTCTTGCTCACTGTCTAAGCTGGTGACATCTGAAACATCACAATGAGTTCTTTTGGGTTTTCTGGGGGTTTTTTTATTATTAGATCCATGTATAGTTGATTGTTTTTTCATCTTTCTTGCTTCCCACCCTCCTTGGAGCCCAAATGTGGGAGAAGTTAGGAGGGAAACCCATTCGCTCTTTCATCCCAAGGATACAAAAAAGATATACTCAATCGGTTGAGTTTGTGCCATCGCTTCCTGATTCCTCCTTTAGTTTCATTTTTCCAGTTTAATAGAAACATTGTGTAGGGAACAGTTGTGTGGTTTTATCTCAGCAATTGATTGACCATTGCCATCGCCTTCTAACACTTACTTGTTTTCTTTTTTTTGTTTTTTTTTTTAATGTTGTAATTGACATTTGCCAGTGTAAGTGTTAGGGCTTGATATGACTAGCTGATTGATCGGATTGGGCCTCTTCGACCTCCCGTTTAGTTGAGGTAAAGGCCGAAGTAATGTATTGCAGAGCCACAACTTTTTTTATTTCCTTAGTTATGGACTGCTCAACCACCAGGATCCCGCCCCAAGATATTACGGGTTGCTACTTACAGCCAACAGGTAGCCCCATTGAGGGACTTTTACTCTTTACAGGGGGGGGGCATTCGGCATATTCTGATGCCCCGCCGACGGGGTCTAGTGAAATCTGGTTTATTTCTTCAAATAAACATTCTTGGATTTTAGTTTGGTTGTTTTTATTATTTCCTTTCTTAATCATAAGTTTGGTTTAGTGTTCTTGGTGGATTATTGTTTTTATTCTCAGCCTTGCAGAAAATAATTGAGTTTTACAAAGGAAAAAGGTTGTAGTATTATTATCTGGACTGTTTTAATTTAGGAAGCCAGTAAGGAAGTGGGGGGGGGCTGTTGTTTTTGTTTTTGCAGAACATATTTAAGTTTTACAAAAGAGAATAGAAAACAAAAACAGAAATTCAACATATGTGCATTTCGTCTCAGGAAGCCAATAGGCAGCCTAATCTGGTAGCACCAGCAATGAAAGAGGAAATCCTGCAAGTCACATTTTACAACATTAACAGTAACACCCCATTATGACGTTGGCCTTTGTCTATTTGACAATATTTTTGAAAGGAGGCATCGTTGTCATTTGTATCATTTGCATGATTCAGAAATATTAATATAGTGAAAATAAGAAAAGATAATTCAACAACAAATCAAATAGAAATAAATAGTTTTATCGACAGATGTAGTAGGTAAGTGTTGTGGCAGAATACTTGTGTTACATATGAATGAAGTAATCCATACACAATCGATACTGGAAGACAAAACTGTAAGGTAGGAGTCGATGTCTGGTGGACCAACCAAGGTTGTTCATCGGTTGTATGAACAACCCTCACTTCTGTATATTCCTGTCCTGTTTTCCATGTGACCCTTTAAACACGGTCATAACAGTAAGTAGACAAATACACAGTAAGTGTATCAATTATTTAAATGTTAAATATTTTATGGATTAAATATGCTTTCCGTGTAGAGTTCTTTAAATTCTGAAAACTCTGAGGAACAAGCCTATGATCATTCCAGATTTTATTCTGTTGTCGTGGTGGGAGTAGAAAAATCATTTTGGGTCATTGGTTTTCTATGAACTGAGTAGTTAGACCGTTTAAGATGTTTTTTGTAGAATCATGTCAAGGAAATAAAGGATGTGATTATTTTCTAGTTAAGAAGTAATGGAAATGGTGTTTTCAATTCCAGTAACTTTCTCAACAATGTTAAGGAGACTAATGTGATGTGAATAGATGAGGAGCATCTATTTATGTCATCTATTTATCTAAAGTAGTGACAGTTTTGGAGTTGAGCAGGTCTGTTAGAGCTGTTTTTCTTTTTGTTAATACACGGAAAAGATGGGCAAGGACTCTGTTGAAGATAAAACAAATAGTAACCTAGAAACTAAAAACGTTCACAAATTCTTACTTTAGTTCTTTTAAAATATTTCCAAGAAGACAATGAACTTAATCGCTCACCACAGTAAACATTGTGAGAGTAAATTTAAGGGTTTTGTGTTTTTGGGGCACTTTGTTTCTGCTACAAAGTATTTAATTAGTAAACTAAGTTGTCATAGTGTGTCAAGAATGGAATTAAGGAAAATAGCTATTGAAATGATATTGCCCAAATTTATTATTTTCTTTTTAAGTTTCTTTTTGTTTTGCTGCTATCTCAGAGATTTTAATGGATAGATCTTTTTAAGATTCTAACTGTACTTTTAAATGCACTTGTTTGTGTCTTGGTTAACTGAGTATATTTGCCAGGTAGGTTTTGAAATTCTTTTTCATGAATTTAATTACTTCTATGATTCGTAGAATGACGTAGATCGTCCACTGGACATAATTGTGAACTTTCAGATTAAATATTTAAAGCATCTGAACTTATTGGATGTTATACTATGTGAAAAAGGAGGAAGAGAAATATAGTGAAAGCATTTTTATTTTTATTTACCGACAACTTTTTAATAATTTTCTTACGGTTGAAATCGGATTGTGAATCATGTTTTAGTGAGTGTTGCTAATGAAGACAAGGGTAAATATTTTTTGTGAATGCTGCCTGCAGAGGCAAGAATAAATGGTAAAACAAACTTACAATCCATTCTTGAAATTTCCCATAACGAGTTTGGTGCTGGTAAACGTCAAGATGGGAAGGAGAGCAAATGGTAATTGTAGAGACATGAGAACATTAAGAAATTCATTCATGCCAGAAAGATCATGGACCCCTTTGAAAACAGCTACTAGTATTGTGGGCATAATAGCAATCGAACGGGTTAGTAATACCCGTTGCCATCTTTTCCAGCGTAGATTTAAAAAACCCTGAAAATGCAAGGATAAAAATTAGGAAAGAATGTAAATGTTCTTTATATATATAATGTCCACAGTTGAAATAAGTTTATGGAAAAATAAGGTATGACCCTTAAGACAATGCATGATATTTGTTATATATATATTAACTAGCAATCATATATCTATCTATCTATTATATAAAATGTGTGTGTGTGTGAGTGTGAGTTCCCTATAGACTCTACAACAGCTGGGCCGATTTTTGTGAAATTTCACATAACTACTTTTTGTATCTGGCAGTGTTCTGAGATAAATCTTGTACCAGAATGTCTTTGATAAGTATCCATAATCGATAATCAAAAAAATCCAATGAAACAAGGAACAGGCGATTGTGACCAAAGTTAACATCTTATACAGCCTAACATCACAATTGCATTTAAGAATTTTTATTACCACACAAGCAGAAAGGCTCAGCATATATAATCAACAGTATGTTCTTTGATATGACAAGGGCACAATTGAACTATGATACTTGACTTAATCATTTTTTGATGACTTTTTCATTTTAAATTTAAATTCAAGCCATTATCACTGCACAAGCAAAAAGGCCAGACATAAAATCAACAGTAGATTCTTTGATATGACAGGAGTGTGTTTGAAATGAATGCTTCTGGTTAGAGTACATTTGAATCAGGATACATTACATTTGAATCAGGATACATTACTTTTGAATCAGGATACATTACTTTTGAATCAGGATACATTACTTTTGCCAAACGCGTGCGTAATATGACATTTTTCTATTTTTATTTTTTGTAAAGGCACTTTTTTACTGGCTTTTATTTTTATTTTTTTTTTTCGTAAATAAAGGAAATTTTTTATTTGCTTTTCTTTAGGGGGTGGAGCTTTTTCGATTTGATTTTTTTGAATCGGGGTAGCTTTTTTTGTGTCTAAAAGTGTGGTTGAAGTTTGAATTCACTGCGGTTAAAGTTTGTATAGCCGTTTCAAGAATATTAAAAACAAACAAATGAAATGTTTCCAGTTTATTCGTAAGTGTTTTTTTGATATTAAAAAAAAACATTTTTCTGTCTACACAGAATTATTTTTTTAAGCTAGAAACTTATTGAGATTACCAAATTATTTTATTTGGTGAAGAGTTTATTATATTTTGAAGTTTATCGGGGGAGATAACTCTATGTCTTTAAAAAAGTCGATGTCGGAAATAATTCCAAATAAATTAAATATATTATCAATTAAATTATTATTTAAAATTTATTAAATAACAATTTTAAATAGAACATTTAAAACAATTCTCTTGCTAGAAACATTAACTAACATACTGCTATTTAGTAAAATCGATTTTCTTTAATGCAATATGCAAATGAGGTGGCCTTTTAATTGTATATTTGGCAAAAATCATATATATACAAATAAATGAAAGAGTAATGTAGCGGACCCTTTGCATATATAAATCAAATTGTAAATAAACAAACAGACAAGAATGCAAATTTATATATATAGATATATAGGAGACAATAAAAGTGGAAAATGAAGTCACGAAAACTATATATTGATATATATAGAATGATTCATTTATTTAATAAGGGTATACATACATTTGGTTGGGGGATAAAGGGGACTCTGTATACTAAGGTATTTCGAAGTCTAATGCTTCTCATCAGAAGAGAAGATGCTATGTAACATAATGGGGATGTGACGTCTAGCGAGGGATTCATCAGGAATTAAATAAATAAAAGTATTGATGTGGTTTAGAGGAACTATACTGAACTCTAAGATAAAGGAGCGTATTATATAAAGTGTAATGTAAAAAGGTGTATAGGGTTTCTATCATATTCTTAAGAATGTAGGTAGTTTATGTGTTTAAACTCAAGGGGAAGGTATATGGGTAGTAGTTCTATTTTATCCGTATGTAAGATGTATAGTATCTATCGAGGGGGTTTACGCTAAAAGGTATTTATCAACAGAGGTAACCGAAATCACAACATCACTTAGAGAAGGTGCATGTTTTCAGGTGTAATATTATGATGATGAATTAAAGTGAGAGGGTATATGCTAAGTAGGATTGATCAAATGTATCGGTTATTACAATATTACTTATAAGAGGGCTATGGCTTATAGCGTGATGTTATGAGATTAATGAAAGTTGTGGTGTGGATTACATGGGGCGTCGTGTACTAAGGTTTTAATTTAGTAAGATAAGGAAAGGCCCAAAAGTAAGTTAAGGGGGTAAGTTACGAGGGAGTATGAGGTAGGAAGCTGTAAAAATATAATAATATTTTTCAGAAGATAATGTATAGTAATAGTCCTAGGTGTAAAGGGAGGGGTGAAATATAAGGCAAAGGTATAAAGATAGGAGAGTAAAGTTGCTAGAGGCGGATAAAGAGACAAAAATAATTAGGATGTGACGAACAGCGCTGTGGGATAATAGGAGAAAAATAAATAAATTTTAAAAAATAAATAAATAAACAAAAATTTAGTTAATTAGAGACAGAGTTGGAGAAATAAGATACATGTCTATAAAAGTAAGGCACAAAAGTATAAAGTATATATAGGAGTAGCCAACAAAGCAGAAAGTTTGGTGAACGAGAGAATATCCTGATATTACAAATCCCTAGGAAAATGCAAGCAATGTCAATATTATAGTATGGAATTCCTTGGATGCAGGGGCCAGTGATGAATGCAATTATGAACAAATTACGTTTAGGTTCATATTTGACGAGATTGTGTTTTCCCTATATGGAGATTCGATGAAATGTGTTATTGATGGTAGTGAAAAGGATTTGCAGATTTAAATCGAGTTCGGATTTGAAGGATGAGAATATTACCTCTGTCTTAAATAAGGATGATGAAAGGATTGGGGAGACCGTTAGTTCCAAGGTAGGTCTTAGTATTTCAGCATTTGTCACATTTGTCATATGTTGTCCTTATTAAATGTTGCCGTAGGTTTTCCTTGGTGTAATGTCATTATATATATATTTTTTCATCCTTAGTGTATGAGAAATACCATATGTTTGATGTAGTAGTTACAAGCTGGAGTGAAGAATCGGAGAACTAGGTTGATGGAAATGAGTTCACAGTCTTTCAGCGAAGGTGAAAGGTCAAAGTCTGGTGAGTGACAGAGATGAATAGCTGAGTGGAAGTGGGGTTAAGGGTATGCGCTAGGGATGAGTGAGGAAAGGAGATGATGGATCTTAAAGGATAGTACAGATTTTTAGTCAGGAATGGGAGTATGAGGGTATGCATGTGGGAGGGCGAATTTGATAGAAATGAGGGTCATTTGCCATTGTCGTTAAATTTTAGTTAATTTAAATATGAATATTTCTGATTTGAATGGGTGAGGAGTATTGTTTCTTATTGCATAAGTTTATATGTGTTTAAGTATATAGTATATAGTATGGTTTAAATTTGTTCTATTTGTGGAGGGGTTTTGTAGGTGGAAGAAAGGGGGAGGAAAATATCAGGATACTTATTTCTGATTTGAGGGTTGAGGTTAGGGGGAGGGAAGGGGAGGATTTTAAGTTACTTGTATATTAAGATTTAGCTTTAAATTGAGGAGAAGACAATTTGGGTATAACTAGCACGAATGGCTTATTGAGGTGAAATTTAATAGGCGATGTTAAATGCTAGATGTAGCTTTAGATGGAAATTTGGTTAAACATAACCGTCTGTAAGATTATGAATAAAATAGTTGTAGCATAAGTTCAATCTTGCAAAGGGGTGATAAAAACTAGAATCGTAAATGATATCTTCAAATGTCTTTATGTACGCATTTGACTGCTACAATGTAAATTGCTTTATTTGTTTGTTTATTTACAAACAAAGAACTTTGCATCACGCTAAGTAAGCAGCAGACAAAATCATTTCAATAAAAGTGGTTTACCCAAGAATGCGGGGGAGTATACATATATAAATGAAAGCGAAAATCTTTTTCACTTATCACTCCCATATTACCATGAAAACGGTTAATTGTTATTCAAATCAATAATATAACATAGAACTTTGAAATACTCTCTAGAGACAATTGATCAAAAGACAGTCATCTGAATGGATAGTTTGCATATCTATTTTTTAATTTGTTTTTGGTGATATTAATTTTTAATTTTATTCTACTATTTGTCTATATATGTGCAATAGTTTTGTTAATATTGACAGTAATTAATTAAAGTGATTTAATACAAAAAATAGATAAATTGCTAAAACTTTTCAAGAGGGAAATGAAGAGTTAGGGTGGCCGGCTAGCTGCTTCTTGTCTTATCCTCTGTCTTTTCCTTTCTCCTGTTAACAACACCTTATTATTAGTCACAGAGATGTTGAGAATCGATAATACACTTTGATCTTAACCAAAAGGCTAAAGAAGTATAAAATATCATATTTTTATAACTAGGCATTTTTAAATGAATAAAAATGATTTAATTTATTGTCCTATTTTAAAAGGGATGAGTAGTTTAGAATCGGTCCTGTTTCTATAAGAGTAAATTTATCATGATATCTTCCTGCCCCCACCAAATATACATGGCAATTTATTTTTAGCTTGAAATTTATATATATATATATATATATATATATATATATATATATATATATATATATATATATATGATAAGTTTGCACCGACTTTGTTTTCTTGCTTCAAGAGATTGATGATTATATGCTTTCTCATTCCATGAACCTGACATTCCTCAAGACGAAATAGTGCATGCAACACAGTTTTTTTAAATATTAATATCTTGCATTTCAATACAAATGGCCAAAAAAGATAACGATGTTATATATGATCACGTGATCTATTTCGATACTCATTTACTTTTTCAGACTATTGTCCTCACCATTAATGCTTATATTTTGATTCATCCTTCTATTAATTACATTACATTGAGTTCAAAATTGACTTCGTAGCCTCGTAGGGGATGTCCTTTTCTCTTCCATGCAACCTCTTTCTCACAGAAGAGATGTTGCGAGTTTGTCTCTGCTTTATTGTTATTTTCATGGCAAGTGCTCGGCTGAACTCCAATCTATGGTCCCCCTTCGCCAAACTTTCACAAGAAACACCCGTCTAGCAGAAAACACTATCAATAATTTCCCCCACTCTTTATCTGTGCCTAAACCTAAACGTAGATTCCATGAACAAAGCTTCTTTCTTAGAACTGCACGCCTATGGAATTGTCTTCTGTTTTCCTGCTTTCCGGCTGACTACAATATGGTTGTCTTCAAGTCTAATGTAAACAAGTTTTTGATGAGCCGTTCCATATAAGTTAACAAATGTACCAAATTTCCATTACTAACGATTAATATATTGTCCCATTTCTACTGTACACTCTTTAACCCTTATCATCGAGTGGCCTCTTGGCCTTGATAAGTGGTTATGCCTATGTAAAAAAAGAGAGAGAGAGAGGGTTCTGTGAGATACGATAGGTTCTAAACTAGTTTAATCTGTTTATATTGTGTTGGTATGAAATCCAAAATTTGACATACATTTTTATTGTTTGCTAATTTTTTTCTACAACTTTTATAATTAAATTCATTAAAAAAAAAAAAAAACACTTGCTACATGACAAAAATACTAATACATCAGTTTGCTGCTTCTGAAGATATTGTATGCTGATGTTTCTTACATACTTCATTTTTAACATAAGATTCAAGTAGATACAAGAAAAACATCGCCATGAATAAACTGTACACCTGAAGAAGGCCACAGAGTCCATCAAGTGAAACAGTCGAATTATAAATATCAATCTTGCTGAGTTTCATAGTCCAACGAAAAACAATCAAGTATTCCAAAAATGTATTCACAAAGACGTTGATAGGATTTGCTGTGAACATTATGCTATGATTTTGATTTAGTTTTATGCCATATTAACATTTTGATGCTGAATCAGTTTGGCAAAGGATTACCATTTGTTAATATCTTTTATCATAATGTAAATTTTTGTATAATTTGTTTTCATGCATTTTAAATATTAGATTTTATATACTTTTATAATGTTTGTATCTAATCAGTTCAATTCATTTTTTTTAATGCTGGACTTTTAAATCAATTTCTCACCTTTGCTCTTGTCAACTGGTAAACTGTATGGATGTTGACTTTTATTGGTATTTTCCCCCAAATAATTACAACATATTTACCTGGTGTTCAAATCTTATAATATATAAGAGTTGAATGGATTTTGAAATTAAAAACTATGCAATTATACTAACCTCCATGACAAACTGACCAGCATATGTTCCTGTCATTGTAGAGCTTTGTCCAGCTGCTAGAATACCAACTGCCCAAATATACATAGCTGCTAATCCATATTGACAGCCAAGAAATACACCCTGCAATCACAAAAAATAGAGAAAATAGAAAGAAAAATTTAAATATGACTTTAAAAAAACTTACACAGATTCTAGCAAATAAATGCAGGTGTAATGGCTAATTTGTTGACTTTCAGGAATAGACTTAATGGCGACTGGAAATAGAACAGAGACATCTGGAAAAACAGGAGATGTTGGGAAAGACCAAGTGAACACGTTGGGTCAGCAATCCAGAGTTCATAAATATATGCTATGCAAAAAAAGAAAGAAAGGAAGAAAGAAAGAAAATACAAGAAAATGCCCTCAATATCCACCGAAAGGGAGGAAAGATGATGGATCAAAATTGAACTATTGGAAAACGACATAGACCGGATAATGATGAGTGAAACTTCCAGAATTTCTATATATCTGTGGATTGAAATCTAATCTGCGAAAGGAATAAACATTCGCCAGAATAAAATGCTACTCATCTAATGACTCATACTGTTATAATAAATAAGACGTTGGAAAATCAAGGACAGGATGCAAAGCCGAGGATAGCAATTGGGCTAGTGGGTAAAACCCAAAATTTCCATCGGCAAATATGATCAATGGTTGGAAGAATGCGATCACATTATATATAAAATTTATATTGCCCTCTATAGTAAAGAGTGATCGCCGGAAATACCAGTCGCAGAAAAAAAAAATAAACGATAAAGAAGACATCAGACCTGTGCAAGATTTTTTTTTCGCATTTATTATTATTTATCCTTTTTTCTTTTAATTATTCATTTGTGCATGCATGATTATTTATTTAATTTTATTTAGTCATTTATATTTTGATTGTACATATTTACTTATTTCATTTTATATATATATATATATATATATATATATATATATATATATATATATAGTAGAGATTTAGACCTATCCCACACAATGCTTCAAGCAAACTACATATCAATCCTATATATATATATATATATATATATATATATATATATATATATATATATATATATATATATATATATATACTAGCTGTACCCAGCCACGTTTGCTGTGGCTCAGTTTGTTAAAATGGAACAAGAAAAATTGCATTTTGTTCGTTTATTTACTTTTATTATTTTTTTGCAATTTTTTTTTATCAATGAAAGTTGTTGGTTTTTTCCCCCAAAAAATTAATTTTTTACCATAAATTATTAGGTGAAAGTTTTTTTGGGTTTTTTTTCAGGAAAACTAGCACTTTTTTTAAAAGAAATTAGGCAGTAAAAACGGAATTTTTATTATAAAAAGAACAGATGAATGCTTTATATGAACATTGTAAATAGTTAGGTGAAAGTAGAGAAAAGTTTGATTTTTTTTTTCAAGAGACTGTATAAATTATTTTTTTTTTCAACAGATGTTAAGAAAAACAGAAAACATACTTCTATCATTAATTATGAAAAAAAATAAATAAAGGGGAAAAATTTCTGTTATTAATGTTTGCTCAAAAAATAAATACAGTAAACTTCGCTGAAGTGTTAGCATATGCTGCATCTTAAAAAGTTGGTTCATGCTGACAATTAAATAAAATAAACGTCTAAAAATTAGTAAAAATAAGTAAAATCATGAATGACGGCTCTTGGGGGGCAAGTAAGTAGGAACAACACAATCATTTGTGTAAAATAATTAATATTCGAGAAATTGTAAACAATAACAAAAATACCTAATACCAAATGCAGTAAAATTTAAGTATCTTTTATACGTGCTGAAACTGTGTTCAAGTTATTTTTATTTCATTTCTTTTATTAAAAGTTGTCTTTTCCACAATTAACTGTTGTTTAACCATTGGGGACTTCACTCTTGGAAAATTGTATAAAAAATCTATGACTATCACAAACTCTAAATTTGAGAGTGCAACTCGAAATTAGGGTTAGTGGTAGATAAGTCATTGTTAGGTGTGTCAGAAATTTCGTGAAAAATATTGAATAATTCCACCCCGTTTTCCAAGCTTATAACTCCTCGAAAAATGTAATTCAAGCCCTAATTTTTTTTTTTCAATTAAAGGAGCAAGGACCAAGGTTTCATTAAAAAAAAAAAAAAGACAAGCAACGTGGTTTTAAAAAATATTTTTAAACTTCGGACTTTACAGGTAAATTTCTACAAAACACTACTTTTTTTGTTTTAAATTTGAATATATTATTTATTGATCTTTTATCTTCAATTTGTGATATATAACACTTTGGTGAGTAAATTAATTATTTACTTTTTAATAGACATTTCTAAATGGGAGGCTTGAATTAATTCGGCTCCCTGTATTTCCAAGCTTATAACTACTCGAAAAATATAATTCAAACCCTAATTATTTTTTCAATTAAAGGAGAAAGGACCAAGGTTTCATTTAAAAAAAAAAAAACAAAAAAAAAAACAAACAACGTGTTTAAAAAAAAAAGGTTTAAACTTCGGACTTTACAGGTAAATTTCTAAAAAACACTACTTTTTGTTGTTTTAAATTTGAATATATTATTTATTGATCTTTTATCTTCAATTTGTGATATATAAAACTTTGGTGAGTAAATTAATTATTTACTTTTTAATAGACATTTGAAAATGGGGGCTTGAATTAAAAAAAAAACGTTTATCTAAAATATTATATTCGGTTTATTGGAAAGAGCATAAAATTTCACACTGACCTTGAAAATATCGTAAAAATTGAATCAATAGAAAAATTTTGATGGATTTTTAAAGTTTAAAAATTGAAAATACTGAGCTCGTAAAATTCAATTAATTTCATTAGTTTTTTTTAAATAAAAAATAATATTTCTATTACTTTTTATACAACTTTAATAGTTTATTTTGGAAGTATGACCCATAAAGAAAATAAACAACCCACTTTTAAAAGAGAAATTACGAGTTTTTTAATATTTTATTCGCAGTTTCGTGTTAGGGGTGTCAAAAATTCATACAAAAATTCTGATTCACCTAGTCATTTGTTTACAACTTTTGAGAAATTAAGCCTCCTTACTCTTTAAGCGATAAGCGGACATTTGTTTATTATTATTTGTGTAAAATCCACTTTGAACAACATATTTGGAAATTAGAAAAATAGAAAAAAACAAAAAAAACTTTGTTTTAGCATGTTAAAAGTATTTAGGTTGATAGATAATTAAATTCTACTGTGTTTGGTATAAGTTTTTTTTTTTGCTGTTGTTTCTTGCTTTTTAGAATTTTTGACTAAAGGGGGTTGCTTAGATCGTATTCTAAACTAAACTACGGAGGTTGGAACGCCCCTCCCCCATAATGTACTTGGAAAAATCGATTTTATAGCGAGATTTAAGAATGGTTTACCAAAAAAAAAGTTGAAAAACAAAACAAATAATCAATAAATAATTGTTACCAAAGGCAATAAATGCTGCTTGTTTTTACTTACATGAATGAGTTTATTTTATGTTTTAAAGTATTTTCAAGCGATTTTCTTTATTGTTTTAATCTAAAATTGCGGGTGTGTGAGTGCGAAATATCTCCAGATTTTCTAGAATTCCCTGCTAGGTTGCAAACGAAATCTCCAGATCTAGCAGGAAAACCGCTAAATTGGAAACTCTGGTCACGTGACGGCAAGCGGTGATAAATAATTGTCCATAAATAAAAAAAATGGCCTATCGGTTCAAAGAAAACCACCTATTTATTATACAAAAATTAAGTATAATGTTATAATTAAAAAGAGATATATAAAAACACGCATGGGTACAGTAAACATATTATACCAAAATGTCGAAGTAATCATTTATTTAGTAATTTAGACTATTAATTACGAACGAACCAAGAGTTACATATATATATATATATATATATATATATATATATATATATATATATATATATATATATATATATATATATTATATAATATATATATATATTAGTGGGTTATTGCTCTTCTCTTTTTATACGAGCGCATCTTAATTCGGCAAGTGTGTGAGACGCAACCGTTGAATTTTTTAACGTCTTGTGAGAATGAGTCGTTGCTCGAGGCGGGAAACGCTGAAATCATTAAACTCCAGTTTTTAGTCTATTGAACAGTTCAGTTAAACGCAATGCAGATAATATGGCCTCAGATCAGTGAGGGGAGGGCGGTATCCTCCCCTCAAAAAAAAAAATGAAGAGAGATAGGCCCCAAAATGTTGCGTTTTCTCTCCTAACGACCTGAAATTACCTGTATATCGGAATAGATTACCCTACAAAAAAAAAAAAAAAATGATAAACCTTATTACATACAAGTCTACAGGGAGATATAGGCTCCGAAATGGTGCATATTCTCTTCTGATTATCTGGAGATCGGAATGAAATACCCTACAAGTTAAAACATGTGATAAACTTGATTATCAACATATTACTGCAAGGTAAGCCGTTTCTTTCAAACAACAATATCTTCTGTTGGTTGCTGTTTCATTGCGAGTTTCTGCTACTGTTCTGGTAGCAAATTTTATTCTTCCTTTATTTCCTTTATAATGTTCTTGCTGAGATTAGTTGTCAAACTTAACAAATACACATCTACTATGTAACATTAAGTCAGCTTATTTCTTGAAATTTGACATTGATAGCCTTGAATCTGAAAAATCGATATTTGTGTCATCCTAGCCAATTTGTAATTTTTTCGTTTCCTGTATGTTCTTTTAAAAAACTAACTTTTTCATCAAGGAAGGTTGTCGCCATGAAGATATTTTTCAATAACAATTTAAAAAGCTGTGTACGCATACATTATTAAACAAATTACATTAATCTATCCTTTTCAAATACCAGACAAACAGCAACATTTGTTTATAATAAACATTAACTATGATAATTTATTTCTTACAATTATATACTATAATAATAATGGGTAAAATATTTTTATTCTAAGTCTACCAGCAATTTTTTCCATGAAATAATACAAGCTATTGATTATTCGTTCTAAAAATTGAATTATCTATGATATTTATTTACATGTATATATATTCATCATATTTTTCATGTGGGTAGAGTTTTTATTTTGTACTTTGCTAAATTATTCATGTTTCATCAAAAACTGTTAATTTGTTCGAGTGCAGATATCATTCTCAAATAAAAAAGATCAAATGAATAACAACAACAACAAAAAAAAATCCACCAATTCGATATTTTAGTAAATACATTGTTTTCTTGCATTTTCTTATTTTTAATACTATTTCATCTCTTTTTTTTTAACAATATATTGTCCACCTTTTTATTTTTTTTCTGAAACACTAGCGGGTGGTACCCGGCGTTGCCCAGGTGTTTGGAGGTGTGTGTGTAGATTAAAAAATCGGAAAAACCCTAACAAAAAAAAACAGCCAAAAAACAAACCCCCCTCCCCGAAAAAAGGACGGCGTTGCCCGGGTGTTTGGAGGTGTGTAGGTAATGAGGGGGGGGGGCAAAGAATAAGCGAATTAATAACTGTTTAAACTTTAAAAAAAAATCGGAAAAAACAACGATCGGACGTAAAACTTCTTTAAAACAATCGGATAAACAAAAACCCCCAAAAAAGAAAAAAAAAAAAAAGAAAAAAGAAAAACACAGTGAAAAGCGAAAAAAAAAAATGGTATAAATAACCTTGTTTCAATATTAAATGTATAAAAATCGAGAAAAAAAATATACCTGATAACTGGGATTGAACCTGAAAACTTTAGATAACGACGCTGTCACTTAACACATCGCACTATAGACGTGTGGATGAAATTAGGTCGGTTTTTATAACATTTAAAACGAATTCAATGTACAACGTCTTTTGTGCATAATGACGCCTGCGTAAAGCCATCTTGTCATGAAGATACCATTTTTTTTCACCCCTCTTTGTAAAAAAGAGAGCCGTTAAGGATGAAGGAATGAATGTTTTTGCCCAATATTTCGATATTTGTCGTCCAAGATGTGGAGTTTCAAAATGATACCTAACTCGTGAAAATCCGTCGCCTCTGTCAAAAGATTTTGTGAGACATACAAACACACACACATTTTCGCTTTTATATATATAGATATGATTGTTTTTTTTTTTTTGATAAACAACATATCTAAAGACATCATATGTGTTACAAAATATTTTTTAAAAAAGCCAAAGAATAAAACATTGTCCAGGAACGAACATATGTTGTGTGCCGTTTCAGTTACAAAGGACAAAGAATAGAAATTAATTCCAACTTACTTTTTCTTTGTAGCAACAACATGTATTTCCTAATTGTCAAAGTTGTGATGGCATCAACGTGATTTAGAATGGTCTCTACGCCTCTCACGAGATCTCGAACGTTATATTATTCTGTGGTTCAAGTCTCTCATGTGATTGTTCTCCAATATTGTCATTATTCTTTCACTTCATTGACATGTATTCATGGTGTACTCCGACAAACTGCATTATCATAGCCTTCAAACACCACTCCTTTCATGTATATATATATATATATATATATATATATATATATATATATATATATATATATATATATATGACTTATTTGTAATATACTGAGTTTTACTGGGTTCGTATAATTCAGTTCGTATAATTTTCATATACCAATAAGTTTTAAGCCAAAGAGAGATGACTTAAAAAGTCAGCTACAAAATTATCATATTTTATAATTAAGTATTAATATACTGTATTAACAAAACCAAGATTTCAAAAAAGGAATTGATAGCAACAAAAAGTGTATTCCATTGTAAGTTAAAATTGTTTCAATACCAGTTGGACAATTTTAAGCATTACAGCGTTTGAAAATTTTCACATAACCAGCATTTCTTCAGACATCTTGAATAAAAAACATTTTGACAATAGAACATTGTTTAAAGAAAATTCCCTTAACAGAAATGAAGCATGCGAAAACATTTAGCCTGGAGGCATCCTCCGTCAAAAGCCCATTCAAATATTAATATATCCCCTAATTTTCGTATCCTTATTTAAAAGCCAGTCATAAAAAGTTTCCACAAAAAACCCATAGCGATTTAAAATCTTTTAATAATACTATTCATTGAATTCCTAAATTAGATTTTTATATTTCTTTATTTCACATAATTAATTTTTTAAAAAAGCAGCTATGATTTATTAATTAATTTAATTAAACAGATACAGAAAAGGCTACCATAGCTTATTTAACAAATTAAGAATCTAAAGTATATCTTAATCGTAAAACTGATTATTTACCTACATTTGCTATTCATCCATAATCTACTTGGGTTACTCATGGCTTCAGAACCAAAATTACAATTCGTGTATTGTGTTCTTGCATACCTAAATAAAATAATATATATCCTCTAATAACTATTCTGACAACAAAACCACCCAATATCTACACGTGTGCTTCACTCCAATGAGAAGGTGTCTACCCTTGCATTTTTAGATAAAAACATTTAGAACAAGAGTAAATAAACCAGCAGGGATTCTTCAAGCTTTAGTTGTCAGAGAACAAAATCAATTAATGTCCAATCCACTAATTGCTAATTTAATTTTTTAATAATTGCTAGTTTATTGTTAAGTTGTTTTATTGATCTGGAAAAGGTACCACTTATTTCACCATCAATACTGCTACAACTAAATACTAAAAAATGCTCGCAGTTATGGAACAATGTTTCCAGTCTTTGTTGAGCTTTATACTTTATCTATATTTCTTATCCAGTTTGGAATAATAGAAACTATATTTGCTTATTAGATTTGGATCTTCGTTTAGACTATATCATTCCCAGCTATTTTATGCTACATTAAAATTTGACCCTTGTATCCAAGGATCCTTATTGTTATAAAAAGTTATACCTCAGTTACATTTAAGGCATGATAGCAGAAACCTATTCCTGTGAAGACATCTCTGTATGGCATCTAGCCTTTTATTCAAAATTTCTTCTTTAGAATTCAATACGTAAAAGGCTTCCAATAAACATAGATTGCACCTTTTTGATTTCCCAGGGCTGTACTTTCTTCCCCTATCCACTACTGACCATTTCAATTCAAAATCTTTATTGTTTCTATTATGTTCCCTGACCCAATCCCCTAATAGAGTTATATTCCTGTTTTGAAAGTATGGATGGATAGCAGATGTAGGTTAAACCCATGGGTAAATAATCAGTTTTAAGATCAAAATATACTTTAGATTCTTAATTTGTTAAATAAGCTATCGTAGTCTTTTCTGTATCTGTTTAATTAAATTAATTAATAAATCATAGACGCTTTTAAGGATTTACTAGATCTGAAACATCAAACGGCCTTAGTTGTCTATCTTTAACTGTTATAAGTACTAAATACGACCTTTATTTCCACATAATTTTTTAACTAGCAGTTAACAACGTAATGGATTATCTCCCTTCGTAGTTCGTTTTTTCACAACTATCTAGAACCATATTTGATTAGAACGATAATGAATAATAAAATATTAAATAATGAAAAATAGAATAGGATCCATTACTCGGAATGTTGATTGAGGATTAATAAATATAAGGTAATGTTATTCTTTATTTTCCTACTTAATTTAACCCTAAACTGGTCTTATATCTAAGTAATAAGATAATCAATATTTTGTAAACATTGATGCCACAAATGAGCGAATACGAAACTAAAAATTAACTGTAACGTTATAGCAAGGTTGTTCTGACTATATTATAAATATAAAAATAAAATTTAAAAAATTCGTTTTTAAAAAGTTAATTATGTGAAATAAAGAAATATAAAAATCTAATTTAGGAATTTAATGAAGAGTATTATTAAAAGAGTTTAAATGACTATGAATGAAAATTAGGTGATATATTAATATGTGAATGGGCTTTTGATGGAGGATGCCTTTAGGCTAAATGTTTTCGCATGCTTCATTTTCGTTAAAGGAATTTTCTTTAAACAATGTTCTATTGTCAAAATGTTTTTTATTCAAGAAGTTTGAAGAAATGCTGGTTATGTGAAAATTTTCAAATGCCATAATGCTTGAAATTGTCCGACTGGTAGGGAAACAAATGTAACTTAAAATGAAATACACTTTTTGTTGCTATCAATTCATTTTTTGAAGTCTTGGTTTTGTTAATACAGTATATATATATATATATATATATATATATATATATATATATATATATATATACACATATAATGACAAGTTTAGTTCAATAGTTATAGCTTTAGTTGTATCACAAGGAGATGGTGAAACACAAATCTTTTTATTAAAATGAAATAAATGCTATAAAGGCTTAGGATATAAATAAATATTGCAGATAAAGTTTAGCTCAATGGTTAACTTTTAGAGTCAAAGATGCTATTTTATTTTATGTTTAGGATTCTTGGCCTTCGGGACAAGATCAAAGTGTAGTATCTGTTCTTCAGATGCTGCAAGCTATGACTAGCAAAGACCAGCTATGACTAGCAAAGACCAGATGTGGGGGCAACCCCACATGCCTGACCTTTAACCAGCTCCCATTTCCCACCTCTTGAGAGCTGGTCCCCTTTTTCCCTTCCCCCTCCCTTCACTCCTCACATTAAAAATCGGCCTTGTGCCTAATTTGCTCGGTGGGGGAGCAAATAAATACCATCTGTTCTTCAGATGCTGCACTTCTATTTCTTGTTCTCTTTCGTTGGAGGAGAAATCCTTCACGACTGAGACAATTTTTATTTTTGTACCTTTTCTCCACGTTAAAAAACGACCCTGGTGTCTAACTCTGTCCCGTGGGGAGGCATAGTAAATAGGTACATATTGACTTGTATTAATAAATAAATATTATGCTGATGAAGAGATTCATATAATTGTTGGTTGAAATTTCAGAAAAACATATCTTGCAAAAATAGTGTTAGCAAATTTTTCAGAGCAATAAATTCGTTAACAATATTTATATAAAATTTATCCAACATCCACAAAAACGCAACACATTATATACACCATACACATACATATGCAAGGATAATATATGAATATAAATAATATAACTTACCCCTCTCAGAATATCAACCTCTATAACTGTAGCCTGAATAAATAACAAATATTTGTAATTAGTGATGTTGTTTCCAGACAATCAAACATGTTTTGGGTCTTATTATTATTGGATATTAATATTGGATATTATTATTGGATATTATTGCTGCAGATAAATTATATAAGTGAAGTGTAAGAAAAAAAAAACAAAGAAAATATTGGAACAAAGAAAAGACAAAACTTTAAAAATAAGATCAGTAAAAAAAACTTGAATAAACAAAAAATTAAGAAAAAGAAAATAAAAATAAAATGAGAAAGAAAGAATGAAAAACCTAATTGTAAAAAAAATGCTTTTATAATGAATCATCAAAGAAAATGGAAAGAAAAATTATTAATTAAAAATAAAATTTAAAAAGGCATAGATTAGCAACAAGAGCAAAATTATCAGATTGACAAGAAAGTTCTTGCAGTTTTTAACTTTTAAATTCAGATGAACATATCTCAGCTCAAACAAAAATTAATTGATCAAAATAAACAGCATCAGAATCAACACATTTTGCCATTGCAAAACAAGTGTATTTATGCCAGTAATATAAACATCTTGCGTTCAGGTGGCGATGGAGTCGTTGAAGGTGTGTTTGATATCGCTTAGGTTTTGGAAACATTTTTCACACAAAGTTATTGAGATGCTTGAAAAAAATGGTAGTTGGTAGGTAAGAGGTCTGGAGTATTATGACAGATGAGAAAAGTTTCGTAGCCTAGGGTCGGTTTAGCAACTTTCGGTTGAGCATTGTCATAAAGGAGAATTAGGCCTTTTCTGTTGACTAATACTGGGTGTTGTTGTCGAAGTTTCTGATGCATTTCATCAATTTGTTGACAGTACGTCTCTTCTGTAATGGTTTTGCCTGCATTCAAAAAACTGTAATGGATGTGACCTTCTTTTGGTGCAACACTGGTTTCGTTGACGTCCAACCACTGACCTAAGCATCGCCAGTTGTCGTAAAGAACTCACTTTTCATCGCAAGTCACGACCCAGTCGAGAAACGGATCGTTCTTGTTACATAAAAGAAGGGAAGATGACACTTTATAAAAGTGTTTCTTTTGGTTGTCATTCAATTCGTGAGACACTAATTTATCAATTTGTTTTTGTCTTTCCAATTTCCCAAGTAGTTGGAAATCAACGTATATGTTACGTCTAATTCAGAAGCAAGTTTTCGAGCGGTTCTGTGTGGATTGATTTCGATTAAGGTTCTTAATTGATTGGTATCAACATCCGATGGGCGACCACTATTCTCATCATCTTCAAGACTCTTGTCGCCACCACGAAATTTCTAAAACCACCATTATGTTGTGCGTTCAGTAGTAGTTCCTGGACCAAACGCTTCACTGATATTGTAAGCCGTTTCAACAGTTTTCGGCCAAGCTGGAATTGAAATAAGAAAATTGTGTGAATTTGCTTTTTTTTCCATCTTGTATTCAGCATTCTGAAATGAAGACATAATTGTTTTAAAACAATTATAATTTAAATGATTCGATAGAGTGAAAAACGCTCTTTAAAATAGTATATATAGTAAAGGTAGTATAACGAAAATTTATTTGAACTCAAAATCAAAAATTTCGCAAGAACTTTCTTCTAAACCTCATAATAAAACATAAGAATGAAAAAAAAAAAATGAAATACTATAAGAAACGAAAATGAAAGAAAGAAAAATAATAAGAGAAAAAAGAACCTGAATTACAATTGGAAAAATAATTTCCAGATTGTGGACTTAAAAATAATATTTTACTTACATTAAAATCATGAGAATAAGGAACATCGTTCTTTATACAGTTTTCATACTACAAAGAGAAAAAACAATGATTTAAAAATTAAGTTATAATTATGTTCTGCTGTTATAATGCATCCAGTTTTGCTTTTTTCCTTCTTCATTTGACAAGGAAGATAATGCCAACATATCAACCATATTAATATGGTTCAAGAATGGGAAAACAACATCAAAGACATTTTTTGAGTGGTGTATGCTTCTGTGAGATTATTGGCATTTACAACATAAACTATTTGACTATAAGATTTCAAGAATGATACTTGTATAGATATAAAACGACTGACTGCAGCAAAACCATGCATGTAAAATCTGAACTGCAATTGTATATACGTGCAAATAGAAGCCATTTATTGTCATAAATTGTTTTTAATAATTAAATAGTTAAATGCTTAACTTTAATTTTCGATTCTTCGAATTTTCTAAAAAACAACAAAAAAGAAATGCAAAAAACATGTTCATTACTATTTTAGAATCCGCAAAATAAATGATCTAATAATTTCTAAGTTTTCTAATATTTATTTTCAAAATATTACACTGATTATGGTGCCAGGAATGATTTTAAGACACATATACCCACTCCTATCTATTTAGAAATAATTAGAAATCCATGGAGGGGGGGGGGTAATCATAGTCTAAAGTGGGTTGATGTTTTAATTCAAAAGAATTTGGAACAAAGTCAAAAATCTATACACCCTCTATTCTGAAAATGAGGCATCAACTTTTCATATGTGTTATTTATAAGGATAAAATAAATGTTCTGATATTTTAACAAGAACACAAGTAAAGAAGAAAAGATGTTCACTTTAGTTTAGCGAAACAAAACCTGCTGACTAGTAAGGTTTAAGGATGTTCAACCCAGCCATATCTCACCTCCTAACGTTTGCAGAAAAAATGAATATGTCAAAACCCTCAATCATTTTCCAATACTTTTTAAAGAACAGTTCATCCACATGCAACAAATATTCAAGATGGCGTGGATAAAGTTAGTATGCAGAGAAAGCAACACATTTTTTTCTGAGAAACTTTTCTTTGTCTTTACTGAGTTAAAAAAAAATAACTTGAAAACCTATTTGAGAAAGAAACAAAATGAAAGTTTATTTTACAAATTTTGGTTGGAACGTACCACTTCTGTAGAATTCTTGCCGTAGTAGCCTTCAGCAAACACTGCAACTACAAACATGTTGATGATGAAAGATATAAGCAGAGCAATGGCTGCCTCGATGAAATAATACATATTTGCTTCTTTCACTTTTCGCTCATTACTTCGATCCACTTCACGAGACTTGGAACAGAGAAGAGGATAACACAGATTATCAATAAAGAACAGTTATAAAATGACAGACATATGAATAATTTATTACAGCCTCTTAACATTATTGTTGGGTTTGATTATTTTTGTTAATAAAGGTTTATGGTCGGTTTGTAATGTTAATATTCTTTCATGCACAAAACGGTGAAAATGATGCTCAGTGCTTTTTTCTTTTTATGAGTAGCCCTTCTCTGCTGATAAGAATGCATATGATGCAGGTGATACTAGCTTTAGTGAACCGTCATGCATGTTGCATAAAATACATTTCCCTAAGCTATATCATAGCCACCGAGAGTAAGAAGAAGGCCTGTTAACTGAAAAATGTTTGCAGGCAATGTAGGTAAGATTTGTCAGACTGTCAGTACTATATGAGGGCCATTTGAAAAAGAGCAATAAAACATTTTTAAAAAGAAAAATGAACACAGTTCGATTAATACTGAAACTGAACTTTATTCAATATAAAATATAAATATTATCTATGTAAAATGAAGTAATTTTAAAGCAATATACAATTTAATACTGATAAAACTGAATTATGAATTTAGGGAACAAACAATTAAAGAAACATTAAACAAATTTTTGGCCTTCGGAACAAGATCACAGTGTAGCATCTGTTTTGATGCTACACTTCACCTTTTCTGTCCTCGGTCGGTGGAGGAGAAATCTTTCATGACTGAGATTATTTTTGTTCCTATCCAGAGTGGCCCTTATTGGGAAGCTGGATTTTGCCCACAAGATTATATGTTGAAATAATTAAATAACTATTACTTTAAATACAGAAATTATATTTAAAGTTTTGGTTTTCTGTTCTTCTATGTTCATTTTTCCCCATGTTTTTCATCAAAATGTGTAGCGTATTAGTTGTCTCACAGGCCATCATCAGTGATCGCTCGCTGGCAGTAACCTGTGGTGTTCCCCATGGTACCAGATTTGAACTGCACACTTCCAGTGGAAATTTGGTTAGTACTCTCCCACCTCGGTCTTTCCATCCTCCCTAGCCCTTCACAACTAGTTGGAGTGGCGCCAGTCGATGTCATCTACACCAGTTTATTATTATTATTATTATTATTATTATTAAGATGATAATAAGGGTGCTTGTGCAGTGTACGCACATGTATTTTAAATATTATTTCCAAGTTAAATTAAATTTTGGGTTTGTATTACTGTACACATAGATTCGAAAAAGTTGTCCAAAAACAAATATATAACAAATAAATGTTATCAAAGGCAAGATAAGTTACTTTTCTACCAAACTGGATATGTTTTTAGGGGTTTGTATTACTATACACATAGATTCGAAAAAGTGGTCAAAAATCAAATATATACCAAATAATTGTTGTCCAAGGCAAGATAAGTTACTCTTCTACCTATCTGGAAAGGTTTTTAGTGTTTTTACTCACCTTAAAACGTGTAATCGCTTCGAAAATCATACAATGTTTATCGATATATTTTATTTGTTATATATTTGTTTTTTGACAACTTTTTCGAATCTATGCGTATAGTAATACAACCCCGTCATGTAAATTATTTACAGTTAAAATGTTATAAAAACAAAAACTTGAAGTTTTAAATATATTTCAAAGAAATAAATTACGCCCGGTGCTAAAATATTGAAAATTCACCGATCGTAAAAAAAAAAAAAAAAAAAAAAAATTGCAGTGAAAAATGCTAACTATATTTGGAAATACTCAATGAAAAGTTTTATTTATTAGTAAAAGAACGGACTGAAAAATATTATATAAAATTGTTTGTTTTGCAGAAAAAAAAAATGAAATATTCGACTTTCTCAATAGAAATTAAAGGTTCAAAAACTAGTTCACTTACTATATTTTGTTAGATTAAAATTCTTCCAATGTGCAATTATAATGCAATTATTATCCAAATGGAGAATTGTTCTTTCTCTTTAGAACATACATGGACAATCGGTAACACATATTGTAAGCCATGGACAATCGGTAGTCATATTTTTTTTTTGCCTGTTAGTGTGACCACGTGGTTGAATATCAGAAGCTGTCTATACCTACAAGTTAATCAGGAAGTGACGTTATGCTGTCATGTGCATCGGCCTTCTTTACTCTCGGTAGCCACGGCTATATTAGCTCACCTCAGAAACTATGATAATCTTGCATTTTGGATCATAATGAATAAAAAATAAATCGGACGGTAAAATGATCTTTTTAACAATTTCAATCATTTCTGCTGTTGTTGTTGAATCTTGTTGCTTTGATTTTATTTCAGTAAGATATCTGTTCTTCCTGTAATCATAATATTAATTTTGCTGATGGTAGAGAAGCTCCAAGATTGTGTTATTTAAATCCTCCGATTTTTGCTCCGTGACTTAGAATAACTGACTTTTGTGTGTATATACGAAGTACCTTCAATAAGTTTCCAGACCTTTTTTAGTACAGGCATTTAAAATTGTTATAGACTCTTAAAAATTCAGTATGTTATTGCTTTACATCTTATGAGATGACTGACCAATTTTTATGATTTCAGGTTTAAATGAACAGCTACAGCAGGAATTGGAATACATCCTAGTAAAATCTGATTGTCACAGCTGGTGAATTTAAAAAATGCAATCTGAACGTGAGGACACTTAAGAAAAACGATATGCAATAAAATTCTGTTTTAAACTTGAAAAAAATGCCACAGAAACGCATGAAATGCTTCAGACTAGTTTTGGACCATCTTGTATGAATCAAGCATCAGTTTTTGAGTTGCATAAGAAATTCAAGGAGGGATGATGAGAGGTGTAGGAGGAGTAAAGAAGTCAGAACATTGATTGGCCAAATTAAAAAAATCATAAATAAGGACCGTCGTGTGTCTACAGAGACAATAAGTGCGCAGTTTGTCAGTGTGGGAATTGTACACACAATTATTCGCAAGAGAACTGAAGATGCAGAACATTTGTGCAAAGTTTGTTTCAATGGTGCACCATCCTTGCCACAGAATATTTGACAAAAATAGGGATCAAGACAGTTCCTCACTCTCCCTAGTCCAAACCCTGCTCCTTGTGACTTTTGGTTATTCCTTAAGCTCAAGGAAAACCTTAGAGGCTGTCGTTTTGAGACAAATAAGAAGATGAAAGAGGCTGTGAATAGGGTCATTGACATCAAATATGGTTCTAGATAGTTGTGAAAAAACTAACTACGAAGGGAGATAATCCATTACGTTGTTAACTGCTAGTTAAAAAATTATGTGGAAATAAAGGTCGTATTTAGTACTTATAACAGTTAAAGATTGATATTACTTTGTGAGCCTTCGAAATTTGAAAGTTTAAACACCTTTCAAATTTAAACTGGCTTTAAAATTCTTGTATTAAAAGGTTGGAAGTTTTGAAAACGCCAATAATTTTCAAAATATCTAAAAAATTTAAAAAGATTAAAACAATTTTACGATAATCAAGTTAGTTATAGTTTTATAACAATTTCGTTCAAGTAATAATTTAATGACCACACGAAACGATAGTGCAGTAAATAAATGTAACTTTTGAAATCCTATTTAAAAAATCATAATTTGGTTACAAAAATATATAAAGCCTTATGATTTAAAAAAAATAGGGGAAAAGACTCTCGGACATCTAATTTAGCAGAAAGAATCCCAGTAATACTGGATGTCATAGAAGTAATCACAGTAATACTGGATGTCATAGAAGTAATCACAGTAATACTGGATGTCATACAAGTAATCACAGTAATACTGGATGTCATAGAAGTAATCACAGTAATACTGGATGTCATACAAGTAATCACAGTAATACTGGATGTCATAGAAGTAATCCCAGTAATACTGGATGTCATACAAGTAATCACAGTAATACTGGATGTCATACAAGTAATCCCAGTAATACTGGATGTCATACAAGTAATCCCAGTAATACGGGATGTCATACAAGTAATCAAAGTAATACTGGATGTCATACAAGTAATCACAGTAATACTGAATGTCATACAAGTAATCCCTGTAATACTGGATGTCATACAAGTAATCCCAGTAATACGGGATGTCATACAAGTAATTACAGTAATACTGGATGTCATACAAGTAATCACAGTAATACTGGATGTCATACAAGTAATCACAGTAATACTGGATGTCATACAAGTAATCCCTGTAATACTGGATGTCATACAAGTAATCACAGTAATACTGGATGTCATACAAGTAATCCCAGTAATACGGGATGTCATACAAGTAATTACAGTAATACTGGATGTCATACAAGTAATCCCTTTAATACTGGATGTCATACAAGTAATCACAGTAATACTGGATGTCATACAAGTAATCCCAGTAATACTGGATGTCATACAAGTAATCCCTGTAATACTGGATGTCATACAAGTAATCACAGTAATACTGGATGTCATACAAGTAATCACAGTAATACTGGATGTCATACAAGTAATCACAGTAATACTGGATGTCATACAAGTAATCACAGTAATACTGGATGTCATACAAGTAATCACAGTAATACTGGATGTCATAGAAGTAATCACAGTAATACTGGATGTCATACAAGTAATCACAGTAATACTGGATGTCATACAAGTAATCCCTGTAATACTGGATGTCATACAAGTCATCCCTGTAATACTGGATGTCATACAAGTAATCCCTGTAATACTGGATGTCATACAAGTAATCACAGTAATACTGGATGTCATACAAGTAATCACAGTAATACTGGATGTCATACAAGTAATCACAGTAATACTGGATGTCATAGAAGTAATCACAGTAATACTGGATGTCATACAAGTAATCACAGTAATACTGGATGTCATACAAGTAATCACAGTAATACTGGATTTCATACAAGTAATCCCTGTAATACTGGATGTCATACAAGTAATCCCTGTAATACTGGATGTCATACAAGTAATTACAGTAATACTGGATGTCATACAAGTAATTACAGTAATACTGGATGCCATACAAGTAATCACAGTAATACTGGATGTCATACAAGTAATCCCTGTAATACTGGATGTCATACAAGTAATCCCAGTAATACTGGATGTCATACAAGTAATCCCTGTAATACTGGATGTCATACAAGTCATCCCTGTAATACTGGATGTCATACAAGTCATCACAGTAATACTGGATGCCATACAAGTAATCACAGTAATACTGGATGTCATACAAGTAATCACAGTAATACTGGATGTCATACAAGTAATCACAGTAATACTGGATGTCATACAAGTAATCACAGTAATACTGGATGTCATACAAATAATCCCAGTAATACTGGATGTCATACAAGTAATCCCAGTAATACTGGATGTCATACAAGTAATTACAGTAATACTGGATGTCATACAAGTAATCCCTTTAATACTGGATGTCATACAAGTAATCACAGTAATACTGGATGTCATACAAGTAATCCCAGTAATACTGGATGTCATACAAGTAATCACAGTAATACTGGATGTCATACAAGTAATCCCAGTAATACTGGATGTCATACAAGTAATCCCCGTAATACTGGATGTCATACAAGTAATCCCAGTAATACTGGATGTCATACAAGTAATCCCAGTAATACTGGATGTCATACAAGTAATCACAGTAATACTGGATGTCATACAAGTAATCACAGTAATACTGGATGTCATACAAGTAATCCCTGTAATACTGGATGTCAAACAAGTAATCACAGTAATACTGGATGTCATACAAGTAATCACAGTAATACTGGATGTCATACAAGTAATCACAGTAATACTGGATGTCATACAAGTAATCACAGTAATACTGGATGTCATACAAGTAATCCCAGTAATACTGGATGTCATACAAGTAATCCCAGTAATACTGGATGTCATACAAGTAATCCCTGTAAAACTGGATGTCATACAAGTAATCCCAGTAATACTGGATGTCATACAAGTAATCCCAGTAATACTGGATGTCATACAAGTAATCCCAGTAATACTGGATGTCATACAAGTAGTCCCAGTAATACTGGATGTCATACAAGTAATCCCAGTAATACTGGATGTCATACAAGTAATCACAGTAATACTGGATTTCATACAAGTAATCCCTGTAATACTGGATGTCATACAAGTAATCCCTGTAATACTGGATGTCATACAAGTAATCCCTGTAATACTGGATGTCATACAAGTAATCACAGTAATACTGGATGTCATACAAGTAATCCCAGTAATACTGGATGTCATACAAGTAATCACAGTAATACTGGATGTCATACAAGTAATCACAGTAATACTGGATGTCATACAAGTAATCCCGGTAATACTGGATGTCATACAAGTAATCCCAGTAATACTGGATGTCATACAAGTAATCCCGGTAATACTGGATGTCATACAAGTAATCCCAGTAATACTGGATGTCATACAAGTAATCCCGGTAATACTGGATGTCATACAAGTATTCACAGTAATACTGGATGTCATACAAGTAATCACAGTAAATATGATACTGAAGTAAAATCCGAGCTAGCTTTTCATAGGAGGTAAATTAAGTCATTCTTTTAGGTGGTATTTTGATTAGTAAGCATTTTTTTTATAACGTTGGAATTGAAATTGATGTGAAAATTGTTCAATTGTAAATATACATTTTTTTAAATAATTTTTCTAACTTAATCTTTATTTAGTTCTAAACTCGTTGATTGATCTAAACGTTAAGATTATGATATTAAAGATTGTTATGTTTTCATCAACTGATAAAGAAAATAAGTTAAGAAGTTTTATTCCATATTTTAATATATTGGTATTTCCAGACTTAATATATAAGTATATAAAGATATACATAACACATCATTATATTAGATTAGTAAAAAAATATTTCAACAATTAAAATAACTTACCTTGACCAAAGCAGAATGTAGAAATATATTGTGGGGCATTATGACAGCACCAATGATTCCAACAGCAAAGACGAGTTGTGAGGTATCACAACCATCACAGTAAGGTATAAATAATCCTTTGATAACTTCCATTTGATCAGGAGCAGCGACACCGTACTAAAAAATTAAAAGATGATATCGTAATAAGGACATTGGTTTAAAAACATAAAAGGAATTTGTATTTCCCTAATCAGAGTTACTGAGATAATTATATAAACATATATAATAAACACACACATATTCAGGACAAATTATATGATCATATAATATTTTTAAGAGAAATTATTAAATTTTTGATATTCTTTCATTTTGTTAATAGTTTGAAAAAAAAAATCAATTAAAAGAAACTTGAAAGGAATTCAGCAGTATTTAAAGTATCAAATAGAAAATCACTTAACTAGTATTTGAGGTGTAGTGCTAACTTATATTCCCTGATAGGACAATCATAAAATCTGTTTTCAGTCGATTTTTATTCCGTAGTTGCTTATTGATTCTACAATTCCAAAATTACGTAATTTTCTGTTGCTAATTTTACAGTGTCCAATTTTCCGTTGCATCATTAAAAAATCAGAATTTGGTAACAAAAATATATAAAGCCTTATAATTTAAAAAAATAGAGTAAAAGACTCTCAGACATCTAATTTAGCAGGACCCAGTGATGTTTGAAAGTATTTTTCTTAACAAAAATGTTTTGTTTAATTTTTCAAATGCAATTAAAAAAAAATTTTTGTTTTAAAAGTAAAATAAATTTACATCGTATTTTGATGTTATTATCAGTTTAGTTTTATTGATAATTTAATAATAAATATTTATCATTAGTACCAATAATGAAAAATTGAGTTAAAAATTGAAAAGAATCAGTTTTGGAATCGGGAAATAATACGGACACATTTTTCTGATTCCGATACTTCCAAAAGTTTCGAATTTTTACAACCTTAAAGAGTCATTTTGGTATAAAATTTTTAAATTTTTTGTTAACTTTTATATATTTTTATTTATTTTTTCTATTTCTTATTTTTACTCTCTCAAAGTGCCGCCCCCTCCCTTGCTATGCCACCGAGTTAATGGTTTGTGGAAACTGGTTTAATTCCATTATAATAATGGTCAAAAATGATTAGCAGGCAGTATGTACTATTGCTCATGATCGACCGGGTAATGGTGGGGTGGGGGTGCTGCTACTAATAAACTAAAAAAAAAAAAAATATGATTATATGCTAAATCAAATTCTTTTTATTTTTGTTCTAACTCCTATTTTTGAGCTGCTGAGATTAACCGGTCGAACACCGAATGTACCTTCCTGGCAACCATAATTTCAGCTGGGGATAATTTAGTATTTGGATTTGGATTTAGTGTTATCCTATATATTGCTAAGAATTTTGGAATGCTTTTTTCTTCCGTGTCGATGTTATTCTTTTTAAAGCTCATTTAAAAGTATCGACAAATCTTTCCGCTTGTCCGTTTGATCGCGGGTTAAAAGTTGGTGTTGTAATGTGTTCAATGGTCAGTGCCTCACAGTAGTGCTTGAATTCCTGACCTGTGAACATAGTGCCATTATCACTAACAGTTGTTTTCAGACCTCCGAACCGACTAAATACCTCATCCAGTGCTCTTATTGTGTTTGTCACTATAGGGTGTTTGTATTTAAAAATTTCTGGATATTTTGACACACTATCTACAATTACTAAGTAATAATATCCCTTCAGAGGTCCTGCGTAATTGATATGGATGCGTGTCTAGAGTACATCTGTTTTAGGCCAAGGTTGTGTCCGTATGGGGGGGGGAGATCTCTCGGCTAGTTGGCAACCTTTACATAATTTCACCATTTTCTCAATGTCCTGATCCATTCCAGGCCAGGCTGTGAATCCTCTCATTAGAGCTTTCATTCTGGAGATTCCAGAATGTCCCATGTGGAATTCCTTTAGGATTTTCTTTTGTAATACTTGTGGTATTACCACTCTGTCTGCATACATCAGAGTTTCATCACACATAGAAAATGGAAACACTTTTAATCCTTTTCTATTCTTTTCATCTTGTCCCACTTGTTTTTTATCTTGTTAATATATTTATTTGTTTTCGCTGCTTTCTTTATTTCCTCAAGTGTAACAGGAAGTTCCCTAACAGTATTTATTAATATATCTGTTAGTTCATTTTCTTCTTTTAGTGCTGCTATAACAGTTTCTTCAAATTCAGTTTTACTGGAGATCAGTCTCGACATGTACAATTTTACTAGATGCTAGGTGTTCCATTTTGAAATCGTAAGTGAGCAAAATAATACTCCATCTCTGTAATCTATTTGGCGTATGAGTAGGAATCCCTTTTTTTTAACCAAAAATCGATAGTAATAGTTTACGGTCCGTTTCCAAGACGAAAGATCTTCCATGAATGAATCTATGAAACTTTCTCACGGCATACATAATCGCCAGACCCTCTTTTTCGATCTGACTGTACTTTCTTTCAGCGGGTAATAAACCCTCGAGGCATGAGAAATTGGTTTAGTAGATCCATCTTCCATTCCGTGTAGAAGCACCGCTCCTAAACCGTATTCACTCGCATCTGCCGCTACGTCACATTACGTGACCTCCTTGTTTACCTTAAATACCCTCTTCATATGAAGAGTCGAGTTCGTCTAACAACTCGCTACACTTCGACGTCTCGTCTCTGACATAAACTGTTATCCTGTGAATTATTGTTGAAACCTGCCTTATCCCCGGAAAGGCATCTGACCACATACATACGTGGTGGCAGCGGCCAAAAATTCAAAAGAATTCAGCCTCCCTCAATAATACGTTTTACAAACGGAAGCAAATAAGTGCCCATTGACTAGGGGTGGGTCGGTGTACCGTAAGACTTTCTACAAAAAAAAAAACAAAAAAAAAACACACCACATTTCTATCAGTAACTTAACATACATACGTATGTTCTTGTCGCACGAATCTTACCTTAAAGCTTAAAGAATTAATTTAATCAGACTGTTTCTTCACTTTTATTTTCTTTCAGATATTGATAGAAAATAACGGATGCCATTTGTTAATTCAAAAGTTTTATTTACTAAACTTTTAAACTATTGAAAGGACGAAAGTAACAAAAAAAAACAAAAACAAAACAAAACAATTTTTACTCTCACTCATATTACAGCAAAGATTATTAGAAATTTGAACTTTTATTTTTCGTTTATTTTTTCTAAAAGAAATTGAATTTTTACAATAGTCGATTTAATTATATGTTGTTGTTCTTATAACAACACACCTTTGAGTGAGTAAAAAAAAAAAAAAAAAGTCTCCACCCTGATCTTTGATTAAAGTTTTCTACGGCTATTTTTTCAACTTGTTCAATTTCACGGTGATTAATTTGGAAACTTTTAAATTAAAATTAAAATAAAAGGATGTCTGCCTTCAGCACTAAACAAAGAATCCTCACTGAACACGAATCAAGAGGCTCGCTCAAAGCCTGGTGTGAGCAGTTATTATACCATATCTCAAATGAAGATAAATTCGAACGCTATTTGGAGGACCTTAAAACCTGGTGCAGTGTCGCAAGTGGCATCCCCCACAGAGGCTTCATAACCGATGAACAAGAGGTTAATGGGAAAAGATTCTCGGCGGAAAAAAAAGCCATTAACCTAAAAGTACTACTCGGCTTTATAAGCATCCATGCCCCTGTTGTTAGTAGTACTTTCGTAAAAGAAGAGGCGCACAGTATTGACGAAATCTTTGATAGACTCCGTCAATACTATGATTGTCGTAAATCCGGTACGACCATAATGAACATGTTTAAATTTAAATGTGGCGCCAATGAAACAAGAGAGGCTCTCTGGGAAAGATGCTACTCATTTATGGAAGACAGCTTGATTACAAAATCTTCAGCCATTAAACATTGCGGATCAAAATTAGAAAACGATGAATGCCTAACCCCTACATTACAGAACATCACGGTGATGATCTGGCTTGATGCAATCCATCGAGAACTACCGTCCATTGTTAAACAAAGATTCGCGATCACTCTAAGGGACTCCACTCTATATTCTATTAGGGCGGAGATCAGTGATGCTATACCATCCCTATTACAAGAAATAGGGGACAGAGAAGGGAATATAGCATACTCTTCCATCAACAGAAGTAGAAGATCTGGAAACCAGAGAGGTCGCCTGACAAAAAGACCGAAATGTTGCCTCTGCGATGCAGCAAACAGACCAGGTGCAGAGACTCACTACTTCCAAAACTGCCCTTTTATGCCAACATCAGATAGAAGATTTCTTCGATCTAAAATTACTGATATTGAAATCTTATCGGAATCTGAAGAAGAAGACGAAGACTTCGAGTACCACGAACCCAACAGTAGGATGGTCCGAGTTAAACAACCTCAGAACCCCAAAATCAATAAGGTAGATATTGTATCATCACCGTGTATGGAAGTAGAAACAAACAAAGAAAACTCGATCATTATACTGGACACCGGTGCGGAAACTAATTTAATTAGGAAAAGCGAGGCGAGACGTCTAAAACTAAATATCCTGCCCACCATCCACAAAGCTAACATGGCGAACGGTGTCTCCCCCATGGAAATAGAAGGGGAAGTACACTTCAATGTTTCGAGGTGTCCAATCACAAATCAAGCCCACTGCTTTCGCTTTGACGGACTTGTAGTTAAGGACCTGAGCTGTGCCATTCTGGGTGGCATGCCATTTATGGACAGGAATGACGTTTACCTTCGCGCAAACACCAACGACGTTTACCTCGGTGATTGCTGTGATTTCAAATACCTCAATATAAAAAGACACGCTAATGTTAAAGCAGGAACTATATTGCGCGTCCCACGACAGACCTGCCTACTACCTGGTTCCAGCGTTGCCTTATCGATACCACCTGAATACCAGGATAAAATAGTTTCAGTAGAACCTAGATGCAATAACAATCAGGATGAATGGATCCAATGTGAGCTAGTGAAACCGGATCATGATATAATAACGCTCACCAACAAGTCCACCATACCCATACTCATCAAACGCCATGAGCAAGTATGTCAGATACGCCACACGACCCAATTATCACTATCCAGTGATACTTTGAAACCGACTCCAATAATTCTTACCAATGATTCCAAACAAACGGACAGGTCAGCAGAAATTTCTGTGGACCCCTCGAACATCCTTAGCCAGGAAGAAAAGACCATCTTCTTCACGACAAATAAGAAATATAATCAGGTATTTTCATCGGTAATCGGATGCTACAATGGAAGATCAGGAAATTTCCAACACAGGATTAATGTTGCCGTATCTCTACCACCACAAAGAAAGGGACGCATTCCATTATATAACCGGACAAATCTAGAACGACTCCAAACCAAGATTGATGAACTATACGAACAAGGTGTCTTCGTACGCCCAGAAGACATAAACATCACAGCGGAATATGTAAACCCTTCATTCCTTGTTACCAAACCTTCAGGAGGCTTTCGGTTAGTGACTGCATTCACTGAACTGAGCCAGTACACCAAACCACAACCTGCTCTTATGCCCAAAGTAGATGACATCATAAAACATATTGCTCAGTTTAAATTCTTAATTAAAACTGACTTAAGTCAAGCATACTTTCAAATACCCTTGGCCAAATCATCAATGAAATATGTCGGCATCTGTACACCATTCCGTGGTGTATATGTTTATACCAGAGCGGTGATGGGTCTTCCAGGCTCTGAATCAGCTTTAGAACAATTAATGTCCAAAGTCCTAGGCGATCTAATGATAAAAGGATCGGTGGTAAAATTGGCTGATGACCTATATGTCGGGGCCAACACACCCCGGGAACTTAACAACGTATGGGAAGAAGTATTACAAACACTACATAAGAATAACTTGAAGTTATCCCCATCTAAAACGGTTTGCTGTCCAACATCAACAGAAATTCTGGGTTGGCGATGGACCAATGGAACCCTCAAAGCTACAAGTCATTGTCTAAATACCTTGGCTACCTGCAATCTCCCTGAAACCATCAAAGAAATGAGATCATTCATAGGATCTTACAAATTCCTAAGTAAAGTTATACCTGTTATGATTTAATTTGTTGTTAAGAGTTATCCCCCTTGGGATTGACATTCATAATAAAAGCGCCCTCTGTTTCATTTTCCCGCTCGATCCTTTCAAGAGCGTACGTGTATTTTACAGTTAATAAAACCTTTCTAAAAGGCAATTCTTTACTTACTGATACTATTCACTTCAATTTTATTAACTGTAAAATACACGTACGCTCTTGAAAGGATCGAGCGGGAAAATGAAACAGAGGGCGCTTTTATTATGAATGTCAATCCCAAGGGGGATAACTCTTAACAACAAATTAAATCATAACATTTTCCCCGTCCTAAAGTATTCAAGTAAGGGGTAATTAATTATAGACAAATTTTTTTTTTTTTTTTTTTTTTTTATAATAGATATCGATTGATGACGACGAAGCAACAAACAACACAAAATATAGATGCCTTCATACTACAATTGGAAATGCTTGCCAAAACATGTAACTTCGAAGCGGTTTCTGCTGAAGAAAACAAAAATCAATACATTCGGGAAGCTTTCATCGGTGGAATTTCTTCTTCGTCCATCCGACAACGACTGTTAGAAAAACCCATCCTGACTTTACAAGACACATATGCCACGGCCAGATCTCTTGAACAAGCAGAAAAGCATTCGATAAGCTACGCAAATAACTTTACTGTAGCAGCTACAAATAATCCTTCGGGCTACAATCGTATAGCTGTGACTAAAGAAAATATGCATCCAAAAGGGGTTTGTTTTTTCTGTGGAAAATCACGTCATCCTCGATATTTATGTCCTGCACGAAACGCCGAATGTAAAAAATGCAAAAAATATGGTCATTGGGCTAAAGTGTGTAAATCTTCTATTTCTAACACTCATACTGCTGTTCTTTATGACGACTCTGACTACCCCTCACCTTCTCTATCCTGACTAGGAACTAACTCCAAAGATGTCACATTCACTCAATGCCAAATTAACGGGCACTTCGTGAATGCTATGGTGGACTCCGGCAGTGTAAAAACATTCATTAATGAAAATACTGCTAAAAAACTTAAACTCTTCACAATACCTAAAAACAAAACTATAGCTCTGGCTGCTTCCGATCAACATGCTAAAATAACTGGCGAAGCTGTCGTGGATTTAATACTGAAAGATAAAACCCATTCTGGAATAACAATTGAAATCATTGAAAACCTTTTCATTGATTTAATAATCGGAAAAGATATTTTAAAAAAATATAAAAAAGTAACACTTAAATTCGACGGTCCTAGAGACAAACTTATAATTGGAGCTATAAACACGAATAATTTTTTTCCTACCATAAACGTTCCACCCCCTCCTCTCTTTTCTAATCTTTCTCCTCATACTAATCCTATTGCGACAAAATCCCGACGTTACACTTTTGCCGCCAACAAATTCATAAAAGAAGAGACTGCTAGAATGTTGAAAGAAGGCATAATTGAACCTTCGATATCTCCGTGGCGAGCGCAAGTTCTTGTAACTTCGAATGAGAATCATAAGAAAAGAATGGTAGTCGACTACAGCGATACCATTAATAGATTCACGGAACTAGACGCTTACCCAATGCCTAATATCAATAAGATGGTAGACGACATCGCTCAATATAACATCTTCTCTACTCTCGACCTAAAATCTGCTTATCACCAAATACCTATAAATCATGCTGATCGTAAATTCACTGCGTTTGAAGTAAGTGGCAAACTTTTTCAATTTACTCGTCTTCCTTTTGGCGTCACCAATGGAGTAAGTGCTTTCCAGAGGAGCATAGACTATATTATAGAAAAAGAAAATCTAACCGATACCTTTGTGTATGTTGATAACGTAACTATATGCGGAAAAAATCAAGAAGAACACGATTACAATCTTCAAAAATTCTACAAAATTGCTAAACAATATAACATCACTTTAAATGAAAATAAAAGCATAATTTCTTCTAGTTCTATTACTCTACTCGGCTACACCATAGAAAATAATCAAATAGCTCCCGATTATCAAAGACTAAAACCATTACTCGAAATGCCACCTCCGCTGAATCTTAAATCTCAAAAAAGAATAGTTGGAATGTTTTCCTATTACTGCAAATTCATTAAAAAATTTTCTGATAAAATTTTATTACTAAATCAAAACAAAGAATTTCCACTACCTCCATCTGTATTAAAATCTTTTCAAACATTGAAAAATGATCTAAAAGACGCCACTTTAATAACGGTAGATCCAAATAAAGAATTTGAAGTAGAAACGGACGCTAGTAACTATTGCATTGCTGCAACACTAAATCAAGAAGGTCGTCCTATTGCATTTTTTTCAAGAACTCTCAATACTAACGAAATTAAGCACCATGCAGTAGAAAAAGAGGCAGCCGCTATTGTAGAAGCTCTCCGTAAGTGGCGACATTTTCTACTCGGCAGGCACTTTAAAGTCATCACAGATCAGAAGAGCATCAGCTTCATATTCGACAATAAAAGAAAATCAAAAATTAAGAATGACAAAATATGTCGTTGGCGTATAGAATTATCCCAATACAATTTCACTATAGTTTATCGACCTGGACCTGAAAATATTGCTGCTGACACATTCTCTCGCATCTCTGCTCTTACTTACAATCTACAAGATCTTCGTGATTTACATAAACAATTATGTCATCCTGGTGTTTCAAGACTAAGCCATTTTATAAGAACGAGGAACCTCCCTTTTACTTTGGATCAAATTAAGAATATTACTGACTCTTGCTCATCCTGTCAATTACTGAAACCCAAATTCGCCAATACCAATGGAGGGACTCTCATTCAAGCCATATTACCTTTTCAACGATTAAATCTTGATTTTAAAGGTCCTCTGCCTACTTCTATACATGGCAACAAATATCTACTTACTCTAATTGATGAGTATTCCCGTTTTCCTTTCGCTTTTCCTTGCAGAGATATGACAAGCAAAACCATTATCCACTGTCTAAACAAACTCTTTTCAATTTTTGGTTTGCCTGACATGATACATACTGACCGTGCTTCTGATTTCTTAGCAAGAGAAATAAAGGATTTTTTACACAAAAAAGGAATTGCTACTTCTAAAACAAGTAGATATCATCCTGAAGGTAATGGACAGATTGAAAAACTCAACGGTACCTTATGGAAGGCCATTCAAACAACATTACATTCTAATCAAATGAAACTACCTTATTGGGAAGACATACTACCGGACGCACTTCATTCAATTAGATCATTACTTTGTACTGCCACTAATATGACTCCCCATGATAGACTCTTTAAATATAGTCGTAAATCTGCTTCCGGAATTTCAATTCCTTCTTGGGTTAAACCAGGCCCAATATATATTAGAAACCACACTAAAACAAGTAAACATGACCCTCCTGTAACGCCTGCCACCCTAATAGATGTCAACCCCCACTACGCTTATGTTCAACTACCTTCTGGTACTGAAACCACTGTCAACGTTCGAGACTTAGCTCCAAACTCATCAAATGAAGAAAACTCTAATAATAATCCTACTACTTCAGAGACTTTATTTGAACCTTCTACTAATGAAAACATTGGTCATGAGGAAGACAAAAATCAATCGTCTGATTTGAAGAAAATCAGATTTCACTAAAAAATAATACTGAAAATCAGCATTCCTGCCAATCTGTGCGGAGGTCGTCCCGAGTTCGACAATTCCCTAGTAAATATAAGGATTTTGTGACTAAATACTGAAAAAACTGCAGTTTGGGTTCATATGTTATTTGTTAATAAAATGATTCTTATGTGATTGTAAAAAAAAAAAAAAAAAAAAAAAAAAATTTGTCTATAATTAATTACCCCTTACTTGAATACTTTAGGACGGGGAAAATGTTATGATTTAATTTGTTGTTAAGAGTTATCCCCCTTGGGATTGACATTCATAATAAAAGCGCCCTCTGTTTCATTTTCCCGCTCGATCCTTTCAAGAGCGTACGTGTATTTTACAGTTAATAAAACCTTTCTAAAAGGCAATTCTTTACTTACTGATACTATTCACTTCAATACCTAAACATTCAGATTTTTTAGCACCTCTAGATAAAGTCTGCGCAATGGGCTCGTCAAACAACAGAATCAAATGGACATCAGATCTGGAAAACACATTCCTCAAAACCAAAGAACACCTTAAACAAGCCAAAATCCTAACCTTACCTAGAAGAGAGGACCAACTACAGATAATCACGGACGCAGCTACAACCTCTGCCGGCTTAGCGGCATCCCTTTTCGTATTAAGAGGAAACAAACCCCACCTTGCAGGTCTATTCAATGCTCGTAAAACATCCAACCAAGCAGGTTGGCTAGCTTGTGAGTTGGAAGCTCTGGGCATAGCGTCGGCTATCAAACACTTCAGCCCATATATAATTCAATCAGAAAACATCACCGAAGTACTCACGGATAGCCGACCCTGTGTACAAGCATATGAAAAACTCCAACGCGGGGCATTCTCCGCAAGCTCCAGAGTCACGACGTTCCTCAGTGTCATATCTCGATATCCTGTCAAATTATCCCATTTACCAGGTAAAAATAATATATCAGATTACGCCAGCCGAAATCCTATCCATTGCAAAGGAAAATGCCAAATCTGTAAATTCATCAGTGCCCTAGAGGAATCCTTAGTTAGAGAAGTCACCGCAAAAGACATACTAGCTGGTCACTGTCCTATCCCATACATGACTCGCAATACGTGGATTCAAGCTCAACAAGACTGTCCAGACTTACAACAAGTATATCGGCTACTACGCGATGACGGAACTCCATCTAAAAAGAAGAAAGGGTTAACCACAATTAAAAGGTATTTACAACATTGTAAACTCTCATCAGCCCCTGCAGATGGGTTAATCATAGTTATGCGGGAAGAAGCCTTACAGCCTGCTAGACAAAGAATCGTCATTCCCCAAGGGGTATTAGATGGACTTTTGGTCGCTCTACATTTACAACTCCAACACGCCAGTAAACATCAGTTAAAACAAATCTTTAATATGGGATTCTATGCACTGGATACAGATAAAGCCATCAATCGCACCGTAGATAGTTGCCACACTTGCGTATCACTAAAGCAGGTACCAAGTCAGTTCAAAAATCAATCATCAACAAAACCACCTGACAAAATTGGGAGCTGGTACGCTAGTGATGTCATCAAACGTGAAGGACAACTGATATTATTAGTTCGAGAAAATGTTTCTTCCTTGACACAGGCAACATTATTACTATCGGAGAGCAGTCAATCTCTTAAGGATGGCCTAATCACCACCATATCAAGATTCCGTCCCCCGTCAGGAGATGAAGTAAAAATCAGGGTCGATGGCGCTTTGGGATTTCAAGCCCTACTCACCGATAGTTCACTGGAATCGTTCCATATCAAAATAGAGGTTGGAGAAATAAAGAACATTAACAAAAACCCTATTAGTGAACGTTCAATATCAGAATTCCATACAGAACTATGCAAATTGAAACCAAATGGTGGCAAAATAACAGACACTGAATTGGCCATAATAATTTCCAATATGAACAGCAGATTCAGAGAAAATGGCTACTCTTCACTAGAAATTTGGACAATGAGAGACCAAATCACAGGAGAAAAACTACCAATAGAATACAAAAGCCTGATTGAAGAGAAACACCGAAATAGATTAAAAAGACATGAATCCTCAGCTAAATATAAGGGCCGAGGCAGAACTACCGAAATAAAAACCGATACTAAAGTTGGAGAGATCGTCTATCTATACCAAGATAGAGTTAAAACCAATGCTCGCAACAAATATATGGTGATGGAAGTTGAAGATCAGTATTGTACTGTACAAAAGTTTACAGATAAACAATTTCGGGGAAAAAGATATAAAGTGAAGTCTGACATTATCAAAGTTGAACAACACCCTAACTACCACACCATTGATCAAAACAATACCGAAAGTGAATACGAAATAGATAGTCCCATACATGTCGAATCCGAATCATCAATAGATGAACAATCGGACTCTTCCAAGCACAGTGACACAGAAAACACACAAGATGACAGTATAGACCATAAAGATCCAACCGAAGAAACCCCCCTGGAAGTAACTCCCGAGGAAATTACTTATACGCGTCGTCCGTCACGGATCCGAAGACGTCCGAAGTTCTTGGAAGAAAATTATATATTATAAATTAGCTCAAATAAGTGCGTAAATTCGGGTCATACCCGTACAACACGGAGGAAGAGGAAAGAAGGAAATAAAAGGACTCCGTCACATCACGTGACCTCCTTGTTTACCTTAAATACCCTCTTCATATGAAGAGTCGAGTTCGTCTAACAACTCGCTACACTTCAACGTCTCGTCTCTGACATAAACTGTTCTCCTGTGAATTATTGTTGAAACCTGCCTTATCCCCGGAAAGGCATCTGACCACATACATACGCTACAATTAAATCCTTTTTTGGATTGTTATGTGCTAACGCTAGATCCGATAACAAACATCTTTTAATTTTTTGGAATGCTTCCTCACATTCTTTTGTCCAGAGCCATTTTTTTATTCTTCTTCAATAATTCATTTAATGGTGCTCTTAGTTCGTGCATATTTGGGATATAAGGATTATAGTAGTTTGCTAGACCCAAGAATGACTGTAACTTCATTACTTCTATTTGCTTCTGTTCTATTTGGGTTAGGTCTTCTTACCTTTCCAATCAATTATTTGTCCCTAATATTCAATCTTGTCCATACCAAAATTACATTTTTCGAGAGCCACTTTAAATCCATAGTCTTCTATTTTCTCGGATACCTTATGAATGTGGTTTTTATGTTCTTCAACATTTTTGCTTCTTATCAAAATGTCATCTAAATAAGCCATTACAAAATCCAAGCCTGCTAGCATGGCATCCATAATTTGTTGGAATAAATTTGGTGCTACTTTCAACCCAAACGGCAATCGTTTTAGGGAAAATAATCCTTTATGAGTATTCATTGTCAAGTATTTAGAACAATCTTTGTGGACTTTGACCTACAAATATGCTTCTAATAAGTCAATTTTTGTGAAAATGTTTCCTCCATTTAACTTAAAAAACATTTCCTCAGGGGTAATGAGTGGATAGTTATGATCCTTTAAGCAATCATTCAGTCCTGTCAAAAAATCCCCACATACACTGATTTTTTTTATTTTTATTTTTCACATAAACTGTGGGTGATGCCCATTCAGAGTAGGCCACTTTTTTTATTACTCCGATTTCTTCAAGTCTATTTAATTCTTTTGCGATTGTTTCTAATGCCGAATACGGAACCTTCCTTTTGGGTTTAAACACCGGTTTCGCTTCATCTTTCAGTTCAAATTTCACTTCCGTTTTAGTGCAGCAACCCAGACCTTCAGAAAATATATTTTTAAAATCCTTCTTCAAATCCCCAACAAATCTTCCTGGCAGTTTGGGACTTTCAGATCCTGTCAAATTTACTCTTTTGCAAAATCAGTTTATTGGTTTTTCCCATAAATTGAAAAATATCATCAAATCTATACCGAATAGATTAGAATTTTTTCCAGGTATCACATACATTTTAGTTTTCAACGTATTTTCATTCAGGGTCACATTAGTATAAAATTCACCCTTAAATTTTAATCTATTTCCAGACATTCCTCTGGCAGTTTACTTTGTGTTTTGCAGCTTTGGAGAACCAATTTTCTTCCATGTTGTTTCATCAATTAAGGATATGTCACTTCCAGTATCCAAAAGATAGTTTACTTTCCGGCCATTCAATCTAACTTCAATATATTTCCTTTTTTTAACATACATGGACTTTTTTTTTAGAATCAATGGTCTTTATTTCAGGCTTACAGTATTTCTCCTTTTTGCATACTGTTGACTTGTGTCCTTTACGACTGCACTTATAGCATATTTTGTTTTTGAAGTAGCACACTGTAACAGAATTAGCAATAACAGAAATGAGGGGAAATAGAGAGCTTACCTCGGATACATCTGTTGTGTTTCGGGCTGAGTGGAAGAGAGAGTTCCAAGATGGCATCCATGGGTTTTTATTAGCGTTGACCCCATGCAATTCTCGTAGAATCGCGTCTACTCTCGCACGATTATGCAAATATATAAAGGCAGGATGCTGAAAAGCAGTGACAAGCGTCCGGCAGATTGTGTGTAGGTGGTTCTGGCGATTGGATTGTTCTTTGTGATGAACCACGTGTCTGCTAGAAACGAGTTTTTTTTGTTTTTTCTTCTTCTTTTTTCTCCACGGTTATTACAACCAAAGAAATCCCTCTCTTCTAGAGGTGGGCGATACTGACTATTTCTATCTGTGTTCCTGATTATTTTTTTCCTACTACATTTAGCTTCAAGCTATTTCAGCCTGACTATGGCGAAGGTTTGGATAAGCAGTGATATTATCAAGCCGTTCTCTGGTGAGAGAGACGTTGTAACGTGACTGAAAAAGTGAGACTTGTCGCACAACTTCAGCAGGTGGATGATGTAGCGAGTCTGCTACCTTTATATCTGGAAGGTGATACACTGGCCCTCTACATGGAAATGGAGGAGGATGCTCAAAAAAAGATAGACCAGATTGAGGCCCGATTAAAGGAGGCATTTACCAACGACAACGCGTTTGCAGCATACAGAAAAATAACTATGGTTAGATGGGCTGGAGAACGTGTGGATGTTTATGCCAACAAAATCAGGCAGTTGGTTGGATTAGCCGGATTCACAGGAGATGGCTTAGAGAGACTCACTAAATTGACTTTAGTCACTGGGTTTCCCGATGCCATCTCAATTGCTTTTCAACAGGTGCTGAACGTCGAAGCCCTGATAATGGGGGAGCTAATGTTGAGAACGATAATTTTGACAATGACTGGGGAACAAAATCAAGACGTGGTTGCGGCCACACGCTCACCCAACAACAGGACCCAGAATATTCCTGTGTGACCTGTTTTAAATGCAATGTTAAAGGCCACCTTGCAAGGGACTGTCGAAAATGCAGAACACAGTGTTACCGGTACGGTGAGAGTGGACACTGGGCTCGGAATTGCTCGGGAAACGAGCAAGGGGAGAACACATAAGCACCAGTCTCCTTCCCCACCAAAATGCGAACACAACGCTCCCAGTTATAAGCATTCATGTTGATGGGACGCGATGTTTGGTGCTTATTAATACCAGATGCTCTAGGACGATTTTACATGCAGACAGGAGTCGGTCTTGGAGAAAAACGAACATGAATATCAAAACGATTGGTGGAATATCCCATGTGTGCTGCAGTGTTGGAGCGGGCTCTGTATCCACTGATGAAGTGTGTCTACCAGAATCGATATGTTGATGGTGCATGGCAAACCACTGAGGTTTGACTTACTTCTAGGAATTAATGCCATAAAAGCTCTGGGAGGTGTCGTTGTCGAGCCTACTGGATCAGTGCGGCTGGGCGGCAGGAAAAATATTAAATGCGCAGCCATTTCTATTAATGAACCGGATTTCACCGCCATCTTTGACCATCAAAACCGAACGTGGGCTGCATCGTGGAAGTGATCTGAGGACCACCCCCTGAAAGGCTACACAATTGAGTGTCAGAATACCCAGTGCCGGCAGAAATCTGTGAAGAATACATGCAGGAGCTCAGCACATGGATAGATAATGGTTGGGATAAATTGGGACCGCCCAAAGGCCTAATTCCCCTGATGGCTGTAATACAGCAGAACAAAACCAAAGTGCGCCCGGTGATGGACTACCAGGAGCTAAATAATTACGTAGACGCGTTTACGGCCAACACAGATGTTTGTGCAGCTAAGCTGCGCGAATGGAGACAAAAAGGTGCTAACATATCTCTACTGGACCTCAGGATAGCATACCTACAAGTCCGGGTCCATGAGACACTGTGGCCATACCAGACTGTGGAAATCGACGGGAAAAAATACATTCTGACCCGTCTGGTGCTCAGTTTGAATGTGGCTAATAATGAGAGCAATTGTCAGCGAAGTATTATCTACAGAAGAAGTTGTAAGTCGTGCAGCATCTCCTTACATTGATGACATTTTTGTCAATGAAGACGTGGTGCCCGTGATCCGTGTAAGAGAACACCTAGCGCAGTTTGGGTTGGAGTGCAAGAACCCGGAGCGGTTGAAGGACGGTGCGTGGGTTCTGGGATTGGTGGTCAGGATGGTATGCAGTGAACTGCAATTCCAGAGGTTCCCAGCAGTGTTACGCGATGAACAATGTTTTCCCTGTTTGGTTGACTTGTCGGTCACTTTCCGGTGCGCGGTTGGCTTCGTGTGACTTGTGGAATACTCAGAAGGAGAGTAAGTTCGGTAATGAAAGGCTGGGATGATGAAGCAAGAGACGCTCTACTGTATCATATGATGTTTGAAACCTTAGAATCTGTGCAGCAGAATGATCCGGCCCGGGGAAATTGGTATGTGGACGGCAAAGAGCTGAATGTATGGGTCGATGTTAGCTCTCTAGCAATTGGTGCAGCCTTAGAGATGTGTGAATCTGTGTTGGAAGATGCATGTTGGCTGAAGATGACTCTCAACATATCAATTTAGTCGAACTGGATGCTGTATTGAAAGGCATCAATTTGGCTCTTCAGTGGCAGAGTAAGGTGCTACACATAAAGACAGATTCTGTCTGCGTATACCATTGGGTCTCAGACACGCTAAATGGAAAGGCGCGAGATACTTATTAGGAGGCGACTAAGCACTCTCAAGGAGCTCGCGAAAGAGTACAGGCTGACAGTGGATGTGAGGCTGGTTCCATCAACATGAAACATCGCTGACTGACTGACACGAGTACCACAGCAGTGGTTTGAGGCAATGAAAAAGAAAAACGGGCTTGACCCGGTGATAGGTGAGGTTCACACAGACGAGCTGGATGAGCATCAAATCATGGGTATTCACAAAGGTAGTGGACATCCGGGGGTGCGACACACTACCTACTTTGTCAGGAGAAGTTGTCCAACCACGACAAAAGCAACCGTTAAAACGGTCATACGGAAATATGAGGAATGTCAGTCCATTGACCCAGCGCCAGTCAGGTGGGAAAAGGAGAGCTGGAAGTGAACTAGAATTGCCAAAGAATTGGAATGGATATCACGCATTATGGCACCTTCCATTTTTTAACTCTAACAGACTGTGGTCCATCGCGTTTCTCCATTTGGAGGGAATTGGCGAGGCAAGACTCGGCAAGCGTGATCCATCAGTTGAAGGCAGTGTTCCTTGAGCGTGGCTCGCTGCATGAAATCCTTTTAGACAATGACACGGCTTTCTGCAGCAATGCGTTGCAAGCATTTGTATATAAATGGGGAGTCCACTTGCGATTCTGTTGTGCATATGCTCCAGCCAGGAATGGCATAGCGTTCACCATACAGTGAAACGAATAGCGGCTAGAATGCACTGTCCCATACAGGATCTGTCTACTGGTATAACATCACACCAAGAGACAACCATCTCCCTTCACTGCGTCTGCCAACAGGATTTATCAATACGAAGTTTGAGTAAAGGAGACCAATCTCGCAACTGCGTCCTCACGTCCCAAGAACAGCTCTTACCAGGTTGGAGATCGCGTGTGGGTCAAAAGACTGCAAAATCGATGTACCACAAGGTTCGGCAAGGGTGAGGTGACCAAGGTAATCAGCCCTCAATCGATTTTGGTGGATGGTGTACCTCGCCACGTGAAAGATCTGTTCCCTTGTCATTATGTTGTTACATCGGAGGAAGACTCGAACAGTATGATGTCTTTTGAAAGGACAGAGAGTATGATGCAGGATGACGGAGATGATTTTGAGCCATATAATGCACATACCGAAGAAGCGGAACAGGGACCACCCTTCTTGCCTTTACGAAGGAGTACCCGACAAAGACGGATACTGCCCCCCTGCCCTGATTGTGAAACACTGCCTATAGAACAGACTGGTGGCAATAACGGTGGTAATGAGGAAGATGGCAAGGAAGAAGTGCTGTCTCCAGTTCTTCGAAGAAGTACCCGACAAAGACGACTGCCCCTTGCCCTGTTTGTGATCATGAGATCAGGGGGGAGTGTAGCAGAATTAGCAATAACTGAAATGAGGGGAAATAGAGAGCTTACCTCGGATACGTCTGTTGTGTTTCGGGCTAAGCAGAAGAGAGAGTTCCAAGATGGCGTCCATGGGTTTTTATTAGCATTGACCCCATGCAATTCTCGTAGAATCGTGTCTACTCTCGCACGATTATGCAAATATATAATTCCTGGCCACTATAAAGGCAGGACGCTGGAAAGCAGTGACGAGTGTCTGGCAGATTGTGTGTAGGTCGTTCTGGCGATTGGATTGTGACGAACCACGTGTCTGCGAGAAGCGAGTTTTTTTCTTTCTGGTTTTATTTGTCGGTTATTACAGACAAGAAATCCCTCTCATCTAGAAGTGGGCGATACTGACTATTTCCTATCTGTGTTCCTAATTTTTTTTTGTTTTGCCTACTACATTTTGCTTCAAGCTATTTTGGCACGACTATAGCGAAGGTGCGGATAAGCAGTGATATTATCAAGCCATTCTCTAGTATACTAGTATTATCTGGTTTTAAATTAAACAGTTTCTGGCATTCCTTAGTAACTTTCTGTAAGGTTATTTCTATGTCTTGGTTCATAATGGATAATATCCTAGAACGAATCTCTTTATCCTTCGAGGATATTAACCCTTACACGAATATCAAGCATTTAAACATGTCCTCTTTTAGGTCTTTCAAATTAAATAACTTGCATTGGGCATTTACTTTCACAGCATAGGCGATAAAGTCTTCATCGTCTTGTTTCAAAATATTTAAACACGTATAACGAGTATAAAATAAGCTATTCGGCTCCCTGAAAATGTTCGATAAAACTTCTATAGTCTCTTTAAAAGAAATATCTTCGGGTTTCCTTGGAAGTTTAAAATTAGTATACTTGGTATTTTCATGGGAACCCAGTTTTTGCAACAGTAAAATAATTTTTTCTTCATCCGACCAGGCCTGACATCGTTTGGAAAAAATATTTTTGTATCTACAATAATATGCTGGAAACGTTAAGCCATTAGTTGGTTCATATAAAAATTCTGTCAGCGAATTTACAATTCCTTCCAGAGTGAACCACAATCCTTTTTTTTTCTTCTTGTTTCATTAGTATTGTTTTTAATACTTCATTTTGTTTTAACTGTTCTTTTTGTAAAAATTCCATCTGGCTTTGTTGGACCGCCAGTGCTAACTATATAGTTTTTGTAAACTCGGCTAATTTTTCCATGTTGAAGAATTAATAAAACAAAAGGTTAACAGTACCTGTACAAAGCATTAAATAAATTCACTGAATAGTTTTTTTACCACAAAAAACAAACATATTCTTTTGTAGACAAGATTTTTGGAGGGGATTACACACACACACAAAATTGACACCGAACCAACAGCAGCAATATACATATGTGCGTTCCTCCGCCATATTTTTTTCTTCTTATGAAACAAAAGAAATTTTAAATAGACAACTTTCTTCCATTCCGAGGAAAATTGTTGTTTTCCTTATGCAATAAAAATAAATTTGGGATAAACAACTCCCCCACCCCGAGAAAATTGTTCTTTTTAATGCTTCGTGAAATGTCAATTTCTCTTTTTTTTTTCAGTAGGACCGTAACAGACTGAATTAAAAAAAATAAATAAATAGCTTTTTGTTTGTGTCTTAGCTTTCTTTTTCTTCAGTAGTTGAATTTTTCCGGGCAGTTTTTTTCCCCATTCGTTGTCCAATATCTTTTTGACTTAAAGTTTCCTTTTTGTGAATTCGAATCCTGTCACCATTTGTTATATCCTTACTGCAAATAAGAATATAATAAGAAACACGTGGTTATGGGGAAAGACAAAGGGGTTTATTTACAAGGGAATATATGTTACATAAGAGTTACTCGACATATTTTCTTATTCTCTTCCTGTTTTTTTCCTTCTGCCTCAGTCATGTGAGAGGGTCAATATATCCATAGTTCATTTCATCTATGAATGGATCTTAGGTTATTCCATTACATCACTTAGCCATATCCCACACAAAATAAATGTTACCAAAAGCAAGATAACTTTTTTTATGTATAAGCATCACTGCTTATCAAGGCCCAGAGACCACTCGAGGATAAGGGTTGACAGTGTACAATAGTCAATTGGACAATATAGTAATCGTTAGTAATGGAAATTCGGTAAATTTGTTAACTTAAGTGGAACGGCTCATCAAGAATTTGTTTATGTTGGACTTGAAGACAATCAAATTGTAGTCAGCTGGAAAACAGGAAAATGGAAGCTTGTAGAGTAATTTGTTCAGGATATAAATTGTTTGTAAAATAATTTGTTTTGTTATTCATAACTTGTAGATTAATTTGATTTGTATATTAATAGCTTGTAGAGTAATTTGTTCCGGATATAAATTGTTTGTAAAATAATTTGTTTTATTATTCATAACTTGTAGATTAATTTGTGTTGTATATAATAGCTTGTATATTAATTTTCTTTGTATTTGAATAGCTTACAGATTTCTTATTTATTTATATTTTGTAGATTAATTTGTTTCTCATACTAATAGCCTGTCGATAAATTTGTTATGAATAGTTTGTGGGTTAATTCCTTTTTTATTTTAATGCATTGTAGACTAATTTGTTTTTAATGGCTTGAAAATTGTTTTGTATATGAATAGTTTGTAGATTTGCAATATTTTGTATTTTCATAGTTTACAGATTACAATGTTTTTTTTTTGTTTTTTTTTACAGGAATGGTTTCTAGATGAATTTATTTTGTATAGTAATAGTGTGTTGATTAATTGGTTTTGTATAGCTTATAAATTGATTAGTTTTGTATTTTAGTAGCTTACAGACAACTGTTTTAAGAAAATCGATGCAAATAATCTAACAATTAGCTGTAATTTAACAATTAGTCCAAATTTTAAGGTAAAAAAACATTCAAAAATTGAATTTTACTTCAAAGATATAGATAAATACAGGTGTTTCTAGATAAAACCATTAATGTAAAGATATGATTAAATATTAGATAATATAAACTTTCTTAAAATATTAAATTAATGTATTATTAATAAAATTATTAAATTAATATATTATTTTTCTATTAATTTCTATTATACATTTGGCTGTGGTTATTTTATCAATATTTCTCACTTTGTAATCTTAAACAGCTAAACTAAATGGCATGTTACCTCATACTCAAGTGTATAACCAAAATACAAAAAGATGACTTCTTACCTCATACCCAAATGACACTGCCATTATTGCTATTAAAAAGCTAAAGAAAGCTTCTAACTTTCGCAATCCATATTTGTCAAGTAGTAAAAAGGTGAAAGTATCAGCTATTGTAATCAAGACGCCTCCCCACAGTGGAATTCTGGAAGAAAAAATATGTTATGCTAGTTTTCAGATTTCCAGAAACAATTCAATAAAATCAAAAAAATTGAATATTAAAATAGTGTCTGGTGTATATGTAGTCTAAAATGTAATTAAAAAAATAAATACAAACCAGCAGAGAAGAGTGAATCCGAGACCTTTCGATTGCAGATCGGGAGTCTGCCAATGGGCTACATCCATCCTGCCCACAGTGACAGTTGGCTATAGAAAATGATGGCTATAGAAAATGGGCCAATAGATTATTAGGCGTCAGTTGAGGAAGATTGCTCAGGTCACATGTTGCTGTGTTCATGCTCAGGGTCATGTTGTATCAATTCAACGGTGTAACTCAGGATAATGTTCTATCAATTTGATGGTGTAACTCAGGATCATGTTCTATCAATTTGATGGTGTTGCTCGGGATTGTGTTCCGTCAATTTGATGGTGTATCTTTGGAAGGTATGAGTTCTGTTTGATGTGTATTAGATTTTCATAATACCAACGTATTTAATGACAAGCTATTTCAGTGGAATCCGAGATGTTGATATTGGGAAAAGATGTAATACCACTTTTTAGTGGAAAAGGTGATGCAGTCGGGTGGATAAAAAAGGTAAAATTGGTAGCTAAGCTTCAAAATGTGCCAGATCTTGCCAGTTTTATTCCACTTTTTCTACATGGAGATGCCCTCGCCCTCTATTTCATCTTGAGATGAGTGATGAAGAACAAGAAAATGCAGACCAGATAGAAATGAGACTAGTGACCACATTCACTGAAGGACTTTTTGAAGCCAATGAAAAGCTATCATGATTCAAATGGAAAGGTTAATCAGTTGATGTTTACAACAATGAAATCAAAAGATTGGCTGGGTTAACAGGATACCTAGGGAGAGGATTGGATCATACAGTCAAACTTGATTTTATAACGGGATTCCCAGATGATGTATCTATGGCACTACAACAGCTACCTCACGTATAGAGAATGGATGTCAGCAAACTGATACCAACTGCATGGCTTTTAGTCAAAAAAAGAGTTTGAGAGACTCGGACATTGGCAGCGAATGTACAAAGTAATATGCTGAGAAATAAAGCTCAAAAAGAATCATAAAGCCTTCAGTGCTTTAGATGTCAGAGACCACACCTGAAAAAAGATTGCACAGAGATACCTAGAGCCAGAACAATGTTAAAATTGTGGAAAGTTTGGCCAAATTGCTAGGTATTGTCCTCAGATTTAGGGAAACGGACAAGGGGGAGTTTCTACAACTCAAGCTACCCTGACAACAGAATAAGGGCACAATCTGCTACAGATTCATGGTTTTTTTTTTCAATTAAATCAAAGAGATCATCAAAAGTCCCCCTATTGAAGGCATCAGAGTTGAATTGTATTCAAAATATTTCCTTCCAGCAGTGCATAGATTTACAGGAAATTGCAATAAAATCTATGGAGTAAAAAATGTTTTTAACTTTTGTACTTTTAAGAAAATGTGAAATAACAAATTTATATACATGTTTATATGAAGACCACTTATTTCCAGTTGCTTCTGCTAGTAACATAAATAAATGAATTTTTAAAAAATAAACTTCAAACTTACTTTCCATTAGAGAGAAGATAAAGTGCTGTGGCTGTTCCTATGACTTCTTGCATATCCGAACCTACAGAGATAATATTTAATCAATCAGACACATACATATAAAACATATTTAAGCAATAAATGCATGACTCTGACCATATAATAGAACCTATGTTCCAGAATCAAACTAATGCTATAATGAAGGGAGTATTTCAATGTCTTTCCTCTGGTGTTGATTCTGTATTTTAGCTGTTTGTGCAACAATAAGCCAATTTTAATGCGTCCTTGTTAAATATTTTGTTATTTCATTACCTGAAGAAATTTTCACCTATGATTTCGGGACACATTAGTATTGTTTTCTGTGTTTTTATACTTTATATGGGCGTTTGTGTATCCATTATTTTTAGGACTGTGTTGTAAATGTTTTTTTTTTATGCTTATTAAACATTATTTTTTAGAGTAGTTATTAGCTCTACTTTCTATGGACTTAGCTATAATTGTATTGAAAATTTAGAAAATTATCAACAAAGATAACAACAAGATACTAAAAAATAATGATACAAACATTTGATATAAACAACGATAAAAACACAAATGATTGTAGTTGCCAAAGGCCGAATGAATGCTCCTTACAAAACAATTGTCTTACTGCCTCAGTGATATACTGTGCGAAAATATATACAGTCAAAAAACCAGAAGTAAAAATGTTCTATATAAGGAGCATTTCAATGACTTTTAAAAATAGACTTTATGGGCATGAAAGATATAAGAATGATACTTCACTATTCCAACACTTCTATGAAATTAATTAGGGACAAAAATCACCAATAATTAAATAGTGAATATATTTTTTTAAATATGAGATCCCTTATCTCATCTTATTCTTTATGTCTTAATGAGAAACTTGACATAATAAGATTTAGTGACAGAAATAGATAGTTATGTAGAGAAGCTACTGTGCTATTTTTGAATAAGGTTTTCAAGTTACATTTTTTACAGTATCAGTGTTTATTAAATTGTTAGCTGAAAGTACAGAATAGTTATATAATACCCTCCCCTTCACATGTTAAGAATAAATTTTTAAATATTAACATTATTATTCCAGCAGGGCATCTTCTCTTCACAAATGTTATGGTGTTAAATGGTAATAAAAACAAAAGGAACACAAGACTCTTGGAAACAAATATGTATTCACATATATTACAGGAAAGGCGGGTTGAGCAATACCATTCCTCAACTGTTGGGCGTTTGCCCACGATCTGCTTTGCCGCTTATCAAAACTCTGACTGCCGGGCACCGGTACTCGTTACCAGAAGTGACGTCATCAGAGGAAGTGACGTCATGAGATAGTCCATTAATCCCATGGAGGGGCGTCTCCAACCCCCCCCCCCTTCCCAAGCTTTTTGTTTGTAAAAGCTGTTAGTATCTCTTCCTTTCAATGGATTGGTAAACTGTCTCTTACGAAACGACCACCATAGTTCAAGTGTTGGTTGAGGCAGTTCAAGATCAAAAGTTTCGAAGACAGCATCTATCGGCTCATCTTCCAATGTTGGACTGTCGATGGTTTCAACTGATCGACATCTTCTTAGTTGGTTCTGGTGACGTTTGTGGGTATATGTTGGTCCTTGGACGATATATACCATGTCACCGACTCTCTTAGTTAAAACCAACACAAAGTCAAGTATCTGCAGAATGTCTTCTTGGTTCCTCCTCTTCTCTTTTCTCTCTCCCAATAATCGAGCACAGCATATAATAACAAAACTCTAAAGCACGTCTGACAGCACTGACTTCTGCCAACAGTCTACCCCTCCTCTTAACAACACAGGCTTTTTATATCGCAAAATCGTTCACCTCTATTTGCATATTCTTCTAACTCACGTGATCACTACTCTATAAATAAGAGTCTTGACCGTTTCTTTTCTTTCTTTTTATTTATTTTCGGTGACCGACCCGCACGTGGTCTATCCAGGTAAGTCACGCATTTCTCCACACTCCCCCCTGATCTCATGATCACAAACAGGACATGCGGGCAATCGTCGTTGGCGGGTACTCCTTCGAAGAATCGGGGGCAGCACTTCCTCATTGCTGTTTTCTTCATTACCACCATCATTACTACCAGTCTGTTCCATTATCCCGTCTCGTGGTTCCATAGGCGGTGTCTCACAATCAGGGCAGGGGGGCAGTATCCGTCTTTGTCGGGTACTTCTCCGAAGAATCGGAGGCGTCATCTCCTCGGTGTGCTCCATCATCCCTTCTCGCGGGGTTTCGCAATCACGGGGGGTGGGCAGTATTCGTCTCTGTCGAGTATTTCGATGAGGCATTACTTCCTTGTGTCCATCGCTCTCCTCACTATTGTCATCAGTATGTCCCATCATTCCCTCGTCTGGTTCTGTTGGTGGTGTTTCTATGCTCACCTGAAGGGGCAGTAAGTGATCAGGATCATCTCTGAACGGTGTGTGATCCTCCTCATCGTCCTCAGAATCAGAAGAGGTATAACAAGGGCAGATATCTTTTACGTGACGTGGTATGCCACCAATCAACATGGTCTGAGGACTTATGATTTCGTCTATTTTTCCCCAGAAAAATTTCGTAGTGCACCCAGCATTCGGGGGTTTTATCCAAACAAGGTCTCCCACCTGATATGGTGTATTGACAACACTCACCACTGATGGTATGGCATCAACTCCTTTCACACGCTGTTCATATTGGTAAATCCCATTGGCTGGTGCAGTTGCTGGTGTTGCATTGTCCTTGGGTGTTATATTATACCAGTACACAGCTTCTGGAATAGAGCACTGCGTCCTGGCTGCAATTCTTTTGATGGTGCGGTGACACCGTTCTGCTATACCATTACCCTCGGGATAATATGCACACCGATAATGCATTTTAATCCCCCATTCGTGCACGAATTTCTGAAATTCTTGACATCGAAATGTGGCGGCGTTATCAGTCAGAATTTCAATCGGGGCACCACGTTCAAAAAAGACGGCTCTCAACTGTTGTATAATGCTGGCTGCATCCTGTCGTGTCAACAGGCGCCATATTGTGAAACGTGTCGGGCCACAATCCGTCATGGTCAAAAAATGTTTGTCCCCATAATGTGTTATGTCCATCCCTACTCGCTGCCAGTTGCCTTCCACCTCGAGCTTCCCTTTTTGCCATTGGGATGGTGCTGGATCAATTCTCTGACACTCTTCACATGAACGTATGGCTGCTTTCACTGATGCTTTTGTAGTTGCAGGGCATACTCTTCGGACAAAATATGCAGTCCTCTGAATTCCAGGATGTCCAATCTGCTGGTGTATCATACGGATCTGGTCAGGTGTTAATTGATCCGTTACAGTCGCGCATGTTTGTTGTTGAAGATCGGATCCCTGCCTCATTGCATCGATCCACCTCTTTGGTACTCGAGTCAAGCTATCAGCCAAATTCTGCATCGACGAGACTAACGTAATGTCTACCTGCAAGCTGTATTCGTCAACTAGACGCTTAATTATTGCTAGTCTCCTTCGTACTAGCATTTCACTTGCAGCTCTAGTCTTAACTCGAGCCTTTCCAGTCAAGGTGTCGGTTAACCAATGGTAAACACACAATGAGTCAGTGTGGAGATGCACAACATTAGTCTGCCATTGCAATGCGAGATTAAGACCTTTTAACGTGGCATCAAGTTCTGCCAAATTTATATGTTGGGCATCATTTTTCGGACGAAGCCAGCATGCATCTTCCACAACAACACCTAGTTGCTCCAACACGACACCTGTAGCCAACGAACTTGCGTCAACCCATGCATTTAGTTCGTTTCCAGACACTTGCCACTCACCCCGGGCAGGGTCATTCCTATGCACTCTGGACAACATTTCAGCCATCATTTGTTGGAGAGAATCATCATCCGCAACATCGTCCCATCCTTTTGTTACTGTAGTCACTCGTCTTTTCACCACTCCTGTTGCCGATCGGAGCCATCCACAGACAGGTAGATGTCCTACCAATTTACCACAGATGGAAAACACAGTACGTCTTGTTAATACATTGGGTAACTTTGGAAGTGGGCTCCCTCGCTTCCATTGCAACGTATTGCCCTCCTCCCAGACCTCGAGGCCTAGCACGGGCACTCCATCCTTTAGGCGCTTAGGGTCTTTGCTTATTAACCCAAACGCTTTCAGTTTTATTCGAACTGCATCCGCAAACATTATGTCCTCATTAATATAGATGTCATCTATGTAGGCTGAAACAGCTTTTGCTGTGGTCTCATCCTGCATCAAAACAGTTTTAATAATGGTTGTCATAATCAAGGGTGCTACGTTTAGGCCAAAACACAAACGTGTCAAACAATATAGTTTTCCCTTGAGTAGTACTGTCTGAAACGGCCATAATGACTCATGGACACGTATCTGCAGGTAGGCCCTCTTTAGATCCAGAAGTGCTACATTGCTCCCTTTTTGACGCCACTCTCTCAGTTTAGCAGCGCACACATCTGCGTTTCCGGTAAACGCATCAACATGCCGATTCAACTCTCGGTAATCCATTACGGGACGAATTTTTTCTTTGGTAGGTTGTTCAACAGCCATGAGTGGAATTAATCCCTTGGGTGGTCCCAGACGTTCCTGTGGGTATGGTATTAACCAACCATTGTCAATCCGCATATGAAGTTCTTCTTCATATGCGGCCCTATTCTTGGTAGAAACTGCATAGGCCCCTCCGGTTAGCCTCAAAGGGATAACTGTGGCTGGTTCTTTAATTTTGCACAGTTTACAGATTTTCTCTGCCTTTTCAATCCATTCAACGACAGCCGGTCCAGTGGTAGATCCGTCGAACTCGGGTATTAAGCGAATGTCGAATCTGTCCATTGTTAGTAACCGCACACCAAGCGCCGAAATAGCTTAAAACCAACACAAAGTCAAGTATCTGCAGAATGTCTTCTTGGTTCCTCCTCTTCTCTTTTCTCTCTCCCAATAATCGAGCACAGCATATAATAACAAAACTCTAAAGCACGTCTGACAGCACTGACTTCTGCCAACAGTCTACCCCTCCTCTTAACAACACAGGCTTTTTATATCGCAAAATCGTTCACCTCTATTTGCATATTCTTCTAACTCACGTGATCACTACTCTATAAATAAGAGTCTTGACCGTTTCTTTTCTTTCTTTTTATTTATTTTCGGTGACCGACCCGCACGTGGTCTATCCAGGTAAGTCACGCATTTCTCCACATTAGTAATTGTACCCACCTCCCAGAATGATGTGTTGTTTTTATAACTTTTGAAAAACACTCTTTCACCTGACATGAAACGTTTACTGGGTACATAAGTGGACTGTTTGGATAAGAGCTTGTCAAAAATGGGTCTCACTTTCTGCGCAAACATCGTTTCTGCAGGTGAAACTGCTGTTGGTGTGTTCGGGTTGGGTATAATCCTATCCACAACCATCTAGGAGAAGGAAAACTGATTTCAAACTACAAGAGTTGGTGTCCTGAAAAAACAAAACACTGGTGGTTGTGTAACCTAAAATTCACTAAACTTCTTATGAATGAAATGTCAAATCAATGTTTTGAGAATAACGGTATTAATGGGACTGGAACTCAAAGTGAAGGGTCCACGCCCGACAGGTGTAACTGCTAGAATGAAGTGAAGTAAAAAGGTTAACACGGTAATTATGGAGTACTTCTTCAGAAGCAATCCTTATGATGAAAATAAAAAGCCTATTTGGAGGTACAGAAAACATGCTTAGAGAATGGGGAGAATGCGGAATGTTTAAATTAATGGAGCAGTGCATGTGTGATCAGGAAAGAGCAATATGGAAAAATGGATGGTTATAGAGTTGGAATTAGAGGCCATAAAAAGACAGGTGAACGTAAAAGTAATGAGGGGCGACACGGCAAAAAAAACAAAAAAAAAAACAAAAAAAATGAATAAACTAGGTGTAGGGGACTAAAAATTAGAGGACACTGGGGAGGATTAATCTGCCCCTGCTCTAACGCTGGTTGGTTTTTCCCTTTGGTCACGGGCAGACGTGTTGCCTTTCCCTCTCTACAAAGAGGAGAACCTTCGTTCCACCACGAGGTGAGCTCTGAGAACTTTTTCCACCAGTCGGTGAGTCTTATCGAACTGCCGCTATTGTATTGTGTTTTATTGTTGTTTAAATGTTTGTCAGTGTATAATAAATGTGTAAACGTATTGGGCAATTGTGTTTATTCATATATTTTTCGTTTAGTTAAAACTAACAAATTGGTGACTCCGAGAAAATATATATGTACACGCACATACATAATAATAAGTTCTGTTAAAAAAAAAAAAACAGTAAAATAATATTTTTATGAAAACTAAGAAAAAGTTAGGATGTAAATTTTATTTCTAGAATTCTAATTATTCCCTAAATAAAAATTCGTAGGGTAGCGTAATTAAGATAACAACACGATTTTTCTTCTATTCTTTACATATTTTGTCAATAGAATAAGGATAGAACTAGGGTTTTGTTTTAGTCGTGCACAACAAATGCAACAAGTTTTTTTTTCGAAACTAAATTATCCGTTATAGGAAAATTTCGTTCCTGAAACGGCTGTCGGTATTCCTGTCAAATTCGGCGCCTGATACAGGATTGGCTGATATGGGCGAGTACGTTGCGTTCTGTCTCTGTGCCCCCTTACCCTCCGTGTTCTATTATTACTATTCCTTTCTTTCCATGCCCTGCTGCTTGACTGTTGTAGTTTCCAGTGCGGTAAAATAAATAAATAAATAAATAAATATATATTTTTTTTAAATGGCGACAACTTGTAACGTTAATGCCTCGTTAGTTCGCGACGACCCTGCTTTGTTTTTTGCTCAAATCAATTTATTTTTCAAACAAAAATCGATTGACAACCAGGCAGAGAAATTCTGTTATGTCGCATCCATTTTACCTCAGGATACAATTACTGAGGTAAGAGAGTTAATAATCTCTCCACCTACAGAAAAGCCGTACGATGTACTTAAGGAGAGAGTCACGACTGTTGTGAATGTTTCCACACATAAGCGTATTTCGCAGTTGTTGGTACAAGAGACCCTGGGAGATAGCAAGCCGTCCCAATTTCTAAAACGGTTACAAAAATTAGCTGAAGGTGCGATGGATAAAAGCATCATTAAGCATATTTTCCTCCAATGGATCCCGGCGAAGTATAAGGTGGCTATCGCTGCTCAGGACGAATCCACGCCGGTGGAACAACTCGCCGTCATAGCAGATCACATTGCAGACATATTATCCACACAATCGTATGCAGTATTCAGTGTGAAGACCTCTGGAAGAGACGAGCTTCTGGAAAAATTAATGGAGGGCCAAAAACGGTTGGAAGCCCGTATGGATAGAATGGTGGAAGACATCGCCAGACTATCATTAAAACAGAAGCAGGGACATGGCAGCAGAGGAGATCGCAGCCAGTCTCGGGAACGCAAACAAGAAGCTATTTGTTGGAAGCACAAGAGATTTGGCGAAAATGCCAATTCTTGTATTCCACCTTGCAACTATAAGGGGCAGGGAAAAGCCTAAACCGACAGACGAGAGCGGCATCAACTGTCGGTGCATCCTGCTCTGGCCGCCTACTTTATGTTGTAGATAAAAATACGTTTTTGATAGACAGGGGGCACAAGTTTCCCTTATCATCAGTTGACAAAAAGTCTCCTCCCTGTAAATTTACACTGCGAGCTGTAAACGGTTCGATAATACGGACTTATGGGGAGAGGTGCATGGACCTTAACTTGGGTTTACGCAGATCGTTTATCCACGTTTTCATAGTGGCTGACGTAAGCAGTGCTATACTGGGTACTGACTTTCTGCAAGCATTTGGCCTGGTAGTAGATATGTCAGGCCAGTGTCTCCGAGATCCAAGCACACAACTTGCAGCATGTGGGGTGGTGGGGACTGGCACACCATTAGATCCACAGGTAGCACATGCAGACCAGGACGAAGCCTTCCTGAGTCTGTTGAAGGAATATCCTTCAATATCAGTCGCCTCCTTTCACAAGGAAGTGTTACCACACACTGTAACTCATTACATTGAGACAAAAGGCCCACTCGTCCATTGTAAAGCCAGACATTTAACACCTGAAAAAATAAAGGCTGCGAAAGCAGAATTTCAGCAGATGATGCAGCTTGGCATAGTTCGTCCTTCAAATAGCAAATGGGCCTCGCCTCTTCATCTTGTTAGTAAGGGTCCAAATGCATGTGGGGACTACCGAGCTTTAAATGCCGCTATGAAACCAATAGGTACCCAGTACCACATATCCAAGATATAACAGCAGTGACCCAGAATAATAGGGTCTTTACTAAATTAGACCTTATTCGGGCATACCACCAGATCCCTGTGGAGCCCGAACATATTCCCAAAACGGCAATTACCACACCGTTTGGAATGTTTGAATTTTTGCGTGTTCCATTTGGTTTACGCAACGCAGCTCAAATGTTCCAACGTTTTATAGACCAGATTCTGCGAGACTTGCCATTTGTGTGTGCATACATAGATGACGTCCTCATTGCTAGCAGGAATAGGCAGGAACACATAGATCATGTGCACCAAGTATTCGATCGCCTGAACCAATATGGTGTTGTTTTAAATCCATCGAAATGTACTTTTGGTCAATCCGAGGTTATATTTTTGGGGCACCATATTTCAGAGAAGGGAATTTCCCCATCCCCAGAGACAGTCAAGTCCATCCGAGATTTCCCTATCCCTGCTACAATGAGACAGCTGTGGCAATTTTTAGGATTAGTTAACTTTCTCCCTCATGTTGCCCAAGTACTTTTGCCATTGACAGGTATGCTGACAAATGTGAAGAACTGCAACATTACACTATTGGAGGAAGCAATAGCAGCATTCAAAAAAGTAAAGGCCATGTTAGAAGACACCACAAAGCTGTCCCACATTCAACCTGATAGTGAACTTTGCCTGGCAGTAGATGCATCTGCAACTGGAATTGGAGCGGTCCTGCAGCAAAAATGTAATGAGAATTTTCTTCTCCAAGAAATTGACTGATGCAGAAACACGCTATAGCACATTTTCCAGAGAGTTGTTGGCCTCGTTTTCCGCAATAAGACATTATCGGTAGCTCCTAGAGGGACAGCCATTCTACTTGGTGACTGACCACAAGTCCTCCTCAGACAAATACTCTCCCTGAGAGGTTCATCAGTTGGACTATATCCTACAGTTTACGTCGGATGTCAGATACATGAAGGGAACTGACAATATACCAGCAGATACACTGTCACGAGGAATAAACTCCTTCACATTGGGACCTCCGTCAAAGCCAACACCTTAGCTATGGAGCAAGAAAAAGACTAGCACCTGCAGAAGCTTCTGCAGAATAATGGAACATCACTGCAGCTGGTGAAAATAGCACACCCCAACAGCCCTAGAAAAATAGTGTGTGATATCAGCACTAACAAACTGCGCCCATATGTTCCAGCATCCTTAAGGAAAGAAATATTCAATGTGGTACACGGGTTATCACACCCAGGGGCCAATGCGTCGATACGTTTGATGACAGACAGGTATGTCTGGCCGAGGATGAAAGCAGACATGCGAGAATGGACAAAGAAGTGCGTGCAGTGTCAAAAGGCCAAGGTCGGTCGACATACACGTGCGCCACTAGGCACATTTCCAGTACCTGATGAGAGGTTCAAGCACATACACCTCGACATCACCGGTCCATTTCCGACATGTGAAGGCCAATTCTATCTTTTGACATATGTCGACAGATTTTCAAGGTGGTTTGAAGCCTTACCAATGCCGGATATGACAGCATACACAACAGCCAGAACTTTCCTCGCTGGATGGGTAGCAAGATTCGGTGTTCCGGAAAATGTGACAACTGACAGAGGTAGACAGTTCGAGTCCGAACTGTTTCATAAACTCTCAGGACTTTTGGGCACCAGAAGTATACACACGACAGCATACCATCCACAAGCAAACGGAGCAGTCGAACGTTTATATTGCAGCCTAAAGGCCTCTTTATGCGCAGTGCTTACCAGCAATACAAAGTGGTTAGAACACCTTCCTCTAATTTAGCTGGGTTTGCGCACAGCAGTGAAGAAGGATATGAATTGCTCAGCAGCAGAAGCGCTGTATGGTACCACACTACGCCTGCCAGCACAATACTTTTGTGATACACCAAATAAAGTTTGGGACCCTGCATCATTTGTTGATAGACTGACAAGAACCATGGCCAAAATGGCATATTCTCCATCAGAAATAAACAAGTGCGCTAACACATATGTGCCAAAGGCACTAGAGACATGCGCACATGTGTTTGTTCGCGATACAGCTAGGTCGAATACCCTGCAACCACCGTACCGCGGACCTTTTAAAGTCAACAAGAAAAACAAGAAGTATTTCAGTGTCCTCATTAAGGACGAAGAACAAAATATCTCAATTGACAGGTTGAAACCCGCAACACTCGAGGATGCATATTTAGAAGTAGATCCCTCACAAAGGATGCCAGTCGAAGTAACATTGGAAAAACGCCCTTATAAAAAAAACACGTTTGGGCAGACAGGTAAAATGGCCTGCCCATTTAAGAGACTTTGTCTCTACATAAAAAAAAAAAAAAAAAAAACAATCCTCTCACAACATTCAATTAAAAGTACTCTGTATTTTTTTTTGGGGGGGGGGGGAGTGTTGTAGGGGACTAAAAATTAGAGGACACTGGGGAGGAGTAATTTGCCCCTGCTCTAACGCTGGTTGGTTTTTCCCTTTGGTCACGGGCAGACGTGTTGCCTTTCCCTCTCTACAAAGAGGAGAACCTTCGTTCCACCACGAGGTGAGCTCTGAGAACTTTTTCCACCAGTCGGTGAGTCTTATCGAACTGTCGCTATTGTATTGTGTTTTATTGTTGTTTAAATGTTTGTCAGTGTATAATAAATGTGTAAACGTAATTGGGCAATTGTGTTTATTCATATATTTTTCGTTTAGTTAAAACTAACATAGGTATATAGCCAAATAACTTCATTTACTATTATGGATATAGTCTGAAAATCGACTTATGGTGACACTATATTCACAGTCAAAGCTGGCATATATTCCACCCGTTGTCTGGATTGTGATAGGGTCGACATTGATGTGACCCAACACAAAATTCCACCCCTACACGGTAGAGATCCCTAGATGTAAGAAAGCATTCTACTCTAAGAGTTTCTTCCCAGAACTGCTAGATTTTGGAATTCGCTTCCAGGATCTTGCTTCCCAAACTGTACTGACATGCAGAAGTTCAAGTGTAATGTAAACAGACATCTTGCTGCTCAACTCCCTACATAGTATCTCTGCAACTTATGTCCCTGATAGGAGCTCCCTTGAACTGTGCCTTGTTTGGGGTGAAAATGTAATTAAAAAAAACCTAGACAAGAGAATTCACCATTAAAACTAACAACACACCTTCTTATGTTCTCATACTATGGAACGTGATAATCATTTTGACTTTTAAAATGTCATTTAAATTAATACAAAACAACTCTACACAATATATATAAACATATAATGCAGAACATAGCAAATGTGTAAAAACTCAACTCTAGAACACGACGCACTGTTGACAACACTTGCTACTTTGACATCCAAATGCAAAATCAACCCTGTCTCTGAAAAAAAAGGCTTTTTATATTGCAAGCATATAAAGAAAAAAGGCGGCCATTTTTTTTACATTTTTCTTGATTCTTTTTATCTACACAGAACTCTACAGACTGCACACAGTTTTGTACTAATTTTTTAAGTCCTTAATTGCAAAAGAGTAACTTATTTTGTTGTTTTTGGTAGCATTTTAGACCACAACAATATGAGAAAAATAATAGTAAAATAATTTTTTAAAAATTAATTTTATTTTGCAAATTATATTGAAAAGTATAAGATTGCTAATAAATTTATGTGTATCCACGATATTAGCAACTTTTTTCTTGTGTTTCTGTTTTGGAAACAATAGATATTTATGCCTTTTTTTTTATGTTGTATTCAGTTATTATGCCTTCCACTTCTGAAAGCATATCAATTATCACCTGAAAATCTTCATGACTTTTGAAACGATCTTCCCTTTCTAAACAGATGACGTCTCTATTAGGATTAGACATGATCACTCTCTAAGAAACATCCCTCATTGTATCGGGTATGTCATAATTCTATCTTCATTTTAAATATATAATTTTTCTTTAATTCTCCTTTAAAAATTCCTTAATACAGATCCTGCTGAATGAGAACAAAACCAGTAAGCAAAGGAAGAATTATGTATTATAAAGAGAGAGAATTATATATTATAAATATATTATATATTATAAATATATTATATATTATAAATATATAATCGAGTAAAATAAATAAGTCGATTAAAATAAAACCCAAAGTACTTTTCGTTATACCACTTTTTAAGGATATATGCCTGAAAAAATAAAAATACCAGTCTGTTCTTTTCATTCAATGTATTGTACTCCTGGCTCTTTTCATTTTGCATCGATCATTAATGAGTTTCCTCTCATCCCTAATTCTGTTCTCTTTCGACATTAACAATTTATTTACTAATATCCCTCTTGGCGAGATTATTAATATTTGTGCCTATTTTCTTCATAGAGACCCCGGCCCCCTCCCCTCTTTTCCTGAGGCGGTGTTTGTTGAACTTATAGAACTTGCTACCAAGTCCGTTTCCTTCAGCTTCAGCAACGCTATGTATCGCTAGGTTGACTGTATATCAATGGGCTCCTCCCTTGAACCAACTTTAGCTAATATTTTTGTTGGCTTCCTGGAACAGTTGCTGTTTGATAAGTGCCAAAGACCAACCTTTTACATGCATTTCATTGGCAACACCTTTTCATGTTTCGCTTTCATGACGAAGCTGTGTCTTTCTTTCAATTGTTAAATAATTTACATCCCTCAAATTTATGATGGAGGTAGAAAAAGATAGCTCTCTTCTTTTTCTGGACGTTTTAGTTTCTAAATGTGGGTCTTCCTTTGTGACTTTAATTTATAGAAAATCCACTTTTACTGGACTTTACCTCAGCTGGGATTCTTTTGCATCAACGACCGGAAACGCAATCTTATTAAAAACTTGACTTATCAGGCACTTGTCATTTGCTTTCCCTCTTATATCGATTCTGAAATTGATAACATTAAAAGGATTATTATTATGAATGAGTATCCGCCACCATTGGTTCAAAAAGTTATCAAAAAGGAAATTGAATCCTTTCCTGAATCATCTAAATATGGTCCATCTAAATTTCCAGTATACCTCAAGCTACCTTGGATTGAAACTGAAGACCAACGTATTGGGAATAAGATTTCCTTCTCGGTTACAGCTAGAACTATTGAACTATTTAGGGGACACATCCCGTTTAAGTTTTTACGTATAATATATATATATATATATATATATATATTTTAGTCCTATCTTTTTTGGTAACTAGTATTTCTACAAAATATTTTTTTCAGACATATATCCTTAAAAAAGTGGTCTGACAAAAGCGCTTTGGGTTATATTATATTTCGTGATTCTCTTTTAACCGACTTATTTTACTCAAATATATTTATAATATACTAGCGGGGTGTTTCGAGGTGTGTGTGTTAAATTAAAAAGAAACTGAGGGGGGTGGAAGTTTTGGTAAGTTGGTAGGATCGAACCCGAAGCCCTGAGGTGGAGGCGAAGTTGGAAAATAAAATGTGAAAAAAAACATGAACCGTTAACTGTTCGGCCAGCCAGAATGAGTTACTGAAAGATGTTTGAATTTATTTAAGTAAGAACAAAATTGACAGGTGCCCGCATGGAAGTCGTAGAGTTAACATTTTGTGTGAGCGTTACGACGATGTAAGCAATAGCTATTCAGCAGTTAACATTTTCTGCGGGACAGTTTTTAATGAGGTCAATGACCCGGTTTGTTTGTTTTTAACTAACTTTGGGGAAAAACAACTCCCCCGGTTTATTAGGGGAGTGTATCGTCTCAAAATGAAAGCAATCATCAGATATGACGATGGTATGCCGACATTGACCAAACGTTATATCGCTTTCTAGAGACCATTGGCACCAGTTATTCAAATCGAGTTTCGCTTTTTTTTATACCAAAAAACGAAAGTAATATGCGGCGACCCAAAATGTTGAATATTTAACGTTCGGGCAAATTAAATAGATGGGCGACCTCCATTTGTAACTCGTAGATATTATGATTTCAACGTGATATATAAAAAGTTTTAAAAATGAGCGACGGCTTCGAGAAGCCGCCGAAAAAATCCTTTTGCGGACATACAGAAAAAGTGAATACACATACATACATACGTACATTTTCGCTTTTATATATATATAGACTAGCAGAGGGTACCCGGCGATGCCCGGGTGTTTTGAGGTAAATCAAAACTCGGGGGGGGGGGGTAAAATAATTAAAAAAATGTTTTGGTAGGTGAGTATGAGGATCAAACCCAAACCGTTGAGGCAAAGTTGGAAATTAAAGTGTGAAAAAAAAAAAGTGCGACGTTAATCATTGGGCCACCGCGACATACAACTGAGACATGTTTGAATTTATTTATTTAACTATTAAAAACAGGTGTCCGCAATAAAAGTTAACTCTGCTGCTTCCATTTGACCTAATTAAGGAGGTCAAATAGAAGTCGCGCAGTTAACTTTTGCTGCGAGGCAGCGTTTGGGTTTGTTTACCCAAATTTGACCGTTGGGGGAAACCAGCTCCCAATTGTCCAGATTGAATAGCAATTGTCTGATATACAACATTGATCAAAGCTGATTGCTTCTGGACGTTTCCCGGCGCAATGCCGAGAACACTCCCTTAGCTTTGAATTAGTTTTGCTTTTTATACGAAAAAGCCGAATCAACATGTGAGAAGCCAAAATAGCAATAATTTTGTAAAAGTCGATGTAAATAAATCTATATGCTACATGCATTCTCAAATCCTAGATATTATTATCTACAGCCTATATAAACAGTTGTAAGCGATAGTAACGAACCCGGGAGCATGTGCGAGAAATGCCTTTGCAAGTCATACACGAAATTTTGCCTTTTATATATATAGACTAGCGGGACTACCCGGCGTTGATTGGGACCATATAAACAATGAGAAAATTGAATTTGATTTTGAATATATTTGTAATTCTTAGGAGTGAGAAATTTTTAATGTCTATGTATCATTTGCTATTTCAAGCAAATGAATATTTTACCTAGCTAGGACGGGTATTAGATCTATGAAATAATTGTATTTTACCTAGGGTAGATAATTTACAGCATGTATATGAAATAATTTTACCTTTGCAAGGATGGTGAATATACAACACATATTTAAAATAATTTTACCTACACTAAGACGGGTCATTTAAATAGATATATTAAACAATTTCACATACTTTTTTTACCCCAAAAACGGACATTACTTTCTCCAACCTAATCCCCAAAAGAAAACTCAAGAGCACGTTTAAAATTGACATAATCATACTTCTTTCTACCCACTACTACAACCATCACATCATTCTCCGTGATGAGTACATAAAACATTTTAACAAATATAGATCACCCCCTATAGAAACTGGCCTAGGAAACTTTCATAGAAAACCAACAATATATATGTATTAATCTAATTGTGAGATCATTAACTGTTTAAGCCATATCTGGAATCGACTTCACAAATGAAGTAATTTTGAGATAGAAAATTGTTTAAGCCATTTCCGATACAAACTTTATATTTCACCACCCTCATTTAATCCAGGGCGATGCTGATTATTCTGCTAATATATATTTGCTCCTATCTCATTTAATCGCGAGCAACGCCAGGAATTTTGCTTATATATATTTCCATCAATCTCCTTCAATCCCGGGTGGCACCGGGGATATTGCAAATAAATTATCTCACATATATCATGTAAGCTTGAGTAATGCCGGATATTCTGCTTTTGTATAAGTGCAGCTATCTAATACAATCCCGGGCGACGCCAAGTATTCGTCTATTCTTTATTTGTACCTACATCATTTAATCCCAGGCGATGCCAGGTATTATGTTAGTATTTATCTGCACCTGCATTATTAAATCCTATATATTTTCACTAATCTCATTCAATACGGGGCGATGCAGTGTATTCTGCTAATATATATTTCCACCTATCTCATCCAATCCCAAGCAACGCCAGGTATTTTGCTAATATATATTCTAACCTATTTCATTCGATCCTGGACAACGCCGAATGTTCTGCTAGTATATATCTCAATCAATCCAATGAAATCCTGGGCGACACAAGGTATTCTGTTAGTATATATTTCAATCAATCTAATTCAATCCAAGGCAACGCCACGTATCCTGCTAATATATATTTGCATCAATCTCATTGGATCCCAGGCGCCCGTGTATTCTGCTTGCATATATTTGCATGTATCTCATTCAATTCCGGAGGATTGCGGGTAATCTGTAAGTATATATGTGGACGTATGTCGTTGAATCCCATGATTCTTGGATATGTTACAAATTTCCACAATCATTTTTCATAATTAAACCCACATATCTTCCCACTCTTACTAAGATAATAACTTTGATACATTTCACATGTAATCATTTTTCATAATTCTTGGATATGTTACTAATTTTGACAATTATTTTCACGATTGTATTCACATTATCCCCCCTCGTACTAAAGTAATAACTTTGATACATTGTCTGGGTTGTTTGTTTTATTACAAACACACCAATAAAATAAATCACATTTCATCATTTTTCATAATTCTTGGATATGTTACTAATTTCGACAATCATTTTTAATGATTTAACCAACATAATCGCACCTCTCTTACTAAAATATCAACCTTGAGACATTGTCTGGCTGGTTATTTCATTACAAACACACCAATCAAATAACTTAGATTTCAACACTTTTCAAAATTCTTGGATATGTTACTAATTTCGACAATAATGTTTCATGAGTTAACCCACATTATCACGCCTCTCTTACTAAAATATCAACCTTGAGACAGTGTCTGACTGGTTCTTTCATTACAAACACACCAATCAAATAACTCACATTTCATCATTTTTCATAATTCTTGGATATGTTACTAATGTCGACAGTAATTTTTCATAAAATAACCTACATAATCCCCCTCCTCTTACTAAAGTAATAATTTTGAGACATTGTCTGGCTGATTATTTTATTTTATTATACACACCAATCAAATAACTCATATTTCATCATTTTCATAATTCTTGGATATGTTACTAATTTCAACAATCATTTTTTATGATTTAACCCACATAATACACCCCTCTTTCTAAAATAATAAATTTGAGACTGTTTGTTTCATTATAATACACAAATCAAAAAACTTCACCGATCTGATAATGACCAGACTCCATGTTGCATAATTTTAGTGATCTACATAAATCATTTGGTAATCTCAAGTAGTCATCCATCTTAGAATGACCAACCTTATTGTTGCTTAACTTTGGTTATTTACATAAAGCATTTTGTATTCCAAAGTAGCCACCCATTTGTTAATGACAAAGACAATGTTGCTTAATTTGGTGATCTACATAAAGTATTTGGTATTCCCAAGTAGTCACCCATCTTAGAATGACTAACCTCATTGTTGCTTAACTTTGGTGATCTACATAAAGCATTTTGTATTACCCAGTAGTCATCCATCCGATAATGACTAAGACAATATTGCTTAACTTTGTTGATCTACATACTGCATTGGGTATTTCCAAGTAGTAACCCATCTGATAATGACCAGGCTACATGTTGCTTAACTTTGGTGATATACATAAAGCATTTGATATTTCCAAGTGGTAACCCATCTGATAACGACACGGCTATATGTTGCTTAACTTTAGGTATATACATAAAGCATATACCTATACTGCACACGCACCTTCAAAATTATCCAATCGGACATATACTGCACAATGACCTTCAAAATTGTTAAAAAGGACCTATACTGCATAATGACCTTCAAAATTGTCAAACCGGACCTATACTGCAAAAGACCCTTCCAAATTTTTCAAATCGGACATATACTGCACAAGCACGTTAAAATTTTCAAATTGGAGATATACTGCACAAGCACCTTCAGAATTTTTCAAATCGGACCTATACTGCACAAGCACCTTCAGAATTTTTCAAATCGGACCTATACTGCACAAGCACCTAAAAAATTTTCAAATCGGACCGATACTGCACAAGCACCTTCAAAATTGTCAAATCGGACCTATACTGCACAAGCACCTTCAAAATTGTCAAATAGGACCTATACTGCACAAGCACTTTCAAAATTTTGCAAATCCGACTTATACCGCACAAGCATCTTAAAATTTTTCAAATCGGACCTATACTACACAAGCACTTGCAAATTTTTTAAATCAGACCTATACTGCGCAAGCACGTTAAAATTTTTCAAATTGGAGATATACTGCACAAGCATCTTTAAAATTTTTCAAATCGGACCTGTTATATTGCATATCCCTCCATATTTTCATGAACAAACCGAAAACCAGCAATGGCGACACTAGGACAAATCTGTTCGTAGGTACAACGCAAATGAACACAATAAACACACATAACAACTCCAAATCCCATTTCTTTAGATACACACAAAATTAGAATAATTCGCACCTTACTTCAACAAAGAAAACCGCCACAGAAAGCCGCACAGCAAAAGACAAAACCAAAATACAAAACGCAAACATCACAGCAAACGCAACTCCTAAGCATATAAACACCAATATATAATTCACATATGCAACCGTACAACACCGACCAGATTACATTCACACTTTTATTAGCTTCAAATCGATATAACACATACATACACCCAACAGACGGTTAACTACAACACATTATAGAAAAAAAAAAAAACACAATCATAAAGCAAACTAAAGCCAGCGATTAAAAAAACTTTATGTGCTCCTACTACATCCGCTTCATCAATATATAAATACCAGCCTTTTCAAAAATAGACAGACTAGCCCTAGCATGGCATGCTGTGAACATGCTACGTCTTCGGCCAGCACCCGGCCCCTCTTCAGCGACATAAGACTTGGAGCTCACTTGCACACAGCCAGCATCGCCCACCGCTACCAACTCACCCGCGATCCTGATACAAACCCCTTTCTTTCTTCAGCTGATACCACATCATCACCTCTCAGCAACCCCACTCGTGCTACCAAGACTTGGAGCTTACTGCGCACAGCCAGCAACGCCCACTGCTACCATCTCACCCGCGATCCTGATACAAACCCCTTTCTTTCTTCGGCTCATACCACATCATAACCTCACAGCAACCCCACTCGTGCTACCAAGACTTGGAGCTTACTGGGCACAGCCAGCATCGCCCACCGATACCATCTCACCCGCGATCTTGATACAAACCCCTTTCTTTCTTCGGCTGATACCACATCATCACCTCATAGCAACCCCACTCGTTCTACAAAGACTTGGAGCTTACTGTGCACAGCCAGCAACGCCCACCGCTACCATCTCACCCGCGATCCTGATACAAACCCCTTTCTTTCTTCGGCTGATACCACATCATAACCTCATAGCAACCCCACTCGTGCTACCAAGACTTGGAGCTTACTGCGCACAGCCAGCAACGCCCACCACTACCATCTCACCCGCGATCCTGCTAAAACCCCTTTCTTTCTTTGGCTGATACCACATCATAACCTCTCAGGAACCCCACTCGTGCTACACAGACTTGGAGCTTACTGCGCATAGCCAGCAACGCCCACCGATACCATGTAAGCCGCGATCCTGATACAAACCCCTTTCTTTCTTCGGCTGATACCACATCATAACCTCACAGCAACCCCACTCGTGCTACCCAGACTTGGAGCTTACTGCGCAGAGCCAGCATCGCCCACCGCTACCATCTCACCCGCGATCTTGATACAAACCCCTTTCTTTCTTCGGCTGATACCACATCATAACCTCACAACAACGCCACTTGTGCTACAAAGACTTTGAGCTTACTGCGCACAGCCAGCATCGCCCACCGCTACCATCTCACCCGCGATCCTGATACAAACCCCTTTCTTTCTTCGGCTGATACCACATCATAACCTCATAGCAACCCCACTCGTGCTACAAAGACTTGGAGCTTACTGCGCACAGCCTGCAACGCCCACCGCTACCATCTCACCTGCGACCCTGATACAAACCACTTTCTTTCTTCGGCTGATACCACATCATAACCTCACAGCAACCCCACTCGTGCTACCAAGACATGGAGCTTACTGCGCACAGCCAGCATCGCCCACCGATACCATCTCACCCGCGATCCTGATACAAACCCCTTTCTTTCTTCGGCTGATACCACATCATAACCTCACAGCAACCCCACTCGTGCTACCAAGACTTGGAGCTTACTGCGCACAGCCAGCAACGCCCACCGCTACCATCTCACCCGCGATCCTGCTACAAACCCCTTTCTTTCTTCGGCTGATACCACATCATAACCTCACAGCAACCCCACTCGTGCTACCCAGACTTGGAGCTTACTGCGCACAGCCAGCATCGCCCACCGCTACCATCTCACCCGCGATCTTGATACAAACCCCTTTCTTTCATCGGCTGATACCACATCATAACCTCACAGCAACGCCACTTGTGCTACCAAGACTTGGAGCTTACTGCACACAGCCAGCATTGCCCACCGCTACCATCTCACCCGCGATCCTGATACAAACCCCTTTCTTTCTTCGGCTGATACAACATCATAACCTCACAGCAACCCCACTCCTGCTACCAAGACTTGGAGCTTACTGCACACAGCCAGCATTGCCAACTGCTACCATCTCACCCGCAATCTTGATACAAACCCCTTTCTTTCTTCGGCTGATACCACATCATAACCTCACAGCTACCCCACTCGTGCTACCAAGACTTGGAGCTTACTGCACACAGCCAGCATTGCCCACCGCTACCATCTCACCCGCGATCCTGATACAAACCCCTTTCTTTCTTCGGCTGATACCACATCATAACCTCTCAGCAAACCCACTCGTGCTACCCAGACTTGGAGCTTACTGCACACAGCCAGCATTGCCCACTGCTACCATCTCACCCGCGATCTTGATACAAACCCCTTTCTTTCCTCGGCTGATACCACATCATTACCTCATAGCAACACCACTTGTGCTACCAAGACTTGGAGCTTACTGCACACAGCCAGCATTGCCCACCGCTACCATCTCACGCGCGATCCTGATACAAACCCCTTTCTTTCTTCGGCTGATACCACATCATAACCTCTCAGCAACCCCACTCGTGCTACCCAGACTTGGAGCTTACTGCACACAGCCAGCATTGCCCACTTCTACCATCTCACCCGCGATCTTGATACAAACCCCTTTCTTTCTTCGGCTGATACCACATCATAACCTCTCAGCAACCCCACTCGTGCTACCCAGACTTGGAGCTTACTGCACACAGCCAGCATTGCCCACTGCTACCATCTCACCCGCGATCTTGATACAAACCCCTTTCTTTCCTCAGCTGATACCACATCATAACCTCATAGCAACGCCACTTGTGCTACCAAGACATGGAGCTTACTGCACACAGCCAGCATTGCCCATTGCTACCATCTCACCCGCGATCCTTATACAAACCCCTTTCTTTCTTCGGCTGATACCACATCATAACCTCTTAGCAACCCCACTCGTGCTACCCAGACTTGGAGCTTACTGAACACAGCCAGCATTGCCCACCGCTACCATCTCACCCGCGATCCTGATACAAACCCCTTTCTTTCTTCGGCTGTTACCACATCATAACCTCTCAGCAACCACACTCGTGCTACCCAGACTTGGAGCTTACTGCACACAGCCAGCATTGCCCACTGCTACTATCTCACCCGCGATCTTGATACAGACCCCTTTCTTTCTTCGGCTGATACCACATCATAACCTCTCAGTAACCCCACTCGTGCTACCAAGACTTGGAGCTTACTGCACACAGCCAGCATTGCCCACTGCTACGATCTAACCCGCGATCTTGATACAAACCCCTTTCTTTCTTCGGCTGATACCACATCATAACCTCATAGCAACGTCACTTGTGCTACCCAGACTTGGAGCTTACTGCACACAGCCAGCATTGCCCACCGCTACCATCTCACCCGCGATCCTGATACAAACCCCTTTCTTTCTTCGGCTGATACCACATCATAACCTCTCAGCAACCCCACTCGTGCTACCCAGACTTGGAGCTTACTGCACACAGCCAGCATTGCCCACTGCTACTATCTCACCCGCGATCCTGATACAAACCCCTTTCTTTCTTCGGCTGATACCACATCATAACCTCTCAGCAACCCCACTCGTGCTACCCAGACTTGGAGCTTACTGCACAGCCAGCATTGCCCACTGCTACCATCTCACCCGCGATCTTGATACAACCCCCTTTCTTTCTTCGGCTGATACCACATCATAACCTCTCAGCAACCCCACTCGTGCTACCCAGACTTGGAGCTTACTGCACACAGCCAGCATTGCCCACTGCTACCATCTCACCCGCGATCTTGATACAAACCCCTTTCTTTCTTCGGATGATACCACATCATAACCTCTCAGCAACCCCACTCGTGCTACCCAGACTTGGAGCTTAATGCACACAACCAGCATTGCCCACTGCTACCATCTCACCCACGATCTTGATACAAACCCCTTTCTTTCCTCGGCTGATACCACATCATAACCTCATAGCAACGCCACTTGTGCTACCAAGACTTGGAGCTTACTGCACACAGCCAGCATTGCCCACTGCTACCATCTCACCCGCGATCTTGATAAAAACCCCATTCTTTCCTCTGCTTATACCACATCATAACCTCTCAGCAACGCCACTAGTGCTACCCAGACTTGGAGCTTACTGCACACAGCCAGCATTGCCCACTGCTACCATCTCACCCGCGATCTTGATACAAACCCCTTTCTTTCTTCGGCTGATACCAGATACTAACCTCTCAGCAACCCCACTTGTGCTACCCAGACTTGGAGCTTACTGCACACAGCCAGCATTGCCAACTCCTACCATCTCACCCGCGATCTTGATACAAACCCCTTTCTTTCCTCGGCTGATACCACATCATAACCTCATAGCAACGCCACTTGTGCTACCAAGACTTGGAGCTTACTGCACACAGCCAGCATCGCCCACCGCTACCATCTCACCCGCGATCCTGATACAAACCCCTTTCTTTCTCCGGCTTATACCATATCATAATCTCTCAGCAACCCCACTCGTGCTACCCAGACTTGGAGCTTACTGCACACAGCCAGCATTGTCCACTGCTACCATCTCACCCGCGATCTTGATACAAACCCCTTTCTTTCCTCAGCTGATACCACATCATAACCTCATAGCAACGCCACTTGTGCTACCAAGACATGGAGCTTACTGCACACAGCCAGCATTGCCCATTGCTACCATCTCACCCGCGATCCTTATACAAACCCCTTTCTTTCTTCGGCTGATACCACATCATAACCTCTTAGCAACCCCACTCGTGCTACCCAGACTTGGAGCTTACTGCACACAGCCAGCATTGCCCACCGCTACCATCTCAACCGCGATCCTGATACAAACCCCTTTCTTTCTTCGGCTGTTACCACGTCATAACCTCTCAGCAACCACACTCGTGCTACCCAGACTTGGAGCTTACTGCACACAGCCAGCATTGCCCACCGCTACCATCTCACCCGCCATCCTGATACAAACCCCTTTCTTTCTTCGGCAGATACCGCATCATAACCTCTCAGCAACCCCACTCGTGCTACCCAGACTTGGAGCTTACTGCACACAGCCAGCATTGCCCACTGCTACTATCTCACCCGCGATCCTGATACAAACCCCTTTCTTTCTTCGGCTGATACCACATCATAACCTCTCAGCAACCCCACTCGTGCTACCCAGACTTGGAGCTTACTGCACAGCCAGCATTGCCCACTGCTACCATCTCACCCGCGATCTTGATACAACCTCCTTTCTTTCTTCGGCTGATACCACATCATAACCTCTCAGCAACCCCACTCGTGCTACCCAGACTTGGAGCATACTGCACACAGCCAGCATTGCCCACTGCTACCATCTCACCCGCGATCCTGATACAAACCCCTTTCTTTCTTCGGCTGATACCACATCATAACCTCTCAGCAACCCCACTCGTGCTACCCAGACTTGGAGCTTACTGCACACAACCAGCATTGCCCACTGCTACCATCTCACCCGCGATCTTGATACAAACCCCTTTCTTTATTCGGCTGATACCACATCATAACCTCATAGCAACGCAACTTGTGCTACCAAGACTTGGAGCTTACTGCACACAGCCAGCATTGCCCACCACTACCATCTCACCCGCGATCCTGATACAAACCCCTTTCTTTCTTCGGCTGATACCACATCATAACCTCTCAGCAACCCCACTCGTGCTACAAAGACTTGGAGCTTACTGCACACAGCCAGCATTGCCCACTGCTACCATCTCACCTGCGATCCTGATACAAACCCCTTTCTTTCTTCGGCTGATACCACATCATAACCTCTCAGCAACCCCACTTGTGCTACCAAGACTTGGAGCTTACTGCACACAGCCAGCATTGCCCACTGCTACCATCTCACCCGCGATCTTGATACAAACCCCTTTCTTTCTTCGGCTGATACCAGATACTAACCTCTCAGCAACCCCACTCGTGCTACCCAGACTTGGAGCTTACTGCACACAGCCAGCATTGCCCACTGCTATAATCTCACCCGCGATCTTGATACAAACCCCTTTCTTTCCTCGGCTGATACCACATCATAACCTCATAGCAACGCCACTTGTGCTACCAAGACTTGGAGCTTACTGCACACAGCCAGCATCGCCCACCGCTACCATCTCACCCGCGATCCTGATACAAACCCCTTTCTTTCTCCGGCTTATACCATATCATAACCTCTCAGCAACCCCACTCGTGCTACCCAGACTTGGAGCTTACTGCACACAGCCAGCATTGCCCACTGCTACTATCTCACCCGCGATCCTGATACAAACCCCTTTCTTTCTTCGGCTGATACCACATCATAACCTCTCAGCAACCCCACTCGTGCTACCCAGACTTGGAGCTTACTGCACAGCCAGCATTGCCCACTGCTACCATCTCACACGCGATCTTGATACAACCTCCTTTCTTTCTTCGGCTGATACCACATCATAACCTCTCAGCAACCCCACTCGTGCTACCCAGACTTGGAGCATACTGCACACAGCCAGCATTGCCCACTGCTACCATCTCACCCGCGATCCTGATACAAACCCCTTTCTTTCTTCGGCTGATACCACATCATAACCTCTCAGCAACCCCACTCGTGCTACCCAGACTTGGAGCTTACTGCACACAACCAGCATTGCCCACTGCTACCATCTCACCCGCGATCTTGATACAAACCCCTTTCTTTATTCGGCTGATACCACATCATAACCTCATAGCAACGCAACTTGTGCTACCAAGACTAGGAGCTTACTGCACACAGCCAGCATTGCCCACCACTACCATCTCACCCGCGATCCTGATACAAACCCCTTTCTTTCTTCGGCTGATACCACATCATAACCTCTCAGCAACCCCACTCGTGCTACAAAGACTTGGAGCTTACTGCACACAGCCAGCATTGCCCACTGCTACCATCTCACCTGCGATCCTGATACAAACCCCTTTCTTTCTTCGGCTGATACCACATCATAACCTCTCAGCAACCCCACTTGTGCTACCAAGACTTGGAGCTTACTGCACACAGCCAGCATTGCCCACTGCTACCATCTCACCCGCGATCTTGATACAAACCCCTTTCTTTCTTCGGCTGATACCAGATACTAACCTCTCAGCAACCCCACTCGTGCTACCCAGACTTGGAGCTTACTGCACACAGCCAGCATTGCCCACTGCTATAATCTCACCCGCGATCTTGATACAAACCCCTTTCTTTCCTCGGCTGATACCACATCATAACCTCATAGCAACGCCACTTGTGCTACCAAGACTTGGAGCTTACTGCACACAGCCAGCATCGCCCACCGCTACCATCTCACCCGCGATCCTGATACAAACCCCTTTCTTTCTCCGGCTTATACCATATCATAACCTCTCAGCAACCCCACTCGTGCTACCCAGACTTGGAGCTTACTGCACACAGCCAGCATTGCCCACTGTTATCATCTCACCCGCGATCTTGATACAAACACCTTTCTTTCTTCGGCTGATACCACATCATAACCTCTCAGCAACCCCACTCGTGCTACCCAGACTTGGAGCTTACTGCACACAGCCAGCATTGCCCACTGCTACCATCTTACCCGCAATCTTGATACAAACCCCTTTCTTTCTTCGGCTGATACCACATCATAACCTCTCAGCCACCCCACTCGTGCTACCCAGACTTGGAGCTTACTGCACACAGCCAGCATTGCCCACTGCTACCATGTCAACCGCGATCTTGATACAAACACCTTTCTTTCTTCGGCTGATACCACATTAAAACCTCTCAGAAACGCCACTCGTGCTACCCAGACTTGGAGCTTACTGCACACAGCCAGCATTGCCCACTGCGACCATCTCACCCCCGATCTTGATACAAACCCCTTTCTTTTTTCGGCTGATACCACATCATAACCTCTCAGCAACCCCATTCGTGCTACCCAGACTTGGAGCTTACTGCACACAGCCAGCATTGCCCACTGCTACCATCTCACCCGCGATCTTGATACAAACCCCTTTCTTAATTCGGCTGATACCACATCATAACCTCATAGTAACGCCACTTGTGCTACCAAGACTTGGAGCTTACAGCACACAGCCAGCATTGCCCACCGCTACTATCTCACCCGCGATCCTGATACAAACCCCTTTCTTTCTTCGGCAGATACCACATCATAACCTCTCAGCAACCCCACTCGTGCTACCCAGACTTGGAGCTTACTGCACACAGCCAGCATTGCCCACTGCTACCATCTCACCCGCGATCTTGATACAAACCCCTTTCTTTCCTCAGCTGATACCACATCATAACCTCATAGCAACGCCACTTGTTCTACCAAGACTTGGAGCTTGCTGCACACAGCCAGCATTGCCCACTGCTACCATCTCACCCGCGATCTTGATACAAACCCCATTCTTTCCTCGGCTGATACCACATCATAACCTCTCAGCAACGTCACTAGTGCTACCCAGACTTGGAGCTTACTGCACACAACCAGCATTGCCCACTGCTACCATCTCACCCGCGATCTTGATACAAACCCCTTTCTTTATTCGGCTGATACCACATCATAACCTCATAGCAACGCAACTTGTGCTACCAAGACTTGGAGCTTACTGCACACAGCCAGCATTGCCCACCACTACCATCTCACCCGCGATCCTGATACAAACCCCTTTCTTTCTTCGGCTGATACCACATCATAACCTCTCAGCAACCCCACTCGTGCTACAAAGACTTGGAGCTTACTGCACACAGCCAGCATTGCCCACTGCTACCATCTCACCTGCGATCCTGATACAAACCCCTTTCTTTCTTCGGCTGATACCACATCATAACCTCTCAGCAACCCCACTTGTGCTACCAAGACTTGGAGCTTACTGCACACAGCCAGCATTGCCCACTGCTACCATCTCACCCGCGATCTTGATACAAACCCCTTTCTTTCTTCGGCTGATACCAGATACTAACCTCTCAGCAACCCCACTCGTGCTACCCAGACCTGGAGCTTACTGCACACAGCCAGCATTGCCCACTGCTATAATCTCACCCGCGATCTTGATACAAACCCCTTTCTTTCCTCGGCTGATACCACATCATAACCTCATAGCAACGCCACTTGTGCTACCAAGACTTGGAGCTTACTGCACACAGCCAGCATCGCCCACCGCTACCATCTCACCCGCGATCCTGATACAAACCCCTTTCTTTCTCCGGCTTATACCATATCATAACCTCTCAGCAACCCCACTCGTGCTACCCAGACTTGGAGCTTACTGCACACAGCCAGCATTGTCCACTTCTACCATCTCACCCGCGATCTTGATACAAACCCCTTTCTTTCTTCGGCTGATACCACATCATAACCTCTCAGCAACCCCACTTGTGCTACCCAGACTTGGAGCTTACTGCACACAGCCAGCATTGCCCACTGTTATCATCTCACCCGCGATCTTGATACAAACACCTTTCTTTCTTCGGCTGATACCACATCATAACCTCTCAGCAACCCCACTCGTGCTACCCAGACTTGGAGCTTACTGCACACAGCCAGCATTGCCCACTGCTACCATCTTACCCGCGATCTTGATACAAACCCCTTTCTTTCTTCGGCTGATACCACATCATAACCTCTCAGCCACCCCACTCGTGCTACCCAGACTTGGAGCTTACTGCACACAGCCAGCATTGCCCACTGCTACCATGTCAACCGCGATCTTGATACAAACACCTTTCTTTCTTCGGCTGATACCACATTAAAACCTCTCAGAAACGCCACTCGTGCTACCCAGACTTGGAGCTTACTGCACACAGCCAGCATTGCCCACTGCGACCATCTCACCCCCGATCTTGATACAAACCCCTTTCTTTTTTCGGCTGATACCACATCATAACCTCTCAGCAACCCCATTCGTGCTACCCAGACTTGGAGCTTACTGCACACAGCCAGCATTGCCCACTGCTACCATCTCACCCGCGATCTTGATACAAACCCCTTTCTTAATTCGGCTGATACCACATCATAACCTCATAGTAACGCCACTTGTGCTACCAAGACTTGGAGCTTACTGCACACAGCCAGCATTGCCCACCGCTACTATCTCACCCGCGATCCTGATACAAACCCCTTTCTTTCTTCGGCAGATACCACATCATAACCTCTCAGCAACCCCACTCGTGCTACCCAGACTTGGAGCTTACTGCACACAGCCAGCATTGCCCATTGCTACCATCTCACCCGCGATCTTGATACAAACCCCTTTCTTTCCTCAGCTGATACCACATCATAACCTCATAGCAACGCCACTTGTTCTACCAAGACTTGGAGCTTACTGCACACAGCCAGCATTGCCCACTGCTACCATCTCACCCGCGATCTTGATACAAACCCCATTCTTTCCTCGGCTGATACCACATCATAACCTCTCAGCAACGTCACTAGTGCTACCCAGACTTGGAGCTTACTGCACACAGCCAGCATTGCCCACCGCTACCATCTCACCCGCGATCCTGATACAAACCCCTTTCTTTCTTCGGCTGATACCAGATACTAACCTCTCAGCAACCCCACTCGTGCTACCCAGACTTGGAGCTTACTGCACACAGCCAGTATTGCCCAATGCCACTATGTCACCCGCGATCTTGATACAAACCCCTTTCTTTCCTCGGCTGATACCACATCATAACCTCATAGCAACGCCACTTGTGCTACCAAGACTTGGAGCTTACTGTACACAGCCAGCATCGCCAACCGCTACCATCTCACCAGCGATCCTGATACAAACACGTTTCTTTCTCCGGCTGATACCACACCAAAACCTCTCAGCAACCCGACTCGTGCTACCCAGACTTGGAGCTTACTGCACACAGCCAGGATTGTCCACTGCTACCATCTCACTCGCGATCTTGATACAAACCCCTTTCTTTCTTCGGCTGATACCACATCATAACCTCTCAGCAAACCCACTCGTGCTACCCAGACTTAAAGCTTACTGCACACAGCCAGCATTGCCCACTGCTACCATCTCACCCGCGATCTTGATACAAACCCCTTTCTTTCTTCGGCTGATACCACATCATAACCTCTCAGCAACCCAACTCGTGCTACCCAGACTTGGAGCTTACTGCACACAGCCAGCATTGCCCACTGCTACCATCTCACCCGCGATCTTGATACAAACACCTTTCTTTCTTCGGCTGATACCACATCATAACCTCTCAGCAACCCCACTCGTGCTACCCAGACTTGGAGCTTACTGCACACAGCCAGCATTGCCCACTGCTACCATCTCACTCGCGATCTTGATACAAACCCCTTTCTTTCCTCGGCTGATACCACATCATAACCTCATAGCAATGCCACTTGTGCTACCAAGACTTGGAGCTTATTGCACACAGCCAGCATTGTCCCACCGCTACCATCTCACCCGCGATCCTTATACAAACCCCTTCTGTTCTTCGGCTGATACCACATCATAACCTCTCAGCAACCCCACTCGTGCTACCCAGACTTGGAGCTTACTGCACACAGCCAGCATTGCCCACTGCTACCATCTCACCCGCGATCTTGATACAAACCCCTTTCTTTCTTCGGCTGATACCACATCATAACCTCTCAGCAACCCCACTCGTGCTACCCAGACTTGGAGCTTACTGCACACAGCCAGCATTGCCCACTGCTACCATCTTACCCGCGATCTTGATACAAACCCCTTTCTTTCTTCGGCTGATACCACATCATAACCTCTCAGCCACCCCACTCGTGCTATCCAGACTTGGAGCTTACTGCACACAGCCAGCATTGCCCACTGCTACCATGTCAACCGCGATCTTGATACAAACACCTTTCTTTCTTCGGCTGATACCACATTATAACCTCTCAGAAACGCCACTCGTGCTACCCAGACTTGGAGCTTACTGCACACAGCCAGCATTGCCCACTGCGACCATCTCACCCCCGATCTTGATACAAACCCCTTTCTTTTTTCGGCTGATACCACATCATAACCTCTCAGCAACCCCATTCGTGCTACCCAGACTTGGAGCTTTGTGCACACAGCCAGCATTGCCCACTGCTACCATCTCACCCGCGATCTTGATACAAACCCCTTTCTTAATTCGGCTGATACCACATCATAACCTCATAGTAACGCCACTTGTGCTACCAAGACTTGGAGCTTACTGCACACAGCCAGCATTGCCCACCGCTACTATCTCACCCGCAATCCTGATACAAACCCCTTTCTTTCTTCGGCAGATACCACATCATAACCTCTCAGCAACCCCACTCGTGCTACCCAGACTTGGAGCTTACTGCACACAGCCAGCATTGCCCACTGCTACCATCTCACCCGCGATCTTGATACAAACCCCATTCTTTCCTCGGCTGATACCACATCATAACCTCTCAGCAACGTCACTAGTGCTACCCAGACTTGGAGCTTACTGCACACAGCCAGCATTGCCCACCGCTACCATCTCACCCGCGATCCTGATACCAACCCCTTTCTTTCTTCGGCTGATACCACATCATAACCTCTCAGCCACCCCACTCGTGCTACCCAGACTTGGAGCTTACTGCACACAGCTAGCATTGCCCACTGCTACCATCTCACCCGCGATCTTGATACAAACCCCTTTCTTTCTTCGGCTGATACCAGATCATAACCTCTCAGCAACCCCACTCGTGCTACCCAGACTTGGAGCTTACTGCACACAGCCAGTATTGCCCAATGCCACTATGTCACCCGCGATCTAGATACAAACCCCTTTCTTTCCTCGGCTGATACCACATCATAACCTCATAGCAACGCCACTTGTGCTACCAAGACTTGGAGCTTACTGTACACAGCCAGCATCGCCAACCGCTACCATCTCACCAGCGATCCTGATACAAACACGTTTCTTTCTCCAGCTGATACCACACCAAAACCTCTCAGCAACCCGACTCGTGCTACCCAGACTTGGAGCTTACTGCACACAGCCAGGATTGTCCACTGCTACCATCTCACTCGCGATCTTGATACAAACCCCTTTCTTTCTTCAGCTGATACCACATCATAACCTCTCAGCAAACCCACTCGTGCTACCCAGACTTGGAGCTTACTGCACACAGCCAGCATTGCCCACTGCTACCATCTCACCCGCGATCTTGATACAAACCCCTTTCTTTCTTCGGCTGATACCACATCATAACCTCTCAGCAACCCAACTCGTGCTACCCAGACTTGGAGCTTACTGCACACAGCCAGCATTGCCCACTGCTACCATCTCACCCGCGATCTTGATACAAACACCTTTCTTTCTTCGGCTGATACCACATCATAACCTCTCAGCAACCCCACTCGTGCTACCCAGACTTGGAGCTTACTGCACACAGCCAGCATTGCCCACTGCTACCATCTCACTCGCGATCTTGATACAAACCCCTTTCTTTCCTCGGCTGATACCACATCATAACCTCATAGCAACGCCACTTGTGCTACCAAGACTTGGAGCTTATTGCACACAGCCAGCATTGTCCCACCGCTACCATCTCACCCGCGATCCTTATACAAACCCCTTCTGTTCTTCGGCTGATACCACATCATAACCTCTCAGCAACCCCACTCGTGCTACCCAGACTTGGAGCTTACTGCACACAGCCAGCATTGCCCACTGCTACCATCTCACCCGCGATCTTGATACAAACCCCTTTCTTTCTTCGGCTGATACCACATCATAACCTCTCAGCAACCCCACTCGTGCTACCCAGACTTGGAGCTTACTGCACACAGCCAGCATTGCCCACTGCTACCATCTTACCCGCGATCTTGATACAAACCCCTTTCTTTCTTCGGCTGATACCACATCATAACCTCTCAGCCACCCCACTCGTGCTACCCAGACTTGGAGCTTACTGCACACTGCCAGCATTGCCCACTGCTACCATGTCAACCGCGATCTTGATACAAACACCTTTCTTTCTTCGGCTGATACCACATTATAACCTCTCAGAAACGCCACTCGTGCTACCCAGACTTGGAGCTTACTGCACACAGCCAGCATTGCCCACTGCGACCATCTCACCCCCGATCTTGATACAAACCCCTTTCTTTTTTCGGCTGATACCACATCATAACCTCTCAGCAACCCCATTCGTGCTACCCAGACTTGGAGCTTTGTGCACACAGCCAGCATTGCCCACTGCTACCATCTCACCCGCGATCTTGATACAAACCCCTTTCTTAATTCGGCTGATACCACATCATAACCTCATAGTAACGCCACTTGTGCTACCAAGACTTGGAGCTTACTGCACACAGCCAGCATTGCCCACCGCTACTATCTCACCCGCGATCCTGATACAAACCCCTTTCTTTCTTCGGCAGATACCACATCATAACCTCTCAGCAACCCCACTCGTGCTACCCAGACTTGGAGCTTACTGCACACAGCCAGCATTGCCCACTGCTACCATCTCACCCGCGATCTTGATACAAACCCCATTCTTTCCTCGGCTGATACCACATCATAACCTCTCAGCAACGTCACTAGTGCTACCCAGACTTGGAGCTTACTGCACACAGCCAGCATTGCCCACCGCTACCATCTCACCCGCGATCCTGATACCAACCCCTTTCTTTCTTCGGCTGATACCACATCATAACCTCTCAGCCACCCCACTCGTGCTACCCAGACTTGGAGCTTACTGCACACAGCTAGCATTGCCCACTGCTACCATCTCACCCGCGATCTTGATACAAACCCCTTTCTTTCTTCGGCTGATACCAGATCATAACCTCTCAGCAACCCCACTCGTGCTACCCAGACTTGGAGCTTACTGCACACAGCCAGTATTGCCCAATGCCACTATGTCACCCGCGATCTAGATACAAACCCCTTTCTTTCCTCGGCTGATACCACATCATAACCTCATAGCAACGCCACTTGTGCTACCAAGACTTGGAGCTTACTGTACACAGCCAGCATCGCCAACCGCTACCATCTCACCAGCGATCCTGATACAAACACGTTTCTTTCTCCGGCTGATACCACACCAAAACCTCTCAGCAACCCGACTCGTGCTACCCAGACTTGGAGCTTACTGCACACAGCCAGGATTGTCCACTGCTACCATCTCACTCGCGATCTTGATACAAACCCCTTTCTTTCTTCGGCTGATACCACATCATAACCTCTCAGCAAACCCACTCGTGCTACCCAGACTTGGAGCTTACTGCACACAGCCAGCATTGCCCACTGCTACCATCTCACCCGCGATCTTGATACAAACCCCTTTCTTTCTTCGGCTGATACCACATCATAACCTCTCAGCAACCCAACTCGTGCTACCCAGACTTGGAGCTTACTGCACACAGCCAGCATTGCCCACTGCTACCATCTCACCCGCGATCTTGATACAAACACCTTTCTTTCTTCGGCTGATACCACATCATAACCTCTCAGCAACCCCACTCGTGCTACCCAGACTTGGAGCTTACTGCACACAGCCAGCATTGCCCACTGCTACCATCTCACTCGCGATCTTGATACAAACCCCTTTCTTTCCTCGGCTGATACCACATCATAACCTCATAGCAACGCCACTTGTGCTACCAAGACTTGGAGCTTATTGCACACAGCCAGCATTGTCCCACCGCTACCATCTCACCCGCGATCCTTATACAAACCCCTTCTGTTCTTCGGCTGATACCACATCATAACCTCTCAGCAACCCCACTCGTGCTACCCAGACTTGGAGCTTACTGCACACAGCCAGCATTGCCCACTGCTACCATCTCACCCGCGATCTTGATACAAACCCCTTTCTTTCTTCGGCTGATACCACATCATAACCTCTCAGCAACCCCACTCGTGCTACCCAGACTTGGAGCTTACTGCACACAGCCAGCATTGCCCACTGCTACCATCTCACCCGCGATCTTGATACAAACCCCTTTCTTTCTTCGGCTGATACCACATTATAACCTCACAGCAATGCCACTTGTGCTACCAAGACTTGGAGCTTACTGCACACAGCCAGCATTGCCCACTGCTACCATCTCTCCCGCGATCTTGATACAAACCCCTTTCTTTCCTCGGCTGATACCACATCATAACCTCATAGCAACGCCACTTGTGCTACCAAGACTTGGAGCTTACTGCACACAGCCAGCATTGCCCACCGCTACCATCTCACCCGCGATCCTCATACAAACCCCTTTCTTCCTTCGGCTGATACCACATCATAACCTCTCAGCAACCCCACTCGTGCTACCCAGACTTGGAGCTTACTGCACACAGCCAGCATTGCACACTGCTACCATCTCACCCGTGATCTTGATACAAACCCCTTTCTTTCTTCGGCTGATACCACATCATAACCTCTCAGCAACCCCACCGTGCTACCCAGACTTGGAGCTTACTGCACACAGCCAGCATTGCCCACTGCTACCATCTCACCCGCGATCTTGATACAAACCCCTTTCTTTCCTCGGCTGATACCACATCATAACCTCTTAGCAACCCCACTCGTGCTACCAAGACTTGGAGCTTACTGCACACAGCCAGCATCGCCCACTGCTACCATGTCACCCGCGATCCTGATACAAACCCCTTTCTTTCTTCGGCTGATACCACATCATAACCTCTCAGCAACCCCACTCGTGCTACCCAGACTTGGAGCTTACTGCACACAGCCAGCATTGCCCACCGCTACCATCTCACCCGCGATCTTAATACAAACCCCTTTCTTTCTTTGGCTGATACCACATCATAACCTCTCAGCAACCCCACCGTGCTACCAAGACTTGGAGCTTACTGCACACAGCCAGCATTGCCCACTGCTACCATCTTACCTGCGATCTTGATACAAACCCCTTTCTTTCTTCGGCTGATACCACATCATAACCTCTCAGCAACCCCACTCGTGCTACCCAGACTTGGAGCTTACTGCACACAGCCAGCATTGCCTACTGCTACCATCTCACCCGCGATCTTGATACAAACCCCTTTCTTTCCTCGGCTGATACCACATCATAACCTCACAGCAACGTTACTTGTGCTTCCAAGACTTGGAGCTTACTGCACACAGCCAGCATCGCCCACCGCTACCATCTCACCCGCGATCCTGATACGAACCCCTTTCTTTCTTCGGCTGATACCACATCATAACCTCTCAGCAACGCCACTTGTGCTACCAAGACTTGGAGCTTACTGCACACAGCCAGCATTGCCCACCGCTACCATCTCACCCGCGATCCTGATACAAACCCCTTTCTTTCTTCGGCTGATACCACATCATAACCTCTCAGCAACCCCACTCGTGCTACCCAGACTTGGAGCTTACTACACACAGCCAGCATTGCCCACTGCTACCATCTCACCCGCGATCTTGATACAAACCCCTTTCTTTCCTCGGCTGATACCACATCATAACCTCTCAGCAACGCCACTTGTGCTACCCAGACTTGGAGCTTACTTCACACAGCCAGCATCGCCCACCGCTACCATCTCACCCGCGATCCTGATACAAACCCCTTTTTTTCTTCGGCTGATACCACATCATAACCTCTCAGCAACCCCACTCGTGCTACCCAGACTTGGAGCTTACTGCACACAGCCAGCATTGCCCACTGCTACCATCTCACCCACGATCTTGATACAAACCCCTTTCTTTCTTCGGCTGATACCACATCATAACCTCTCAGCAACGCCACTTGTGCTACCAAGACTTGGAGCTTACTTCACACAGCCAGCATCGCCCACCGCTACTATCTCACCCGCGATCCTGATACAAACCCCTTTCTTTCTTCGGCTGATACCACATCATAACCTCACAGCAATGCCACTTGTGCTACCAAGACTTGGAGCTTACTGCACACAGCCAGCATTGCCCACTGCTACCATCTCACCCGCGATCTTGATACAAACCCCTTTCTTTCCTCGGCTGATACCACATCATAACCTCACAGCAATGCCACTTGTGCTACCAAGACTTGGAGCTTACTGCACACAGCCAGCATCGCCCACCGCTACCATGTCACCCGCGATCCTGATACAAACCCCTTTCTTTCTTCGGCTGATACCACATCATAACCTCTCAGCAACGCCACTTGTGCTACCAAGACTTGGAGCTTACTGCACACAGCCAGCATTGCCCACTGCTACCATGTCACCTGCGATCTTGATACAAACCCCTTTCTTTCTTCGGCTGATACCACATCATAACCTCTCAGCAACCCCACTCGTGCTACCCAGACTTGAAGCTTACTGCACACAGCCAGCATTGCCCACTGCTACCATCTCACCCGCGATCTTGATACAAACCCCTTTCTTTCTTCGGCTGATACCACATCATAACCTCTCAGCAACCCCACTCGTGCTACCCAGACTTGGAGCTTACTGCACACAGCCAGCATTGCCCACCGCTACCATCTCACCCGCGATCTTGATACAAACCCCTTTCTTTCTTCGGCTGATACCACATCATCACCTCTCAGCAACCCCGTCAAACAACATCAGCTAACAAGGATCACTGGACACGCTAAGCCACATTCCTGCAATCACCGCGCCGCACTCAACTGAATCCAAAGAACTTTGATCGTTGACATGTTTATCTCAACACCGACTGGCCATCATAATGACAACGCCTTTAATCTTTAATTTGGTGAGAAATAAAATATATATTTATTAACCTTACTGTGTTGTCTGTATTTTTCTTGCAACCATACGCTTGTTTATTTCACTGGTGTCAGACGTGTATGGAGGGCTATACAAGCTTTACATGGACCAAACTTTTCACCCTCATCAGAGAGCAGAAAACACTCCTGTTCAATCTGAAGACAGCGGCAATACAGCCATCTGAACCTGCGATTTGAGAAGTCCAAACCGACATAGATGACATGTTGGCGGCTTTAAAACTAACGACTTCAACAGCAACCCATACGAATCAGAAAGAAAACGATTACAGTTTAGTTATCCGTCAACAAGCCATCCATGACATCATGAAATAGCAGAAATTATTCTGCCCAGGGGATGACGTAAACCAATTCATCACAGCATTGAACAAAGCCTACACCATCCATGTCACGCCAGAACTGGATAGATATCCCAGCCTGGATGGCGAGTTCGTCAAGTCTGCGAAAGATTTACTCGACCAGGGTATATTTCAGCAGATGATCGATTCAAAAACAGACTCATCCACTTTCGAAGCGCTAAAAGAATATCTGCAAGCAGCCCATGGCAGCCAGATGACGAACTTCCAACACCTTAGTTGAGCCTGGGACCTGGAATGACAAGACGGGGAAAAGTTGACCGACTTCGAGCGCCATCTGGAAAACACCCTGAGAGAAGCAGCTGTTCACATTAAAACAAAATACAAAAAGGACAAAAACATGGAATTGACCGTGAATGGGCTTGTATCCATCATAGGCGCAATGCTGATGAGTGAAAAGGTGAAGGTCTGGAACCCAAACCTTTACCCCCACCTCGTCAGAACAATGGACAACCACTACAGCACAACTGGCATAACCTGCAAAGCCCAAAGGTACATCGATCACGGCGTAAAATCCAACGTCATTGCTGCTCTTAAAACCACATACTACTCGCAAAAACTGCAGTAGTCTCGTCACAGAGACAGCGCACTCAAGACGAACCTACCAACCCGATCCAATGGACGGCCCCACCAACACCAAACAAGCCTCAACAACCAACCAAGACATGGCCGTCATCAAACAACCAAAGACCACCAACACCCGCCACATACTCCATTGTGCAAGAATTACCTCAGGGGACGACTGTGCTTCCGTGGACAAAACAGCCCATATCGTTACCCACCTCACGCCCAAGCACAGGCCCACATCGCAACAGAGGATGATGACCTACCACACACAAAAGAGGATTTTCGCTTCGGGCAGTGTTGTATTATTTACATGTACTGATCATTAGTGATTAACTAGAACGCTGAGAGACTGGAATGAAATGCGTTTATTTTCTAGTCTTACAAACCGGAACTGCTTGGCGGTGAGCCCGAAACCGGAAGTAGGGTTATGGGAGAGGAGTGGGAGGAAGACTGGATGGGGGTATTACTATTGGTTCTACAACATCTCCCTTTCTATTGAAGGAGAAGTATATTGGGTTGTGATGGTCTGGGGACGGTTTGTGGGGAGGGGGCAATAGATCGTTTGTTATGTGTCACAGGTCGAGTCTCTGTATAGGTTTGCTCGGCCTGCTTGATCTGCGTGGTTTTGCAGGTGTCGATGGAACTGATGGATGTGTCCTTGGGATGGTTGATAGGTGACCATCGGTTTGCCTTGGGTTTTGTGCTGGAATAGCGTTGTGAAGATAAGGAACTCTGTGTGTTCCACAACAAGTTTTCAGTTGGTGCTGACACTTCATATTGGCTGCCTTGCCCTTTGTTGGCCTTAATGACTGTCTGTTTCTACGATGTATTACACCACTTGCAAGTTTCACCTGGTATGACCTTGGCTCATCAGCAATCTGTACAATCTTTCCGGGTTCCCAGAGGCTGGTTCTTTTGTCTTGAACATAAACCTGTTGACCGGTCTGTAACTCTGTGTGTTGGTGGCTATTCTTTCGGTCGTACCATTTTTTTGTTTCTTCTTTGTTTTTCTCAAGCTCTACCTTTGTTTGTTCATCTCCTAGTTGTTGTTTCGATATCAGTGGGGTCCTCATGGGTCTCCCATTCAGTAACTCTGCTGGGGATTTGATTTGAGCTGATAGCGGTGTGGCCCTGTAAGCCATCATTGCTAAGTGGCTGTCTGTGTTTGTCTCTCAAGCTTTCAACAATAGCTTTTTACAGATACCCACCATCCTCTCTGCGAATCCATTTGACTGGGGGTGGTGTGGTGACTAGGTAGTGTGCTTGAAGTTGTAGGATTTGGCAAAATCTGCAAACTCTGTACTGGAATACTGTGGCCCATTGTCACTGTATACCACCTCTGGGACACCACGTTCTTCAAACAGGAGTTTCATTTGTCGAATTATTATGGCTGATGTGGTGGAGTGGAGACGCCGTATGAATGGGCTGCGGCTGTAATGGTCTCCCATTAGTAAGAATTCCTTATCTTCCATAGCAAAGATGTCTGTACTGATATACTGCCATGGGTAAGAAGGGGTTTCATGCTGGTGTAGTGTTTCTGATGGGATACTGGGTTGGTACTTCTGACATGTAGAACAGTCTCTAATTAGTTCTTCTATGTCCTTGTTGATACCGACCCAGAAAACTGCTGTTCGAGCCAGTAAACATGTTTTCTCTATCCCTTGGTGGGACGAATGTAGTTGTTGTAGGATGTCTGATTGAAGTGAGAGAGGTATAATTATTTTATTGCCTTTAAGGAGTATCCCATCCTGGAGTCCAATTTCGTCCCTATAGTTCCAGAAAGCTTGTATATGAGGGTGGCAGTTGGATCTATTTGCTGGCCATCCCGACGTAACGGTGTCGGTGAGCTCTTGTAGTACTGGGTCCTTGAATGTTTCTGCCTTGATATCTTGCAGGCGAGTTGGAGATGCATTGAGATGTGCGTTAAGTAGATGTATGTTGATGTCTACATCTCTGATTGGTTCCCCTGGTCTTGGTAATACCCTGGACATGCAGTCGGCTATTGGGATAGACTTTCCTGGATTGTATTTAACTGTGAAGTCATAGCCCTGGATTTTGAGTAACATTCTTGCTAGCCTTGGTGGTGCATTAGCCAGATTCTTTAAGGCTATTGATTCTAGTGGTTTGTGGTCTATTTGTATTGTCACTGCTTGGCCCCATACATAGTGATGAAATTTCTCCAATCCAAAGACCACTGCTAGCATTTCACGTTCTATGTTGGAGTATCTTGTTTCTGGCCCTGACAGGGTTTTGCTTGCTAGAGCGACTGGCATTCCATTTTGAATGAGGGCTGCGCCCAGTCCAGCTGATGATGTGTCTACTTGTATACTGATTGGCGCTTTTGGGTCAAAATATTTGAGCACAATTGCTTTTCCTATTTCCCCTTTTATGTTGTTGAATGCCATCTGTTCCTGTTCTGTCCAGATGAACTGCGTTTTTGTCGACAGAAGGTCTCGGAGCGGCTTGGTCAGCATTGCCAGATGTGGTGAAAATTTGTTCAAGTAATTTGCTAGCCCAAGAAAGCTTGTTAGTTGTTTTTCATCTTTTGGTGGTTATATCTGAACGATCGCTTCTATCTTCTTTGGGTCTGGTTTCACTCCATCCCTTGATATGACATGTCCAAAAAAAAGAAATTTCTTGTGTGCGGACCACTAATTTGTCTGGGTTGAACTTGCAGTTCTTAGACCGAGCTCTTTCTAGTAGTTCCTTGAGCGCTTTGTCATGATCGCTGCCATCCTCCTCAAATCCGACAATAACAGTGCCATCTGATATTGAGAAAACATTCTTGATGTCTCCAAAGGCATCAAACATAGCTCGCTGAAATTCGTCTTGTGCGCTCTTAACTCCCATTGGGAAGCGCTTGAACATATAGCGTCCTTCAGGGGTGATGAAAGTGGTTAGTTCTCTTGATTTCTTATCCAGTTTCATGTTCCAGTAGCCAGATTTCACGTCGACTATTGAGAACCATTTTGCTCCATGGAGTCTGGAGATGATTTCCTCAAATGTCTGTGTGACAAAATGTGGTCGCAACACCGCCTTGTTTAGATCTTTAAGATCCAGGCATAGCCTGACAGATCCATTGGGTTTTGTGACACACACAAAGGAGTTGACCCAGGATGTCGGTTTTGTTACGGGAGTTATTATATCCTGGGCTACAAGGGAGTCTAGCCCTGCTTTGAATTTCTCTTTTAAAGCTATTGGCACCTGCCGGAGTGAGTGTATTACTGGAGGTATTGATGGGTCAATCTTAATGCTGTACTCCCCTGGCAGGCACCCAATGCCCTTGAACACGTCAGAAAACTCTCTCAGTATGCGCTTTCTTTCTTTCATGTCTCCTTCTGGTTTTGCATGCGTTGCTGCAGTTGAATCTTTGTGGTCATGCTCCACTGTATCGGTCCCTATTGTAAAATTAAGGGTAACTAGTCCCAGTTTTCTAGAAGTCTGGAGGCCAAGTAGTGCGGGTCCCCTGCTTTTTACCACGTGGAAGTTGGCACTCGTAAATTTGTCGCCATATCTGACTCCTAGGTGACATATACCCACTTGGTCGATTGGGACACCACCGAAGGCAAATAGTTTGATTGGAGTGTTTAGAAGTTGCACATGTTTGAGTTGTTTGTAACACTCCCATGGGATAAGGTTGCTCATGGCTCCTGTGTCCACCTTCGCATTTATTTTTATTTGTGATTTTTTGTTCCCTATTCTCAAGTCTGCATATGCCTCTCTAGCATCTGCTGGGACATGGGATTTTGTTATTTTTGGCCCTGATATGGTATGGAAATATACCTCTGTTGGTGAGTGGTCATCTTCCTCATCGCTCTGCATTGTAATATTATGGGCGTTTCTGTTTCTTGGGTTTCTTGTTGCTCTTGGGGGCCTGTCTTGTTACCAAGTTGAATCTTTTGTGTCTCTGGTGCGGCAAGCAACTGCAAAATGTCCCGTCTTCCTGCACTTCCCACAAGTTTTCCCTTTTGCTGGGCATTCGCCTTTGTAATGGCTTTTCCCACAAAAATAGCATTTGTTATAATATTCTTTCCCAGCCTTTATTGCATGGGCATCTTGTGGTTTTTCCTCGGAAAATTGTGGGACACTATGCGTGTTTTGTATTGCCTCTACCTGTTTCAATGTTGCTTCTTCTGTCTCTGCAACATGTAGTGCTTCTGCGATGTTGAGATTATATCCTTCCTTAAGTAAGGATTTTTGTGTGGACTTATTGTTCAGTCCAAAAATGAAAATATCTACCAGAAGAGTTTTTTCAACGGGGGACTCGTACTCGCATTGTTTCAATATCTGCCTTAATCGTTTAAGAAATGCGTGGGCTGGTTCATCAGGTTGTTGTCGACACTGTAGAAGCTGATACCTCGAGACGCGGAAGTTTGATCTTGGCTTTATATATGCACGAAATTTCTTAATATAATTTTCGACATTACGTGTTTCACTTTCCTCAAATTGAAATGTGTCACTCAGATCCTGTCCTTCAATCCCTGACCACAATAACAGAATTAACTTTTACGTCCTCACTTACATCCTTGAGGGGTCCGTTAAAGTGCAACATGACCTGTCGAACGAATCTATCAAAATCTTTTGCTAAATTATTACTCTGCCAATCCATAGAAGGGGCGGTATTTGACAAGCCATTGTTGATAAGGAATTAGCACCTGAGGAAATAAAAATTTTTTTTTTTTTTTTTTTTTTATAAAAGTGTCTGATTGGCGTATGGTATTTGTTTGCTTTTGTAAAAAATAATAACAATAACGAATCGCCTATCTTGTGTCGTGTCTTGTCTTCACTTTTTTTTTTTTTTTTTTTTTAAGTATCTGATTGGCGTACGGTATTTGTTTGCTTTTATAAAAAATAATAACAATAGCGAATCGCCTACCTTGTGTCGTGTCTTGTCTTTATTTGTGTTTTTTTTTTTTATTACTTTTATTCCTCAGTCTGTGACTTCGTTTATTTACTTGTTGTTGAGTTATTCAGTTGACGCGTGTATTTCGTTAGTTCACTTTACACCGTGATGATACAACGTTTTTGAGTTCCTGCGTCGCGTTCGCACGTGGACTGATGGGTCGATTGGTTTTCGTTTTTTTCTTCTCTTTTTTGTTTAAATTTTTTTTCTCTACTATAACCTACTAGTTATATTTAACCACTTCTAACACCATGTTGTATTATTTACATGTACTGATGATTAGTGATTAACTAGAACGCTGAGAAACTGGAATGAAACGCGTTTATTTTCTAGTCTTACAAACCGGAACTGCTTGGCGGTGAGCCCGAAACCGGAAGTAGGGTTATGGGAGAGGAGTGGGAGGAAGACTGGATGGGGGTATTACTATTGGTTCTACAACAGGCAGGACGAGTTATGATGCCCCGTCCGCCCTATTCCATCACAAGTCATCACATCTTCAACCTCCAGGAACTCGCACACCAATCACCACTCGTACAATCCACCTTCGTCATAAACGACATACACTTTTCTGGGATCGCGATGTTAGACTCGGGATGCTCCACATGCATCATACCTATATCACAGCTGCCCGAAGAAGCTAAGAAATATATGACCCACACAGATGTACGGGTGAAAGGTATAAATGGCAGCATCACTGCCCTCGGTGAACTAACTCACCCACTTTCGAGAAGGTGAATGTGCTGGTGACCTGATCGGCCAAAATGTCTTACACCACAGCACGCTCAGCTTATACCTGATTGACAACCGGAATTCCACAGTAGAGTTCAGACGCACACTTACCTCAGGCCATACACCACACACGGCTACTATCAGACCACCAACATCATCAGACCATGACCCTCAACCCGCTCTAACCCAGAATCACCTCACAATGGAGCCTCGAACCAATACCCAGACATTAGAGGAAAAGCTAACTTGGCTGAAGCACAACACCGGGTTGTCACTGTCAAATCACCCAAACTGGGATGAATTGGAAGCTCGGTCATCTGTATTTTTCTTGCAACCATACGCTTGTTTATTTCAGACCTGTACTGCACAAGCACTTTCAAAATTGTCAAATCAAACCTATACTGCACAAGCACCTTCTAAATTTTTCAAATCGGACCTATACTGCACAAGCACCTTCAAAAGTGTCAAATGGGACTTATACTGCGCAAGCACCTTCAAAATTTTCAAATCGGCCTATAATGCACAAGCACCTTCAAGATTATAAAATCGGACCTATAATGCACAAGCACCATCAAGATCTTTCAAAGCGGACCTATGCTGCACAACCGTCTTCAAAATTGTCGAATCGGACCTGTACTTCACCTATGTCATACAATCCCAGGTGACGCATGGTATTCTGCTAGTACACATCCACCCATGTCATACAATCCTGGGTGACGCCGGCTGTTCTGCTAGTGCATATACACCTACTTCATCCAATCCTGGGCTATGCCGGGTATTTTGCTAGTACAGATATCCCGGGCGACACTGGGCATTTGGCTAGTATATATATCAACCAATTTTTTCTAATCCCAGGCGAGGCCGACTGTTCTGCTAGGAAAAATTCCATGAATTTTATACAATTCCAGCCCATGTCGGATAATCAGCTAGTATATATGTCATGCTAGTGATATGTCATACAATCCCGGGTGACGCTGGGTATTTTGCTAGTACATATACACCAATTTTATCCAATCCCGGGCTACACCGGGTATTCTGCTAGTACATCTTATCCAATCCCAGGCAACATTGGGTATTCTGAGAGGAAACATTCAATGTATTTCCACCTACATCGGTTAATTATATCAACCAATTTTTTCCAATCCCAGGCGACGCCGAATGTTCTGCTAGGAAAAATTCCATGAATTTTATCTAATCCCAGGCTGTGATATTTGGAATATGACATCTTGTCTTAATTTAATATACAAAAAATATATAATACGCATCTTTTTTTTACTTGGTCCTTTGGCTAAGATCTCTTCTCGGATCCGCCGCTGCCTAGGGAGAAAAGAATGGTTTTTCTAGCGATACTAAGAATGGTCATATGGATCACACGCCTCAAGCGAGTCCGCGAAGGGATATCTGTTCCGGATTAGGATCTGATCGTCTACTTTAAACATCTGCTTAAAGTAAAGATCAGATGCAATTGGAAGAGGTTGCCTCGAGTGGCCTTTGACAAGAGGTGGGTGCATGACGCTAGCTTATGCATCCGACGAGGCGCCAAGTTTGAATTCGTATCACCACCATAGGCATGGTACATGCGGTACTTGGTCCTACGGAGCCCATCCCACTAGGTTAGATAAATAAAAAGTAAAGAGACTCTTGACTGGTGGTACAAATGAGATCCTGTCCCACAATTGTTTGTTTTTTGGCACTAGAGAACCTTCCGAGGCTACCCTACCACTACCCCCCCATCTTTTTGTTTTTATCACCCCCTGGTCAATCCCTACTCGAAGGTCGCCACATAATATATTCCCATTTTTTGTTTTTAACAATCTATTTATTTTACTCCCTACACCCGATATGAATTGAGAGAATATGAGAAAAATTGTATATATATCTTTTTTGCAAAAACGCTGGGGTTTTCATTAGTTAGTTTAGAGTCCACAGAGTGAATGAGGTATTGTGGTAAATATTGCCAGTCAAGAGTAAAGTCGCCAAAGACTCCAATTTTTACTTTAGTTACAAAGACCCTGCAACACTCCCCTCCCCAGATCTTATAGGGCCTTGTGCCTAAATTTGTTTTGTCTTTTGGAGATTTTACTTTTTTAAATGTTTTAATTTTATATTGGAATTTTTTTAATTGTAATTTTTTCTTTAAACGAAATAAATTAAATATAAAGATCTCTTCTCGGCCTCTTCTGGCTAAGATCAAAGTGTAGTATCTGTTCTCTCAGCATACGAAACGGCTCTCGGGCTAGGTTTAAGGTGTTTTTACATACTAACTTTTGTTAGCAAGGACCGACCCCCTTTTCTGGAGAGTCAGGACCTAAAGGACCGACTCCACATTTGTGGGAGCTTGGACCCGTAAACTGGTCCCTTTTTTTGGGAGACTGAAATTTCGGGACAAACACCACTAGCTGGTAGTTAAGACCTGCCTTTATTGTTATTTTGCATGTTTTTCTTCGTTCCAGTCTCTTCCCTCTAGAGACAGGGAATGGTCTACTTTCTCACCACTTAATTGCCTGAGCAGCACTATGACCTGCCAGGCCAAAACTTTGTCATTCTTCGCTGCTCTCCCGTTGGATCGAGCAGACAGGATTCTCTTTATCGCTTCCGTTGGGGTTATTTGCGGGTAGGGTCATGGGGGGTAGGGCAGATGCTTCGTTTCTGCTCCCCCCTCTGTGGGCAAAGATGTCTATCCCCTCTCTCTCTTAATTGCGACGCGGCACTCTGACCCGCTAGCACCCACTGTGTCTTCCTTCTCTGCTCCCCCCCCTCGCGGGGGGATCCGAGCTGCTAATCCGACATCCCCGAGAGCGGAGGTCAAAAACTCTATTTCTCTTCTGAGCCCACCCCTACCCCCATTTCCCCCGGGTTTTCTTTTCTCCCGCTACACTTTGGTCTGCGTCAGCGGCCAGTGCTACTACCACCACGATGCCAGCCAGGCGGACTATACCAGTCCAAATGCGGAACATCGCTCCGTTGGAGGAATGCCCCAACAAGGGAGCAAAACCCCAGCTCCCGGAAAAGAAGGAAGTGGATGTGAGGGTAGAGCAGCAGCCCGCGGCGACCCTGGGCAAAATCGACGGGGTAGGGCCACAGCCCGCAGCGGCCCCTGGAGATGTACCTGCGCCATCCGGTAACAGTGCAACTCCTCCCCACCGAAAAAGCTCCTGCCGGCAAGTCGGCTGTGGAAAAAGCAGTGGATTCTGAGTCAGCAATAACCAAAGACTCAGAATCATCTAAAGCTATGCCAACACATGCTTCTCCCGCTCCCCAAAAGGGCGATTCCACAGCGGTGGGAAGATGAGAGCAGCGCCTCCAAGAAGACCGAGGAACTTTTTATCGCTACGATCGCTTCCATCCAGTCACTCTTCAAGGATGGAGCTAACGATCCGTCCTCCAACACTCCCCAAGAGGGCAATGACCAAGTGAAGGTGGCAAAGGAGGGAAGCAGCAATGTACCTACCAGTACCGACAAGACCAAACTGGCAGGAACATCACCACCCCCAGCCGCCACACCTTCTACATCATCAACCAGAGGTGGACCCCCAGGAGGGGAGACACCATCAAGCCCCAGGAAAAACCTTATGCAGCAGCCCCCCCTAAGAAGAAGAAGGGGGCAACTCAGGGCGGCGGGCACGGCCAGGATACTAACACATCAGCAGACTGGCCAGCGTTGTCCCCCAACACCAAGATGAGCAAATTGGACCCAAAGCCCGGCCAATCCAGCATTAAAGAAGCAGCGCCGGTAAGCCCGTGCATGAAACTAGACGAATACAAGCAGGGTGAAAACACGGCATGGGGTTCGAAATCCCAAGAAGACTACAGAAAACTCTTTTCCTCAACTTATAATGATTACACAAAGGGTAACATCATCCTACCCCTTCCTAGACAAATTAAGGAACTGGAAAACCGCGTTCTCTCCCTGGTCACCTCAGATCTAAGAACCAGGAGCCTTATGGGAGTCGGCAAAGAAACGATGATTGAACTCCTTCTGGACCGAGGCATCCCAGCTAAATACATCTGCAGAAGGAGTTATGCAATGTGGGACGTATTACTCTCCAACCAAGAAGAAGCCGTGAGACTATCCAGGACTGACCGGAACTGGAAAAACATCCAAATCCAACCGGTATACTTGAGTAAGAGGAGAGTAAACGTCACTGTGCTAAACGTACCCTGTTATGTGGAGGCCAAGCAATTGGGAGCCATACTCAGCCAGTATGGTGACGTCGAGGCAGTAATCCCAGTCAAAGGCCAGTGGAACGTAATGACCGGCGATTACAAGATATGGATGGTCCTGGATAGAGCAGAAGTCGACAAAATCCTGGCATTGTTGAAGTTTGGCAAATGGACGCTGTCGGTGATTGTAGAAGGAAGAAAGCCACAGTGCTGGCAGTGTCTAAAACAAGGCCATATGGCCAAGGATTGTCCAAAAAAAGAGTTACGGCCAAAGCCCCGGAAAAACCACAAGCCAAGGCGGCGACTGAGGCAGTCCCAGCTAGAATTCCAGCAGCGGCTCAAGCCACCCCAGCAGCAGAGGCTGGATGGTCGACGGTCACCAGGAAAGGTAAACCCTCCAAAAGCGTGCACAAGCAATTGATGATCGAAGACCATCCGGAAAAATCCACTAGCAATTTGGCCATGGAAGTGGAGACATCCTCGTCCTCTGGCAAGAGGAAATTACAAGAGTTGGAGGAGGAGGGAGCATCCGAAGAAGAGGCCGTTCGACCCGCAATGACCAACAATGCTGTCACAAAGACAACAACGGAGGAAAGGAAGAGAAGGAAGAAGAAGAGCCGGAGAACCAAAGAAGTTTCCCCGGCCGACACGGACACTATCAATGCTGAAGCCCCCCCTACCTCCAAACCCCCTAACCTCAATCCCCATCCAGCCAGAGCAAAAAACCTCCTCCCAACCAAAATCCCCCAAGAACTCGTCTCGGAAGGGGATCGTAAACCCCCCAAACCCCCCAACTCAGGACACTCCTCAAACTTCTATCCCCCACCCCTACCTCAACTCCTCCCCTTCCTACCCCTATTCCTCCTCATACTACCAAAGAAGACCAGCCTACTGCTATGACAGTCCGTACAGAACGGACTAAGAAATTTCCTTTCCTGCCAGGAGACAGGATTTGTGAAACGAGCTCTCTGCTACTGGTTCCGGAACTGAAAGGGAAGCAGAAAGCCCAGTATGAGAAACTACGCAGCCTCACTTTCATCGGAGCGGAAAATATCACAAAACCCGCCAATTTCAAGCACACGCCAATGCTCACAACATTAGTGCGGGTCAACAAAAATTCCAGAACTCAAGCCCCCTAGAATATGCTAGAGGCAGCAAGGGATGCCATGAAGGGCCAGCAGCTGGTGGACATGGAACATCCCTCGCTTAAAAAACTCCAAGTGCAATGTGAAGGTAGAATCCCCATATACGCACATCCCTCCTTCTACAGGGTGCTGAAACTGATCTTTCCTCTGGACGTGAGATGCGTGGCTAAGGACGGACAACCTTCAACAGACTTACTTACCGGCAGTCTTGGTCAGGCCTACCACGTCCTCACTGTTGAGGACTTCAGACCCGTTTGTGACACTGCTTAAGGTAAGTGAACATGTCTTTGAACTTGGCCACTTTTAATGTGAGGGGCATCAGGTGTTGAAACAAGGCCTCGCACGTCATGAGAGACCTGGTGTTCCTTAAGGTAGATATTGTCGCTATCTAGGAGACCCACTTTGTGATGAGGATTGTCAAGTGCTGGTAAACGACTATGATATTTACTCAGCATATGGCAATACTTATAGTCGTGGAATCTCCTTGCTAGTGAGTCGCACCCTGTCAGCATCGGTGAATGTTGTTCACACAGGCGAGGACAGGCGGCTAGTCATTGTTGATGTTGCCATTAATTGCAGTGTTTTTCGGATTGTCACTGTTTATGCTCCCAATTCTCATGGAGAGAGGGTATCCTTTTTTCGACAGTGAGGCTTTGGTGGCTTCTTGGTGAGTCCGGATGTAGTTTTAATGGGTGATTGGAATGCAATCTTTGATCCCAATATAGATAAGGTTGGGGGGGTCTAGCGGGTCGGTGTGGTATGACAACAGTCTGTCTGACCTGTGGCTTTGAGCAACCTCGTCGACAGATTACCCCGGAGCGGGAGTGTGGACGTGGCATTCTGTAGTGCCTTCCCATCCGAGTACTTACTTGGATCGGATGTTAGTTAGAAGAGGCAAACGTAGATTTTCTATCGTGCCCCATGTTCCACTTGTTAGGACACTCGGACCATAAACTTGTTATGGCCTGTTTGAACTTAAGTGCTAAGCCTAAACTAGCCGGATACTAGAAGTTAAACAGCACCTTGTTGGAGCTGAAGGACTACCGGTTGAAGGTTACCGATTTAATTCAGCGGGCTTTAGTGAGGGTGGTTACAGAGAGTAAGTGGTGGATTAATCTTAAGGCCAAAATTAGATGCTTCTCTGTCCAATACAGCAATACCTTGCGTTAGATAAGTCTAAGGCAAAGAAGCGTATAAAGGATAAGCTGACCCAGGTTGGTGGAGATTGGTGACTCCCCTAGAGATAGCATTGGTAAACAGGACCTCAGCTGGTTTGGCTAGCGAGTGGTATGAAGGTTAGGTAGTTAGGGCTAGGTTAATGAAAGTCTCTAACGAAGCTGTGAACGTTGACACTGTTGAGCGTAAGGCTTTTCTAAGGTGTGGTTCGGACGGGTACATTCCAGAAAGTACATAACCTCGAAGGAAAACGCCCTCAGGTGACTCCGGGAGATCTGCAAAAGGTTTTGGGAGCATCTATCAGAGCGCTTCACCCAACTACCCAGACTCAGGGTTGAAGAGTTTGGCAGCTATTTGGCCGACTCGCCCTGCCTCACGGCCAGCTCGGGCAGCTTGCTGTGATGGTCTTGTTACGGAACATGAGGTCATTACTGCGTTGAAGTCCCCGGGGCTTGATGGTTTACCCTATGAGTTCTCTTGAGGCTGTCGCCAATGTTGGTCCTAGTCTGAAGGATGTGTTCAACCATTGGTTTGCTCAGGGTTCCACCCCTGGACAGGTGACCAAAGGAGAGATCACATTGCTGAGGAAAGGTCAACGACATTGTGGGGTGGAAAATTTTGACGACTTTAGGCCCTTGACTTCTGCTAAACACAGAGTTAAAGATTTTGGCAAAGATTCCAGCGAATCGCTTGCAGGTTGTCATCACTGACTTGATCGAACCGGACCAGAGCTATGCTGTGATGGGGAGATAAATTCAGGACAATCTTCATTTGATTCGCTCGATCATAGAGGGAATAGAAGATGAAACCGAAGCTGCACTGATCAGTTTAGATCAGTCCAAGGCGTTCGATAGGGTCGACTATCGGTTCCTGGGATCTGTGCTAGAGGCCACCGGATTTAATCCGGACTTCTGCAAGTGAATCTTTGTCCTGTATGATAGGCCAACGGTAGCGGTGCAGATCAACGGTAAGCTGTCGGAGTCATTCACCGTCTCCCGGTCGGTGCATCAGGGTTTTCCACTGTCACCTCTTTTGTACATTTGGCATTGGAACCCCTCCGTGGAATTGCTTTACCTGGAGGTACACGAGCCAGGGTTTCCACATTCGCTGATGACATCACCGTGTTCGTGTCTTGTCCCACGGACGTTCAAGCGGTGGTCGAGGCGCTCGCTCAATACGAAGATGTCACAAGGGTCGTCTTCAACCGCAGCCAAGTCTGTCAGCTTGCGGTTGGGGGCCTGGACCGGGGTAAACTCGCTTCCAGGTATCTTCAGCTGGACCGATGACTGGTCCATATTCTCAGTGTCTGGTTTGGACCAGGACTTCAGCTGAAGAAAAATTGGTCAGAAGTATATGGCAAGATGAAATCGTCGGTCAAGACTTGGATTCGAAGGAAATTGTCCTTGAAGGGTCGGGCGGAGGTGTGTGCTACATATGTCTTTCTGGGTCAGCCAGTCTCTTGCGTCATAAAAACGCTGAGAGATTGGCTTTCTTGGGTCGTTCGCTAGAAGAGAACACTTCTTGTGTTCCTGCGGTTGAGAACTCGTTTCCCAATCTCAAACCCAACCCCTCGGTAGAAGGTCATCGTAAACTGAGGGGGGAGTCCAAGTTCTTTGCGAATGCCGGACCACTCTTAGAGCTTTGCTGGGGACTAGTGTCCTCGATCAGCCTAGAAGAGACTTTATTGGGAACTAGTGGCGGGTACCACAAAGGATCCTCTTTGTAGGCGGTTAGGTTGGTCGATGGAGGTTATCCGCTCTCAATGGAGTTGGGCGACAGGACGGGATCTTCTGACAACTCGGATTCTCCCTGACCTGGGGACTGGTCCGAAAAGCACCTGCCCCTCTTCGAAGAATTCAGCATGTACAAACAGGGCCCTCGCGCCCGCGCTGCGACGAACACAAGCTCGAATCGGTCAAGCATGCTTTTTTCAGTTGCAGCCGGATCCAGGCCCTATGGGAGTACATCGGAGAGGTAACGGCTCGCATCGATGATGAGTGGCCGCTCAATCTCGATGCAGGATATTTTGTGTACAACATTGAGCCGCCGTTCCCCAGGGAGGAAAGAATGGTTTTCCTGGTGATCCTAGCAGTAGCACGTATGATCATTTGGATCACGCACCTCAAGTTGGTCCACGAAGGGACATCTGTTCCAGATCGGGATCTGATTGTTTACTTTAAAGTAAAGATCAGGTGCGATTGGAGGAGGTTGCCTAGAGTGGAGTTTGACAAGAGGTGGGTGGCACAACAACTAGTTTGTGCATCCATCTCGGAGCCAAGTTTGAATACGTGTTTCCTACTTGAGCATGGTACGGGCAGTGCTGGGTCCTTCGAAACCGATCCCACTTAGTTTAGCATAGCAAAGTAAAGAGACTCTTGACTGGTGGTATAAACGAGTTCCCGTTCATGGTATTATTTTTGGTGATAGAGAACCTCTGAGTCTACCCGCTCCCCTTTATCACATTTTGTTTTTGATATCCCCGGTCATCTCCCCACTCAAAGGTCACCGACCGACCCCCTCCACCTGCTGCTTTGTTTTCTCCCATTCCTATTAAGGCTTCTCCCCAACCCCCAATAGGGATCTCCCTGCTTGTTTTTGATTCCCCGGAAAACAGTGGGGGAGTCTAGTCACTGAGAGTAGTACAGGGGGGTCAATACTAATAACCCAGTAGGTTTTATATTTTATTTTTGAAATGAACTTTTTCACTAGCTTCCCCCACTCCACAAACTTTTATATATTTAATTCAAAAACTTTTTAATTTTCAAATAAATTGAACTTTTTATCATCTCACAAATGCACACACATTAAATTTGTTTTAAAAAAAAAAAAATGCATGCACAAACATACAGATAAGTGTTTACAAATTGTAAATATGTTAATTTTATTCAAAACGCTGGGGTTTTATTAGTTAGATTAGGATCCATAGAGTGAATGAGGTTTTATGGTAAATGTTGCCAGTCAAGAGTAAGACTCCAAAGTCTTCATTCTTCACTTTTTGTCACTTACTTTAGTCACAAAGACCCTGTACCCTCCCCCTCCCCATTTCTTATAGGGCCTTGTTCCTAATTTTGTTGTTTATGATTTTTGTTTTTTCAATTGTCATGATTGTAATTTTCATTTTTTTGCCGACAATAAAATATATCAATAAGATCAAAATGTAATATCTGTTCTTAGAATTAAAGCGGTTTCATCTTAGAAAACATTCAATGTATTTCCACCTACATCGGCTAATTATGCCAACCAACTTTTTCAAATCCCAGGCGACGCCGAGTGGTCTGCTTGGAAAAATTCCATGAATTTTATCTAATCCCAGGCTGTGATGTTTGGAATATGACATCTTGTCTTAATTTAATATATGAAAAATATATAATACGCATTTTTTTTTTACTTGGTCTTTTGGCTAAGATCAAAGTGTAGTATCTGTCCTTAGAATAAAAGCGGTTTCATCTTTCGCCCCCCTCCCCCACTAAGAAAATAAGAAAGAGGTCATACCTGGGATCTCAAGCTGTAGAGAAAAAAAACCTTACTCGAAAATAAGGAGGATTTATGCCTGGGATGTCACCAAATCCATTAACTCTCATTTTGTATTATATTAAAATGTATAAGTAAACAAACGCTGATTAACTCATATCATGCCTCCCACCTTCCTCCCTGTAAATAGAATCAGGTCATAACTAATATAAAAAAAAGAAAATGGCCGTTTGTTTTTTGTTTTGTTTTATTGTGACAACAGACATCGGTCGTCTCGTGATAAATATTTTTAAGCATAATTTTTTTTATTTACTTATTTTTGCTTATTGTTTTTGGTTTAAGTCTCGGATTTTACTATTTTTAACCTGCTAATAACTTTGGTAACGTTTTCATAATGTAAAAGTCTATTTGTATGATTGTTGCGTTTTTTTACCGATAACAACCAATATATGCAATCTTTTTATATACAGACTGCCATTACAGCTTGCTGACGTCAAGATCAGTGACATGACTCAGCGCTTTTTGAATACAGGGTGACTAAAAAAAAAGGGCCCCATGTACACTTTATGTGATAGAATTGTGGCCCGTTTTATGGGGGGCACTTATAAATCGATTTAATAATACGTAAAGTTTAACATTAAAATGTCACTTTCTGGGCCCCATCCCCACAGAAAATCGGTCAGCTCACCCACTTCTAGTGGTCCTTTTGGGCCCAAATTTCGATATTTGTCGTCCGGATAGTGGAGCTTCAATATAATACCAAGTTTGCTAATTTTTGTTCTGTCTTTCGAAAGTTTTTGGCGGACATACAAACACACATACACAAACACACACACATTTTCGCTTTTATATTTTAAACTAGCGGGGGGTACCCAGCGATGCCCGGGTGTTTTAAGGTGTGTGCGGTTTTGGGTAAATCAAAACTCCGGGGGTAGGTAGGTGTTAAAATAAAAAAAAAGGTTTTGGTAGGTGAGTATAAGAATCCGAACCCTTGAGGCAAAGTTGGAAATTAAAGTGTGAAAAAAATAACCTTGCAACGTTAACCATTGGGCCACCGCGACACATACAGCGGAGACATGTTTGAATTTATTTATTGAAGTATTAAAAACAGGTGTCCGCAATATAAGTTAACTCTGCTGCTTCTATTTGACCTAATTAAGGAGGTAAAATAGAAGTCACACATTTGACTTTTGCTGCGAGGCAGCATTTGGGTTTGTTTACCCAAATTTGACTGTTTTTTTCCCCAACAGATGTTGGGGAGAGGGAAACCAGCTCCCAATTATCCAGATTGAATAGCAATTGTCTGATATACAACATTGATCAAAGCTGATTGCTTCTGGACGTTTCCTGGCGCAATGCCGAGAACAGCTTGTTAGCTTTGAATAAGTTTTGCTTTTAATATGAAAAAGTCAAATAAACATGTGAAAAGCCAAAATAGCAATAATTTTGTAAAAATCGCTGTAAATAAATCTGTACGCTACATGCGTTCTCAAATCCTAGATATTATTATCTATGGCCTATATAAACAGTTTTAAGTGATTGTAACCCCCTCCCCGGGACCGTGTGCGAGAAAAGCCTTTGCAAGACATACACGAAATGGTCACACACATCTTGCCTTTTATATATATATATATATATATATATATATATATATATATATATATATATATATATATTATGTATCATTTGCTATTTCGAGCAAAAGAGTATTTTACTTACATAAGACGGGTATTACACATATGAAATAATTGTATCTTACCTAGAGTAAGTAATTTACAGCATGTATATGCAAGGACAGGTAATATGCAACACATTTATCTCATCAAATCCCAAGCGATGCCAGGTATTTTGCTAATATATATTCTCACCTATTTCATTCAATTCCGGGCAATGCTGGGTGTTTTGCTAGTATATATCTCAATCAATCTCATTAAATCCTGGGTGACGCAAGGTATTCTGTTAGTATATATTTCAATCAATCTAATTCAATCCAAGGCAACGCCAAGTATTCTGCTAGTATATATTTGCATCTATCTCATTACATCCCAGGTGACCATGTATTCTGCTTGCATACATTTGCATGTATCTCATTGAATTCAGGGTGACTCCTGGTAATCTGTAAGTATATATGTTGACGTATCTTGTTGAATCCCATAATTCTTGGATCGTTACACATTTCGACAATTTAATCCACATTATCGCTCACCTGTCTAAAATAATAACTTTAAGACATTGTCTTGGCTGGTTTTTCATTACAAACACATCATCCAAATAACTCACATTTCATTATTTTTCATAATTTTTTGATATGTTACTAATTTACACAACCATGTCATATGATTTAACTTACATTATTGCCTCCACTCTTACTAAAATAAAAACATTGATACATAGGCTATGGTATGTTACTAATTTCTGCTATCATTTTTCATGAGTAAATCCACATTATCGCCTCATTCTATCACTAAAATAATAACTCTTAGACACTGTATGGCTGGTTATTTCATTACAAACCCACCAACAAAGTAACTCACATTATATCATTTTTCATAATTCTTGGATATGTTACTAATTTCGACGATTATTTTTAATGAAGTAACCCAAATAATCGCCACCTCTTGCTAAAATAATAACTTTCATAAATTGTCTGGTATGTCTACTTCATTATGAATATAAAAATCAAATAACTCACATTTCATCATCTTTCATAATTTTGGGATATGTTGCTAATTTCAAATGTCATTTTTTCTGAGTTCAATCACATAATCCCTCTCCTCTTACTAAAATAATACCTTTGAGACGTTTCTAAGCTGTTTATTTCATTACAAACACATCAATAAAATACCTCACATTTCATCATTTTTCATAATTCTTGGATATGTTATGAATTTCGACAATCAAATTTAATGAGTGCGCACATATAATCGCCCAATTCTTATTTAAATCATAAATTTGCTACATTGACTGGGCTGTTTATTTCATTATAAACACACCAATCAAATAACTAAAACTTCGGTTTTCATAATTCTTGGATACATTACTAATTTCGATAATAGTTTTTCAAGAGTTAATCCACATTATCGCCACCTTCTATTACTAAAATAATAACTTTCAGACATTGTATGGCTGTCTTTTTTTTCATTACAAACACACCTATCAAGTTACTCACATTTTACCATTTTTCATAATTCTTGGATATGTTACTAATTTCGAATATTATTTTTAATAAAGTAACCCAAATAATCACCCCCTCATTAACCGACATGATCCCGTTCCTCTTACAAAAATAACAACTTTGATACATCTTCTAGCCTGTCTATTTCACTACGAACACACCAATCAAATAACTCACATTTAATCATTTTTCATAATTCTTGGATATGTTACTAATTTCGACAATCATTGTTTAAGATTTAACCCGCATAATCGACCACCTCTTACTAAAATACTAACTTTCAGACAATATCTGGGCTGTTTATTTCACACACCAATCAAATAACTTACATTTAATAACTTTTCATAATTCTTGGATATGATACTAATTTCGACAATCGTTTTTCATGATTTCACCCACAAAATCCCCTCTCCTCTAGCTAAAATAATAACTTTGAGACATTGTCTCTGGTTATTTCATGATAAACACACCAATCAAATGACTCATATTTTATAATTTTTCATAATTCTTAGATATGTTACTAATTTTGACAATCGTTTTATTTTATTTAACCCACATAATCCCCTCTCCTCTTGTTAAACAATAACTTTGATACATTGTCTTGCTGTTTTTTTGTTTTGTTTTTTTTACACAGTGATCACCACTTATCAAGGGCCGGAAGCCACTCAGGGATAAGGGTTACTGCAAGTACATTACGTTAGTGTGGAGATTTGATGAAGTGTTTACTTAAGGGTGCGGTTCATTAGGAATTTGTTAACGTTGGACTTGAAAACATCCAAGTTGTAGTCCGGTGGGAAGCAGGATGACGGAACAGAGTTCCACAGGTGTGCAGTTCTAAGAAAGAAGTTTTGTTCATGGAATCCGCGTTTTGATTTAGGCACAGATATAGATCATGTCGGTTAAGTGGTTATTTCATTATAAAGACATCAATCAAATAACTCAAATTTTATAATTTTTCATAATTCTTGGATATGCTACTAATTTCAACAATCATTTTTAATTATGTAACCCACATAATCGATCCACTCTTACTAAAATATTAACTTTAAGAATATATCTGGGCTATTCATTTCATTATAAACACATCAATCCAATAACTTACATTTAATCACTTTTCATAATTCTTGGATATGTTACTAAGTTCGACAATCGTTTTTTATAATTTAACCCACATAATATCATTTCCTTTTGCTAAAATAATTATTTTGTTAGATTGTCTGACTGGTTATTTCATTACAAACACGTTAATAAAATACCTCACATTTTATCATATTTCATAATTCTTGGATATGTTACTAATTTTGACAATCATTTTTCATGATTAACCCCACATAATTTACCCTGTCCTTCTAAAGAAATAACTCTGAGGCTTTTTCTCGGCTGTTTATTTCATTATAAAAACAGAAATAAAATAACTTACATTTCATAACTTTTCATAATTCTTGGATATGTTACTTATTTCGACAATCATGTTTCATGAGTTACCCAACATTATCGCCCACCTTTTACTAAAATAATACATTTGAGAAATTGTCTGGCCTGTCTATTTAATTACAAGCACACTAATAAAATTACTCACATGTCATCATTTTTCATAATTCTTGAATATTTTACTAATTTCGCTAATCATTTTTCTTGATTTAACACTAATTATAGCCCCGTTCTTACTAAAATTATAACTTTAATACATCATCTTGGCTTTCTATTTTATTAGGAACACACCAAACAAATAACTCGAATTTACTCATTTTTAATAATTCTTGGATATGTTACTAATTTTTACGATCATTTTTTATCATGTAACCCACATAATTAACCCCCTCTTACTAAAATAATAACTTTCAGACTATATATGGGCTGTTTATTTCATTATAAACACATATAGCTTATATTTAATCACTTTTCATATTTCTTGGATATGTTGCTAATTTCGACAATCATTTTTTCATGATTTAACCCACACAATCCCCTTCCTCTTACTAAAATAATAACTTTGAGACATTGTCTGGCTGGTTTTTTTTTTTTCATTACTAAAATACAAACTTTCAGACAATATCTGAGCTGTTTATTTCATTACAAACACACCAATCAAATAACTCACAGTTCATCATTTTTCATAATTCTTGGATATGTTATTTATTTGGACAATAATTTTTCCTGATTTTACGACATAATCGCCCCATCCTCCTATATAGGGTATTCTGTTATCACAAATATCCACCTATCTTATCCGATTCCAGGTATTCTCCTAGGAAACAAACCACCTATCTCATCCAATCCCAGGCAATGTTGGGTATTTTGCTAGTACATATATCCACCTGTCTTATCCAATCACCGGCAACGCTTGGTATTCTGCTAGTACAAATATCCAGCTATGAAGCCACATAAAAGAGAGTTCACTGGCATAATATTACAATGATTGCATATTTATCTAATGGTATTCGCCAATAAAGCTACATCCAAGGGAGGTCACTTGTATATTATGACAATGATTGTATATTATTCTAATGGTATTTGACACTGAAGCTACATAAAAGGGAGGTCACTTAAATATTATAACAATGATTGTATATTATTCTAATGGTATTCGACAATAAAGCTACACCCAATGGAGGTCACTTATATAATATAACAATGATTTTATATCAATCTAATGATATTCGATAATGAAGCTACACGTAAGGGAGGTCACTCGCATATTATAACAACAATTATATATTAATCTAATGGAATTCGACAATGAAGCTAAACCCAAGGGAGGTCACTCGCATATTATGACAATAATTGTATACTTTTCTAATCGTTTTTCATGATTTAACCCACATAATCCCCTCTCCTCTTGCTAAAATAAAAACTTTGAGACATGTATACTGGTTATTTCATGATAAACACACCAATGAAATAACTTAAATTTTATCATTTTTCATAATTCTTGGATATGTTAGTAATTTCGACAATCATTTTCGATGATTTAACACACATAATCGCCCCTCTCTTATTAAAATAACAACCATGGGGTATTCTGTTAGCACAAATATCCACCCATCTGATCCGATCCCAGGTATTCTCCTAGGAAACATCCCACCCATGTCATCCAATCCCAGGCAACTTTAGGTATTTTGCTAGTACATATATCCACTTTTCTTATACAATCCTTGTCAACTCTGGGTATCATGCTAGTACAAATATCCAGCTATGAAGCCATATCCAAGAGCGTTCAGTGACATAATATTACATTGATTGCATAATATTAATCTAATGGTATTCGACAATGAGGCTACATCCAAGGGAGGTCACTTGCATATTATAACAATGATTGTATATTAATCTAATTGTATTTGAAAATGAAACTACATCCAAGTGAGGCCACTTGCGTAATCTAATTGTAGTCGACAATGAAGTTACATCAAAGGAGGTCACTCGCATATTATAACAATGATTGTATATTAATCTAATGGTATTAGACAATGAAGCTACACCCAAGGGAAGTCACTTGCATATTATAACAATGATTGTATATTATTCTAAAGTATTCGACAATGAAGCTACATCCAAGGGAGGCAACTTGCATACTATAACAATGATTGTATATTATTCTAATAGTATTCGACAACAAAGCTACATTCAAGGGAGGTCACTTGCATATTATAACAATGATTGTATATAAATGTAATGGCATTCAAGAATGAAGCTACATCCAAGGGAGGTCACTTACATATTATGACAATGAATGTATATTAATATAATGGTATTCAAGAATGAGGCTACATCTAACGGAGGTCACTTGCATATTATGACATTAATTGTATATTAATATAATGGAATTCTAGAATGAAGCTAAACTCAATCTAGGTCACTTACATATTATGACAACAATTGCATATTAATCTAATGGTATTCGACAATGAAGCTACACTCTATGGAAGTCACTTGCATATTACACCAATGTTTTTATATTATTCTAATGGTATTCGACAAAGATGCTACATCCGAGGGAGGTCACTTGCATATTATGGCAATGATTGTATATTATTCTAATGAAATTCGACAATGACTATACATCCAATGGAGATAACTTGCATATTGTTACAATGATTGTGGAATTCGACAATGAATCTACACCCAAGGGAGGTCACTTGGATATTATAATGATTGTATTATTCTAATAGAATTTGACAATGAAGCTACATCCAAGGGAGGTAATTACATATCCTAACAATTGTTTTATATTAATCTAATTGTATTCGACAATGAAGCTACATACAAAGAAGGTCACTTACATATTATGAGAATGATTGTATAGTAATCTAATGGTATTTCACAACGAAGCTACATCCAAGGGAGGTCACCTTCATATTATGACAATGATTGTATATTATTCTAATGGTATTCAACAATGAAGCTACACCCAAGGGAGGTCACTTACATATTATGACAATGATTGTATATTAATTTAATGGAATTCGACAATAAAGCTACACCAAAGGTAGTTCACTTGCATATTATAACAATGATTGTATATTAATCTAATGAATTTGACAATGAAGCTACACCAAAAGGAGGTCACTTGCATATTATAATTATTGTATATTATTCTAATAGAATTTGACAATGTAGGTATATCCAAGGGAGGTAACTTACATTTTATATTAATCTAATGGTATTCAGCAAGGAAGCTACCTCCAAGGGAGCTCACTTACATATTATGACAATGATTGTATATAATTCTAATGGTATTCGACAATGAAGCTACATCCAAGGGAGGTCACTCGCATATTATGACAATGAATGTATATTAATCTAATGGAATTCGACAGTGGAGCTACACCCTGGGGAGGTCACTTGCATATATTTTATATTGCAATGATTTTATATTAATCTAATGGTATTCGACAATGGCGCTTAATCCAAGGGAGGTAAGTTGAATATTATAACAATGATTGTATATTAATCTAATGGTATTCAACAACGAAGCTACATCCAAGGGAGGTCACTTGCATATAATAACAATGATTGTATATTAATCTAAATGAATTCGACAATGGAGCTACACTCAAGGGAAGTCACTTGCATATTATAACAATGATTGTATATTAATCTAATGGAATTCAACAATGAAGCTACACTCAAGGTAAGTCACTTTCATATTGTTACAATGATTGTATATTAATCTAATGGTATTCGACAATGAAGCTACACTCAAGGGAGGTCACTTGCATATTGTAACATATATACTGCGCAAGCACATTCTAAATGGTTCAAATCAAACCTATAATGCACAAGCACCTTCAAAATTTTCACATCGGACATATACAGCACAAGCACCTTCTAAATTTTTCAAATTGGACCTATACTGCACAAGCACCTTCTAAATTTTTCAAATTGGACCTATACGGCACAAGCACCGTCTAAATTTTTCAAATCGGACCTATACTGCACGAGCATCTTCAAAATTGTCAAATCGGACCTATACTGCACCAGCACCTTCAAAATTGTCAAATCAGCCTATAATCCACAAGCACCTTCAAAATTGTAAAATCGGACCTATAATGCACAAGCACCATCAAAATTTTTCAAATCGGACATATACTGCACAACCACTTCAAAATTGTCGAATCGGACCTATACTTCACCTATATCGTACAATCCCAGGCAACACTTGGTATTCTACAAGTACACATCCACCTATGTCATACAATCCTGGGCGACGCCGGTTGTTCTGCTAGTGCATATACACCTACTTTATCCAATCCTGGGCTATACCGGGTATTTTGCTAGTACAGATATCCACCTATGTAATCAATCCCGGGCGACGCTGGGCATTAGGCTAGTACATATATCAACCAATTTTTTCCAATCTCAGGCATCGCAGAGTGTTCTTCCAATCCTAGGCCATGCCGGGTAATCAGCTAGTATATATGTCGTGCTAGTGCTATGTCATACTATTACGGGCGACACTGGGTATTTTGCTCATACATATGCACCAATTTTATCCAATACGCATCTTTTTTTTACTTGGTCTTTTGGCTAAGATCAAAGTGTAGTATCTTTTCTTAGAAATAAAGCGGTTTCATCTGTCTTCCCCCCACCCCGACTAAGAAAATAAGGAGGAGGTCATGCTTTGCATGTCAATCTTTAGAGAAACAAAGGTCAATCGTTAATAAGGATGGCCTTCTAAATAATAATGTTTTTAGTTCAGCTGTGATTTTGGAATATGACATCTTGTCTCAATTTAGTTATCGATAAATATAAATTATGTATCTTTTTTTAATAGAAGATAATGCTCGGCAGAAAATTAAGCTGTATGAGACGGTTACTTGGTCTTTTGGCTAAGATCAAAGTGTAATTGTAAATATGTTATTTTTACACTGAACGCTGGGGTTATTAGTTAGATTAGGATCCACAGAGTGAATGAGGTATTTTGGTAAATGTTGCCAGTCAAGAGTAAGACTCCAAAGTCTGCATTTTCAATAATGTCAAATAGTCACAAAGACCCTGTACCCTCCCCCTCCCAATTTCTTATAGGGCCTTGTGCCTAATTTTGTTTTTTGTAATTGTTGTATGTTTTTTATAAAATTTCAATTTTTATGAAAATATGTATGTACTTTTGCCGAAAATAAAATATATAAATAAGATCAAAGTGTAGTATCTGTTCTTTGAATTAAAGTGGTTTCATCTTTCGCCCCAGCCCCCACTAAAAAACATAACCTCCCAATACTAAGAATGGCTTTCTGAATAATGTTTTTATTTCAGAATTTTAAATCAACAGTTTAGCGTTTGTGATATTTGGAATATGACATCTTGTACTAATTTAATATACGAAAAATATATAATGCACATCTTTTTTATTACTTGGTCTTTTAGCTAAGATCAAAGTGTAGTATCTGTTCTTAGAATTAAAGCGGTTTCATCTTTCTCCCCCCCCCCCTACCCCCACTAAGAAAATAAGGAGAGAAACAAAGGCGGCTACACCAGTCCTGCGCGGAATTGCTTTACCTGGAGGCACACAAGCCAGGGTTTTCGCGTTCGCCGATGACGTTACCATGTTCGTGTCTTGCCCCATGGACGTTCAAGTGGTGGTCGAGGCGCTCGCTCGATACGAAAAAGTCTGTCAGCCTGCGGTTGGGGCCCTGGACCGGGGTAAACTCGCTTCCAGGTATCTTCAGCTGGACCGATGGGCCGGTCCGCATTCTCGGTGTCTGGTTTGGACCAGGACTTCAGCTGGAGAAAAATTGGTCAGAAGTATATGGCAAGGTCAAATTGTCGGTCAAGACTTGGATTTGTAGGAAATTGTCCTTGAAGGGTCTGGCGGAGGCGTGTGCTACATACGTCGTTCCGCTCATCCTTTACCGATTGTACTTCCTCTCCCTGCACAACGCCTAACCCGCTTACAAAAGCACCTCGACTCACTTCTGTGGGACGAGAGTAAGCATTATGTGTGCAGAGAGGTCTGTGTCCAACGTCCGAGCGAGGGAGGCCTGGGTCAGCCCAGTCTCTTGTGTCATACAAACGCAGAGAGATTGGCTTTCCTGGGTTGTTAGCTAGAGGAGAATGCTCCTTGGGTCCTCCCTGTGGTTGAGAACTCGTTTCCCAATCTCAAACCCGACCCCTCGGTAGAAGGTCGTCATAAACCGAGGGGGGGTCCAAGTTCTTTGCCGAATGCCGGAGTGCACTTAGAGCTTTGCCGGGGACCAGTGTCCTCGAACAACCTATAAAGAGACTTTATCGGGAGTTAGTGGTGGGCGAAGGATCCTCTTTGTAGGCGGTTAGGTTGGTCGATGGAGGTTATCCGCTCTCAATGGAGTTGGGCGCCAGGTTGGGATTTTCTGACTAACTCGGAATTCTCCCTGACCTGGCGACTGGTCCGAAAAGCACTGCCCCTCTTCGACGAATTCAGCAAGTACAAAGAACAAACGAGGGCCTGGTGTCCGCGCTGCGACAAACACAAACTCGAATCGGTCAAGCATGCGTTTTTCAGTTGTAGCCGGATCCAGGCCCTATTGGAGTATGTCGGAGAGGTAACGGCTCGCATCGATGGCGAGTGGCCGCTCAATCTCGACATGGGATATTTCATTTACAACATGGAGCCGCCATTCCCCGGGGAGGAAAGAATGGCTTTCCTGGCGATCCTAGCAGTAGCGCGTATGGTGATCTGGATCACACGCCTTAAGTTGGTCCGCGATGGGACATCTGTTCCGGATCGGGATCTAATCGTTTACTTTAAACATTTGCTTAAGGTAAAGATCAGATGCGATTGGAGGAGGTTGCCTAGAGTGGAATTCAACAAGAGGTGGGTGCACCAACAACCCAGTAGAATTTATTTTTTATTTTTGATATGAACATTTTTGATTAGCTTTCCCCACTCCACGAACATTTACTCTTAATTCAAAAACTTAACATCAGCCAGCTGTAATGGCAGTCTGTATATAAAAACATTGTTGTTATCGGTAAAAAAAAATGTAACCCTCATAAAAATTAAACTATGAACTTCTACGCTATGACAACATTACCAAAGTTATTAGCAAGTTAAAAACAGGCGTGCGCTATAAAAGTTAACTTTGCTGCTTCCATTTGACTTAATTAAGAAGGTCAAATAGAAGTCACACAGTTTGTTGGGGAGAGGGAAACCAGCTCGCAATTGTCCAGATTGAATAGCAATTGTCTGATATACAACATTGATAAAAGCTGATTGCTTCTGGACATTTCCCGGCGCAATGCTGAGGACTGGTTAACTTTGAATTAGTTTCGCTTTTTATACGAAAAAGCCTTATCAACTTGCGAGAAGCCAAAATAGCAATAATTTTGTAAAAGTCGACGTAAATAAATCTAGATGCGACGCGCTTTCCCAAATCATACATATTATTATTTCGGACCCATATAAACAGTTGTAAGCGATCGTAATGACCTCGGAACCGTGTGCGAGAAAAGCCTTTTGAAGACATACACGAAATGGTCACACACATTTCGCCTTTTATATCTATAGACTAGCGGGGGGTACCCGGCGATGCCTGGGTGTCTTGAGGTAAATCAAAACTCCGGGGGGGAGGGGGGGGTTAAATAATAATAAAAAAAATGTTTTGGTAGGTGAGTGTATGATGATCGAACCCGTACTCTTGAGATGGAAATTAATGTGTGAAAAAAAAAAAAAAACGTGCTACGTTAACCATTAAGCCACGAGGACATACAACGTTAATCAGGTTTGAATTTATTTACTTAACTATAAAAACAGGCGTGCGCAATAAAAGTTAACTCTACTGCTTCCATTTGACCTAATTAAGAAGGTCAAATAGAAGTCAAGCAGCGTTTGGGTTTGTTTTCCCAAATTTGACTGTTTCTTTGTTTCTTCCCCCAACAGATGTTGGGGAGGGGAAAGCAGCGCTCCCAATTGTCCAGATTGAATAGCAACTGTCTGATATACAAGATTGATCAAAGCTGATTGCTTCTGGATGTTTTTCCTGGCACAATGCCGAGAAGACGTCGTTTGAGTTTAGTTTCACATATTTATACTAAAAAGCTCAATCAACACGCGAGAAGCCAAAATGGCAATAATTTTGTAAAAGTCGACGTAAATAAATCTAGATGCGACGCGCTTTCCCAAATCGTACATATTATTATTTAGGACCCATATAAACAGTTGTAAGCGATCGTAACGACCTCGGAACCGTGTGCGAGAAAAGCCTTTTGAAGACATACACGAAATGGTCACTCACATTTTGCCTTTTATATATATACTAGCGAGGGGTACCCGGCGTTGCCCGGGTGTTTTTCGGGGTATGTGAAAAAAAGCCGAAGCGTTGACGATGCGCAGTTGAAAAATAGTAAAGTGTTTAAAAAAAATAGGTGTGCGTTTTTGATTGACGGCGATAGGTATTCAGCAGTTATTTTGAGCGGGACAGTTTTGAATAAATGGGTTTGTTTGTTTTTAAAAAGCCACTTCCTCGTCTCGATATGACGACATTGAACAAACTGGCTTTCGGCCTGTGATTAGAGTCGAGTTTCGCTTTTTTTATACCGAAAAGCAAATGTAACACGTGCCGATGCGGGAAATGTGGAATAATTAAGGTTTGAAAGTGAATAAAATTAAATAGAGAGGCGAGCTCCGTGGATAATTCGTAGATATTACAATTTATAGATGATATAAAAAGTTTTAAAAAGTTGTGAAGCGAGCACGCGCTTGTTTGAAAGAAGCCTTTCGTGGACATCGAGGAAAGGCGAATATACATACATAAATACATACATTTTCGCTTTTATATTTATAGACATAGAAGAAGAAGATAGAAGAAGAAGAAGATAAATAATTCTCCCGTTTTTTTTGTTTTCTTTTCTTTTTTCTCTATTCCCCCTCTCTTTTTTTTGATTCGTATTTTAGTCGATTAAACATCTGAATATATATATATATATATATATATATATATATATATATATATACTAGCAAAAGTACCCGTCGTTGACTGGGTTCAAAAACAGCCTACAGAAAATGGACTGATTTATGAAAGTATGATAGGGTTGTAGGAAGGGTTGTAAATTTTGGTTGAATTTGAGGGTATCAAAACCAAAGCAAAATATGATGAAAGTAAAAATAAAATAGATAAACCCCATAATTTATTATACCATACCTGTTCACACTGAAACACTTATCACAATATTCTGTGGATCTATATTAAAAAACCTTGTTAAACTTTGTGACATATTTCCATTCTATGGAGGTCAGGTGCGAACGAACATCCCATAATTTTATTATACCATATTCAAACTGAAACATAATTATCAAAGTATACTTACACAGATAGATATGAAAAGTCTTTATTAAAGTTTGTGCCTATTTTCATTCTATGGAGGCCAGGCACGAATGTAGACTCCACAATTTTATTATACCATCCCTATTTAAGTTTAAACATACTTATCAAAGTATTATGTACATCTATATCAAAAACACTTGTAAACGTTTTGTTTTCATTTTTAAATTTTTTATTTCCATACTTTGTGGACCAGGTGCAAATGCAGACCCCACAGTTTTAATGAACTACCGTTCTGCCAGATCAAACATACCCATTCCTGTGTCTCGATACACCTTCTATCATTATATGTAATCAGTTTTTTAAAATAGTCAACCATATAGGAGCCTATTCGTGACCAGACACCAGACCAGATATATATATATATATATATATATATATATATATATATATATATATATAAAGCTAAACGCGCGTGTGTGTGTGTGTGTGTGTGTGTGTGTGGTCACGAATAGGCTCCTATATGGTTGACTATTTTAAAAAACTGATTACATATAATGATAGATGTATCGAGGATCAGAAATGGGTATGTTTGATCTGGCAGAACGGTGGTTCATAAAAATTGTGGGGTCTGCGTTCGCGGCTGGCCCCCAAAGTATGGAAATAAAAAATGAAAAAAAAACTTTTACAAGGGTTTTTGATATAGATGTACATAAGAATACTAAGTATGTTTCAACTTAAATAGGGATGGTATAATAAAATTGTGGGGTCTGCGTTCGCACCTGTACTCCATGGAAATATGGCACAAACTTTAATGAAGACTTTTCATATCTATTTGTGTAAGTATACTTTGATAATTATGTTTCAGTTTGAAGAAATATGGTACAATAAAATTATGGGGTGTTCGTTCGCGCCTGACCTCCATAGAATGTAAATATGTCACAAAGTTTAACAAGGTTTTTTAAAAGGGGTGAGGGTCCACAGTAACACCTTAACTTTAATTTTAATTCACGTTAGCTTTTATTTTATTTTATTTTTTTTTGAGTTGAATCATATTGTGTCGAATAAATTCACCTCATAAATTCACGTTCTTATTGAAGTGAAAGCCCAAAAAAAAAGTCGGAACTTTAGACAAATCTCGACACAAATTTTGCATAACTCTGTTTTTTTTTCCTTCTCCACTTGCACGTGGCACTCTTTCGAAAATAGATAAATAGATAAATAATAAAAAATGAGAACGTTACTGGTTATCATGTCAAAAGAAGGAAAAAATCCTGCTCACATAATATGTGTCTTTTTAAAAACATTTACATAACCTTTTTATTTTTATTTATATATCTTTTTAAGCTGTTTCTGTAAGTGTACTAGAAGGAATTCAGTTGATTACAACCCTTTCTGCATGTTCTTTACATTACAACAGTACAACCCTGAATCCGATGGCGCAATACTACACCGTTCAATACTGTAAAACTGAAACAAAGCTGTTCTGCTTGAAAAGGGCACCATTTTCTTATTCATATTTATATCGATTCTTTGCTTTAAAAAACTAAAGTAATTACGTGTTTACTTTTTTAATATCCCATTTTGCTGTTTTGGATTATTTTACTAAAGTAAGTAAAGCTTCATTATTTTTCAAAACTGTTTTTGTTTCTTTGTTTTTCGATATTTCGTTAATATTATTTAGTAAGAGTGTTTATTTATTTATTTTTTTTTTTTATTCAATTTTCACCCCAAACAAGGCACATTGCCACTTTGAAGCAGGGGGCTACTAGCAGGGACTTAATTTGCGGGGGCATTATGAAGGGAGATTAGTAGAAAGATGTTTGTTCACATTACACTTGAACTTCTGCATATCAGTACAGTTGGAAAAGCAGAACCCGGAAGGGAGTTCCAAAGACCTGCAGTTCTGAGGAAGAAACTATTGGAGTAAAAGGCTTTCTTGCACCTAGGGATCTCTACTGTAAAGGGATGAGACTTACTAGCTTGTCAGGTTTGTCGGGGGTAGTTACGTCGAGGAGGTACAAGTGTTTGCAGTTCGTCAGAGCATTCATCATTAAAGTATTTGTAGAACAGGCAGAGGGATGCAACATCTCGTTGATAGGACAGAAGCTGAAGCCTAGATGACAGTTCAGGACCTATCAGGTTGGCGACTTTCTTTTGAACCCTGTCCGGGAGCGAGAGACAAGTAGCAGATGCACCAGCCCAGATGTGACAACAGTACTCCATACATGGGCGAATGGTGGCCTTATAGAGGTACAGGATACTTTCAGGCGTAAGTAGTTTTCTAGCACGGTAGAGGGAGCCAACCTTCCTTGCAGCAGCCTTGGCAATGCTCTCAATGTATCTATTCCAGTTCATATTCCCTGTAAACGTTAGGCCGAGGAGTTTAAAAGAAGTACTTTCATGCAATGTGTTCTTGGCCATTGTTATTGGTGGTAGAGAAGCCAACAAACGACTACCCAAACAAATAAATATACAAGAAATAAATGTTACCATAGTCAATAAAAGTTCAGTTCATGTTTTTTTTTGTTTTGAAATAGTTTTTAATGCTCTTTACTTGAAATAATTTCGGCGAACCGAAATTAAAACGAAATTTGAGGCGATAACTACTTAAATGAATTTTTATATAAACTACACATGCGATAATCGAATATTCCTCAAGCACACAATAACGGAAAACGTGAAAATATGCTTATAAATATTTCTTATGTTGACGGAACTCTCTTAAATTGTTAACATAGAATGCTCAGGTGCCCCTCCTGGGTCTCTCCATTTCAAAGTCGCTGCCATTTTGATTTTTTTAAAAACCGGTTCGTGAATTAAAAAAAAACATTTTTTTACAAACTGCTTAAAACTACAAACCAATGAACTTTTCTACCATAAAAGTAACTTTTATTGATTATAGTAGAGGTGGGCAAACTACGGCCCGCGGGCCACATGCGGCCTGCCAAAGGTATTCATGCGGCCCTCTGTAGAGGACTATGATATATAAATCTTAATCTTGTTACAAAAGAAAAATAATGAAACGAAATGGAATGAAGGAAACAAAGACTCAATTGCTGAAATAGATAAACGTGCCGTTTATTTACTGTTGAAAGAATGAATGTTTTAGATATAACACGTGTTCATGTCCGCGCGGGTGTAACCATCGTTTGTTGTGGTACTGGTGGTGTAGAAAGAAAAGAAAATGTGTGTTCATCTCACTATCGTTTGTTCGCGCGTGGGAAGAGAAGTGAGTAATGTAGTGGAAATGAGAATGATAGTCCAGCGTGTAGACAAAGACAAAGGATAGAGGGTTGACATCAGTTAGCAGTCAGCTATGCGAAGGTATTCTCAGGGACAAGTTGTATATATATAGAGAGAAAGAGTGAGAATGTCAATCCAGGTTATGGAGAGAGAAAGCGTATAAAGTGTACGTACTGTCTGTTGGCTTTTTGTCCCACATAGTAGCAAGTGGCAGGAGGTACGCGTGTGCACGCGCCTGCCGAAATGCCGGCGGCTGGTGCGCCGACCACTCAACTCGGAAGATGCTGCTTATTGCTCTTGCTTTTATGCTCGTTTCTGGTGGTCTTTTGCGCATGTGTGGATTTCCTTTGAAAGGGGAAGTGACGATGTCCATGTGTGCGTACGTGTGTGCGTTAATGTGAGTGTCTATATGCGAACGTGAATATATGTATGTGTGTGGACGTGCGCGCGTATGTATATGACAAGTAATATAGCTTGAGATGTGAACGCGTGTTTTTGTGTCAGACTAGAAAAGGCTCGCGCACCTCCAAGTACTGAATATTGAATTGTGGTTTTCTGATAGCTGTGTGGACTGCCGGACTCAAGTATGGGCAGATCCTTGCAAAAAATGAAAATTTGGAGATGAAAAAATACCTTCGTTAACAATCTAACTAAATTCCTGGAGAAAGAAAAACAAATAAAGTAAAAGGAAACGAAGAAACATTACGAATTCCACATTAAAAAATGACTGTTTTCTGGGGACTGGTAAGTTTACACTTGGTTCCAAGCTAGACTGCCAGGTGTAGCTTTATCGGATCCTTTTTGATTTGCCGTGACCAAAACTTAGGCGAAAAATAGGCGACAATCATTAATTTCCCGATAAAAAAAGAAAGAAATGAGTAATCCATTTCTTTCTCTTCCTTCCTTTGGCAGTGTGTTAGAAATTTCAGAATGTAAGGGCGATAACTGCTAGATTTCCAATCACGCGATTATTTTGACCAATGAAATTGCATTGTTTCAGTTGCTGCGGATTCAGGAATTGGCAGGAATATTGTGTTTCTTCAAACAGATTTCCATTCCGTGTCTAGCAAAGCAGACGCGTGGTGTCTCGCTCCGTGCCAAATGAACTAAAGGCAGGGTTCTATTCTATTTGTTATCTCCGCTCACTTAAATGCGGATACAAGCCTGAGGCAAAAATGTTTATGGACTAATTACATTCATCATCATTGCCCGCAGGAGGGCATCCTTTATTATGGAACATCGATCGCAATGTGCGTTGTTCTTATTTGACCAGTCTGGAAGGATTTCAAAGAACCCTCAACCACTTCTACGAATGGCGGAATTCAAACAGCATCTTCACAGAAGAAAACTACCTACACCTTTCGAGGCATAAACTACCCGCCATTTGGCCGAAGCTAAAGAGGTGCACTCTTTTGCAATTATGGACTCATTTTACCTTTCTTGTAAATAAAATATTCTTGGAATTAAGGTGAGCCTTTGTTGCTTTTCTGAGTGTCTCTTTCATTCTGCCAAAGGCAAAAACGAGTAAGAGAAATTCTTACACCGTTTTCATTGCAAAAGAAATCCTCCCCCCACTCCAATTTTTTTTTTCTTATGAGTAATAATAAGATTTCGATTCCCCTCCCCCACATTATTTTGGATTTTTTCCTTTCATTGTATCGCCTTTAAAAAAAAAGTAGTATTTAATATTCATTTTTATATTTAATTTGTAATGGTCCTTAAAAGACCATGTGCTTTGAAAAAAAATAATATATTGAATATTCATTCATATATTAAATTGTAATGGTCCATAAAAGAACTTATTCATTGAAAATAATATTATTTCATGTAAATTGTAACTGAAGTTCATTTGAAAAAAAAATAAATATTATTTCATGTAAATTGTAAACTGAAGTTTTAATTCGTAAAAAAAAAAAATACCTTTCAAATATTTTACAATAATTGTAATCATTTAAATAATGTATGGAAAGCAATTTTATATTAATTCTTGAATTTATAATTGATTCATTGTTGAAATGTGTTGTCGTAATGTCGGTCTGAATTTTCCTTATGGGTTTAAATTCCTTGTTCATTGAGAGTTTCGAATTTTGTTGACGTAACACTCTTCAGATAATAGTTGTTCTCGTCGGAGAATCCTTTTCGCGCCCTTTGCTTTTATTTCCCCATGTGGGAACGGCCATTTTTTTTTTCTCGTGTTGTGTTCTTCGAACATGGCAAATTCAAATCTCCTTGGTCGAATAGAGGCTTAGAAGTTTCGTATAACGGCTTCTTTGGATTGGATGAACGAGAGAGGAGGTGGGCGTTGTATAAATAATTTTTCTTCCGACATCGAGAAACGGTTGTCTGAAAGTGGACGATTTATTAGATCAGTTAATTTTAAAGTCCCCAGAGGAGGAAAGACTAAATATCTGTCGTGACTTCGAAATGTTTAAGGCGGGAGTCCACGACAGACTCGCTGAGCTCCAGCCGGAGATTGAGAAATCAAGGGATATTGTTCCCATGAAAATGGAGTTGGAGTGCCCCCCCCCTTTAGTGGGGATCCAACTCCCAATAAATTTGAATTCCGTAGGTTCCTAAGGAAATTTGAATTCTGTACTGCGAACATGAAAAGTGCAGATAAATTATTATTGCTAAAATCCAAATTATCAGGAGAGGCATTTAATATTATTTCTAGGTTTGATGTGATTCCCGAGAATTACGACGCAGCTTTGGAGTGTCTGAAGGAAAAATATTTAAATCCTTCAGCCGTTATGAACAAAATATTCGATGACATTATTCCGCAACCAGAGCATTATGCGTCTTTGAGGGATATCAGAATCCTCTTCCAGCGAGTCAAACTAGAACTGACGGAGATGGATAATTCCTTTGGCACGGATTTTTTTACAGATAAATCCATCTCAGGAAGATTAATAGCTCATATTCTGTTCGCTAAATTTCCGAACAGTGTTCGCAGAGAAATAATGAATAAATCCTGTGAACGGTTTCCTTCTTTAAAGTCTATTTTAATGTATACATTTGACATTATAGACATAATAATGGCGTTGCCTTTAAATGCGTCAAGGCGGGAAAATTTCCCGCCAAACATGTCGGGTTCGTTGAATGCTGGAACCCTCGTGGCGAAGAATTCGGAGCAAAAACAAATCAAGTCCTTTCAGAGTAATAATAACTCTAAGTCTTTCGTCAAAAATGGCGAAAATAAATTTTGTAAATTGTGTCAGGTTGATGGTCACCTGACAAGAGTTTGTTCTAAATTTCCAAATTCGGAATCTAAAATTATTCGAGCGAAAGAATTAAGATTATGTCTCCGGTGCCTCGGTGAGCACTCAGAGTTCAGTTGCAGGGGGGTTAAGGGGTTCCTCTTCCATTGCAGTAATTGTGGTCTAAAAAACCATTATTCCTTAATGTGTTCTAAAGGCTCTAGGTCCTTTGTGGGACGTACTTTCGTGGCAGATCAGGACAAGAGTATTAGTCCTGTACTCAAGATATCTATGAAGGTTAAAGGGCACCCGGTTTATTTTTTCTGTCTGATAGATACGGGTAGCCAAAAATCCTTTTTCTCTAAAATAATTCTGGACCGGTTGATTCACAACCGTAATCTAAATCCTGAGACGGTACAAATGTCCGTCAATACCCTTGTGGGGAATAAATCCATACATCTTTCAGAGCTGGAAGTGTCTATTAAATTGGGACATCAGCGTCCTTTTTATCATTCTGCATTGTTTGCTGAAAATTTGAAATTGAAATTTAACGTAAACAGGTTCGATGAGATTACGTCGAATTTAACTGAAAAAGGGTATAAGTTTTGCCCTGGTTATTCTGAACTAAACGGTTCTAACATTCTCGGTATCATTGGCCTGGATCTTATTCCTAGAATCCATAATCTCAATTTAATTAAGTGCTTGGGAGGTTCCGCTTGGAAACTCCCCAATTATATCATTCCCTTCAGTGAGGGGTCAAGTTTTTTAAACAAAAATGATAAGGCTGTGGAAAAATAGCCAGCCTTCGATCAAGTTATTAAAACACTCCCTATGTGTCAGTCATATTTAATTGATAGCGTATTAAAGCCAGTAGCATCTTACGAGGATGTGCTGCAACCTTTTTGTGACGGTCCTGCTATTGAACGTGGAGTAGAAAAGTTTTTTTCACTGGACTCCATAGGCATCGAGGATGCCAACCAGTTGTCTTCAATTGATAAAGAAAAAATAAATGCCTTCGAAGAGGCTATAGTTCTCAAGGAAGGAAAATATTACGTCGAGCTGCCTTGGGAGCATGACAAGCTTCTCAAAGTGGAGTCCAATTATGTGCCTTCAATGCGAATAATGCATAGGGTGGCCCAGTCCTTGGAAGGAAAAGGACTGTATAACGATTATATACAGGTCTTCAAAGAATACGAAGACTGCAGAATTATCGAACCTTTCTCCGTTCCCCATGGAATTTATGTGAATCATAAATGGATTCCCCATCGGCCAGTAATTAAAGAAGGTCTGGGAATAACTACAAAAATCCGCCCTGTTTTCAATTGTTCGTTGAAACGTAAAGGTAGCATTTCGATTAACGACGCTGCTTATTCGGGTGTTAACATGACTGCATTGTTGCTAGATATTCTACTAGCTTTCCGAAAAGAAAAATATGTGCTTTTGGGCGATTTGCGCAAAGCTTTTTTACAGATCAGGTTAAAATCTATTGAAGATAAAAATAGATTTTGTTTTTTCCTCAAGGTAGATGGCAAATTGTGCGTCTACCGATTTAATACTATTATATTTGGGTTCAATGCCAGCCCTTTTATATTAAGCTTTATACTTAAGCATCATGCCAAAAAATATGAAGCCGATTTAGCTTCACATTCGATTTCCAATAATTTCTATGTTGACAACTTAGTTACTACTAATAGTGACCGAGATACTCTAACCCATGTGTATAATAAAGTCCGCGACAGACTCGGAGAAGCGGGGTTTGAACTTCAATCCTGCAACTCCAATTGCACGAGCATACAAAATAAAATGATGGAAGACGGTACTATCTCGTCTTCTTCCCCAAACTTTGAAAAGGTGCTGGGGTATCAATATTCTGTTGAAAAGGATACCCTTAAATTCGCTCCATCTGTAATAAATGGCAATGCCAATACCAAACGCAAGATACTATCTCAAGTTTCAAGTGTATATGATCCATTATCTTTACTTCTTCCTGTCACCGTGCAGGGGAAGATTATTATTAGTCAACTGTGGAAAAAGGAGTTGTCTTGGGATCAACAAATCCCTGAAGAAGTTAAGGCCACGTGGCAAGCACATGCCAACGAGCTGAATTGTATAGGGGACTTTGAATTTCCTAGATGTACTCTCCTAGCGGAATTCCCTGTTGAAATTATTTGCTTTAGCGATGCTTCTAAGCACGCTTATGAGTTTTCCGTGTATGCGAAACAAGGTGCTCAGTGTTCCTTGATATTCGCCAAGGCAAAAGTGGCACCCATCAAGGGAAAATCACTACCTGTTTTGGAATTATTAGCTATATTTCTAGCGTTTAAAGTTATTCCACAAGTTTTGGGTGCTCTAGCGCCCATCAATATCAAATCCTTTTTTGTCGTGTCTGACGCACAAGTAGCCCTGTCATGGATTTTGAATGGGAAGGCTGCGAGAAAAAATATATTTGTAGAAAATCGCGTGTCAGACATTAATAAGTTCATTGAAAACATTAAACTTAAATATGGGATAAACCCTAAATTTAGATATGTTCCTTCGTCGGATAATTCGGCTGATCTTTTAACCAGAGGTATTACTGCCTCTAAGTTCAAACAGTTTTTCAGATTTTGGACCTGCGGACCAGATTGGCTTAATCAAGTTGAAATCAGCTGGCCCACGTCCCCCTTGCCTTGTCTTAACAATATTAACAGGAAGATGGTAACATGTATGTTCTCGGATGAAACTGCTTCTAACGAAAATCACTTGCCAATTAAAATATCTGATTTTTCCTCATTAACTAAGGCTATTAATGTCTTAGAAAAAGTTGTGAGATTCAGTGATAAATTACGTCACCGAAAGACTGACACCGTCAAGAGAGCTAAATTGTTGCTCTTCTCTCATTTACAAAGGGAAGCCTTTCCCACAGAACTTGCTTATTTGCAACAACCCTCTAATAGGGCTGCTCCCCCAAGAGTTATGGCCCTTGGGTTATTCCTAGATAGGGAGGGACTGATACGGACTCAAGGACGTATTCAGAACTCCGAGGTTTTTCCATATGAAGTGAAATTTCCTATATTGTTAGGAAAAAATACCCACCTGACCAAATTGGTCATTATTGAAGCTCACCAGAATTGTTGTCATATGGGAGCAAATTCAACCCTTAGCAAGGTGAGGCTATCGGGTTTTTGGATCCCCCAAGGGAGACAGGCGGTGAAGTCGGTTCTCCGTGACTGTGTTATATGTAAGAGAATTAATTCTCTACTGTACAAAGCACCCTCTGGATCTCAACTGCTTTCTGATAGAGTAAATTTTGTCCGGCCCTTCAAATGTGTAGGGGTGGATTTTACTGGACATTTTTTTGTCAAAAACAATAATGAGGATGTCAAAATGTACATCCTACTGTTTACTTGCATGAGTTTACGTGCCATACACTTGGAATTGGTACCGGACATGAGCGCAAGATCTTTCTTGTTAGCGTTCGTTAGGTTCACCAACTTATTTGGTGTACCAACTCATATGTATTCCGACAATGCTAAGTCTTTCATAGCGTCGGGTATTATATTATCAGACATATTTGTGTCTGATGAATTTAGAGAACATTTCAAATCCACTACTATTGTTCATCATACAATTCCCCTGTACTCTGCATGGCATGGTGGAGTATGGGAGAGATTAATTAAAACTGTGAAACAGTGTCTTTCCAAGTTGTTGGGTAGGAGGAGGGTCGGTTATTTCGAGTTCCTAACCGCCCTTTCAGATGTTCAAAAGGACATAAATGATAGGCCACTAACATTTATTTCAGCTTCTGATAGAGGCCTTGATGGGTTGACTCCCAACCATTTTTTGCAGACAGGATATCATCCCCGCCTGCTTATCAATCTTAGCGCTTCAGAGGACAGACCCATCAAATTATCGCCCCATTAGCCTCCTCCCACTTTTTGCCAAAATATTTGAGACCATAATTAACCATGCTCTAGTCCATCATCTTACAGATGCTAAACTACTGACTGACAAACAATATGGATTTAGACGAGCCCGTTCCACAGCAGACATCCTCACTGTGATCTCTGAACGTATATACCATTCACTGGACAAAGCGGGGGAAGGCAGAGCGGTAGCTCTAGATATATCTAAGGCTTTTGACAGGGTATGGCATGAGGGTCTCCTCAGTAAAATCAGATCATACGGTATCACTGGTAGAATACTTAACATAATTAAATCCTTCTTAGATAAGAGAAAACTCCAGGTAGTCCTCGACGGTCGCACATCTAAACAATATGATATAAATGCGGGAGTGCCCCAGGGTTCTATCCTTGGACCTTTACTGTTCCTGATATTCATAAATGACCTCCCCGACAACATTGCCTCTGAGATGGGTATATATGCTGATGACACTACACTCTATGGCAGACACGACAGGAAGACGAATGAACACATTTCTAAAGAAATGGCAGAAACACTGGAGGAAGACCTCCAATCTGTAGTGGAATGGGGACAAAAGTGGTTGGTCGCATTCAATGCTGCCAAGACTAAACTAGTTTCATTCAATAATTACAAGAAACCCTCTCTACCACCCATAGCAATGGCCAACGACTCTTTATCTGAGAGTCCATCTTTCAAACTCCTTGGCCTAACGTTCACAGGAAACATGAGTTGGAACAATTACATTGAAGGCATTGCCAGGGCCGCTGCAAGAAAGGTAGGCTCTCTCTACCGTGCTAGAAAACTACTAACACCCGAAAGTATCCTGTACCTCTATAAGGCCACCATTCGCCCATGTATGGAGTATTGCTGCCACATCTGGGCTGGTGCATCTGCTACTAGTCTCTCGCTCCTTGACAAGGTTCAAAAGAGAGTCGCAAACCTGATAGGCCCTGAACTGGCATCTAAGCTTCAGCCTCTGTCCCATCGACGAAATGTTGCGTCCCTCTGCCTTTTCTACAAGTATTTTAGTGGTGAATGCTCTGACGAACTGCAATCACTTGTGCCCCCACGACGCGAGCACCCTCGACAAACCCGACAGGCTACTAGATCCCACCCCCACACTGTAGAGGTCCCTAGATGTAAAAGATCTTTTTACTCCAATAGTTTCTTCCCCAGAACCGCAAGACTCTGGAATTCCATTCCAGGTCCCTGCTTCCCCAACAGTACTGACGTGCAGAAGTTCAAGTGTAACGTGAACCGACACCTTGCTGCCCAAATCCCTACATAGTACCCCAGTAGTTGTTGCCCCTGATAGTAGCCCCCTACACCAAAGTGGCAATTTGCCTTGTTTGGGGTGAAAATGTAATAAAAAAAAAAAAGGACCTTTGTCCAGAACCTCCAAATAGAAATTCGCTCTTACATTCCCTTGAAATGAGGGATGAATTTGTCAGTAAATTTAAACGTAGTTGGCATAAAGACTATTTGCTCTCAATTAGAGAAGTAGACGCCCACATTACAGAAAATGAAACCTCTAAAATATCAGAGGGTGAAATTGTTCTTATCAAAGCTCCTAATAAGTCCCGGCCCTTCTGGGGGTTGGGTAAGGTAGTAAAATTATTGGTCGGAAAGGACAACAGGGTTCGTTCAGACTCAGTGCTGAAAGACGGGTGTGTCCAAATTCATTCTTTAAAAAATATTTATCCTTTAGAGATAAAACATAACCCTGAACCTGCATTAGCAGAATTTGCAGAAGAAGGAGACCCCTTCTTTTGCCCTACATGTTCAGTCGCCAACGACGGAACAACACCTATGGTGTGTTGCGACTCATGCAATGAGTGGTACCATTTTGGTTGTGTCGAAGTCGACCAACAAGTTACCGTTGAAGATTGGGTGTGTCCGGATTGTGTGGACCAAACACCAAGTTAATAATTGTATATTCCTTTTATAGACTCATCAGTAGAGTCATACCTTTTATTACTAATAAATTCTCTGTTTGCCATAGAGAGATCGTTATAAGTTCAGATTGACAACAGACACACATTGAATTTAATTGCTATTATTGTGTTAATATTAAGTCCTTTGGGACAGAATTTCATTGTAATAACTTGTCCAAATAGGCGACAATCATTAATTTCCCGATAAAAAAAGAAAGAAATGAATAATCAATTTCTTTCTCTTCCTTCCTTTGGCAGTGTGTTAGAAATTTCAGAATGCAAGGGCGATAACTGCTAGATTTCCAATCACGCGATTATTTTGACCAATGAAATTGCATTGTTTCAGTTGCTGCGGAGGATTCAGGAATTGGCGGGAATATTGTGTTTCTTCAAACAGATTTCCATTCCGTGTCGAGCAAAGCAGACGCGTGGTGTCTCGCTCCGTGCCAAATGAACTAAAGGCAGGGTTCTATTCTATTTGTTATCTCCGCTCACTTAAATGCGGATACAAGCCTGAGGCAAAAATGTTTATGGACTAATTACATTCATCATCATTGCCCGCAGGAGGGCATCCTTTATTATGGAACATCAATCGCAATGTGCGTTGTTCTTATTTGACCAGTCAGGAAGGATGTCGAAGAACCCTCAACCACTTCTACGAGCGGCGGAATTCAAACAGCATCTTCACAGAAGAAAACTACCTACACCTTTCGAGGCATAAACTACCCGCCATTTGGCCGAAGCTAAAGAGGTGCACTCTTTTGCAATTATGGACTCATTTTACCTTTCTTGTAAATAAAATATTCTTGGAATTAAGGTGAGCCTTTGTTGCTTTTCTGAGTGTCTCTTTCATTCTGCCAAAGGCAAAAACGAGTAAGAGAAATTCTTACATCTTTTAGTGTTTTTATTTAATGTAACATGTTTATTCATCTCAAAAAACATAAAGTGTTTACGAATGTATTGGAAAATTAAAAATGGCGCCCGACTCTCTCTTTGACACCGTGAGTTTTTAACAGTATTTTGTCTAGTTTTTTTTATTTTTAACTTCTTTTCCTAAACTTACCGTGTCAAAGAGAGAGTCGGGCGCCATTTTTAATTTTCCAATACATTGGTAAACACTATGTTTTTCGAGCTGAATAAACGTGTTACATTAAATAAAAACACTAAAAACATATCTAGTTCGATAGACAAGTAACTTACCTTGCCTTTGATAACATTTATTTGTTATATATTTGTTTTTTTTTACAACTTTTTCGAATCTATGTGTACAGTAATACAAACCCCAAAAATGTTCGTTTCCTATATATATAATTTTCTGTTTATAATTCTTGTTTCTGAAAATAAAATTACAATAGTTGTTCCTATTTACAGTGCCCCCCCCCCCTCCCAGGGGCAGAGTTAGACACCAGGGTCATATTTTAACGTGGAGAAAAGGAACAAAAATAAAAATTGTCTCAGTCGTGAAGGATTTCTCCTTCACTGACAGAGAACAAGAAATTGAAGTGCAGCATCTGAAGAACAGATACTAGACTTTGATCTTGTCCCGAAGGCCAAGTAAAAACATTGTTTTTTAGTTATCTGTGAATAAATTCAAACATTGATTGATATTCATTTTCTTATTTTCGTATGATTTCTTGGTCGCGTGTTCAATTAGAAAATTATTTTTAGCACTGGAACGAAATTAGAAGTTCCGTATGCACCTCCAAAATTCACCACTACCCATTATATGTAACACGATGTAACTTTATTATAAATTAATATTATCAATATAACTTCTGTACCATTTTAAAGAAGAAGGGCAAAATAAACTAGTAATAATTAAAAAAAAAAAAAATTTCATCGTACGAAAATAATGAAATTGCGAGACGAAAATCGTGTTTACATAATTGCCGCTTTAAAATAACGTTCCCCTAGTAAGCATTGAAAACATATCCGTTTAACAAATCTAGCAAAAAGCGACTAATGGTCAGATTTTCGTGAAATTTTCGATGCTTATCCATTTTTGAATTGACAAAAACTTTGAAATTACAGAAGAATTGCTATCTATGGAGTCTCTCAAAGACACAGCCACTGGAAACGATTTATACAACAGTATCATTAGCAGTCTAACCAGGTCTAGGTTAAGCCTGGATAAACTGGCAAGTATGATGGCACTCCTTCACTCAGAGGCAAGCACTGTGGCCTTGTGACCTTGATGAATAAAAAAAATGAAAGAAGATTTTCCATCGCACAGTGTGTTGTCTTTTTACTGCATCATAAATCAAGAAAACCTCTGTAAATCATCTTTGAAACTCAAACATGTTATGGATCCAGTAGTGCACGGGGACGGTATTTATTTGCTTCCCCACTGAGCAAATTAGGCACAAGGCCGTTTTTTAATGTTCCAGTAGTACACAGGCAGTTCCAATGTTTCTTGTAAGATATCGAGGCAGCTTTTACTGATGTGCTGTATCACACAAATATCCGATGGTTAAGTATGGGGGAAGTACTGAAGAGAATATGGGACGTTAAAGCAGAGGTTGTCATGATTTTTAATATGAAAGAAATTCCTTGTGACTTTTTAAAAGAAATGGAGTGTGACGAATGGGTTTGTGATTTTGCATTTGCTGTAGACATATTGTAAAAGCTGAGTGAGTTAAATACAAAACTACAACGCAAAAGTGTATTTGCTCATGAATTGTATGTGGAAGTGAAAGCGTTTCAATTGAAACTTAAACTTTTTGCTAAGCAGCTTAAAGAGCAAAACTGTTCATTTTCCTCTGTTGAAAACACGAGCTGTTACACAAGCATTATCAGACAAATACAGTTCCCACTTGATGGCTCTAAAAGAGGAATTTATCAGAAGATTTGCTGATTTCAAGGCAATTGAAGGACAGTTTGATTTGCTCAGCTCACCTTTTGCATGTGACGTTGAAACAGCTGCCGAAGAACTACAGGTAGATCTTATTGATTTGCAAGCCGACAACGCTTTAAAAAGGCTCTTTGAAAATAAACCACTAGTCGAATTTTATGCATCTCTGCACCCAGAAAAGTTTAAAAATATGAAAAATTTTCCAAGGAAGATGTTTGTGTTATTTGCTTCAACTTACATATGTGAGCAGACTTTTTCCATATTGAAAATTAACAAGTCAAAGAACAGATCACTTCTCACAGACTTAAATCTTCAGTCAGTGTTAAGAAACAGTACAAGCAACTTGACACCTAATTTCAACAAACTGGTAAATGATTGCAGTCAGTTGCATCATTCTCACTGAGTCATTTTGATCCTTCTGTTGCTCAGTTGCTGAGCTATTATGTTTTTCAAAGAAATATATTTCATATGAAGTTACTGTTTTAAAATATCAATAGAAATATGTTTTCCTCTTAAAATTGAGTTACTTTATTTTTAAATAAATGTGCTTCATGTGACGTTTCTTTTTAATATATAAATTCATTTTTGTCCTTTGAGTTACTTTATATGTGTATCTTTTTAAGATTTTATTCTAAAATGTTAATTAATAAGATATTTTTTAATCTCTTTAAACAGTTACTTAAGAATTGCTTTTATTCTTCTAGCAAGGTTATTTGTTTTTCAAATGTGTTTCATGTGAAGCTCATACTTAAAAATACATATTAATAAAATTGTTTTCTTTTAAAGTTTAAATATCTTTCAAATAAATGTGTTTTATGGGAATCTTCTATAGTACTTTAAAATGCTAATAAATGAAAATTAATTATATTTTTTCTCTGAAATCCTTTTATTTTGTCTTTTTTAAGTATTAATTATATTGGAAAATATACTATGCGGCCCAGTAACGTTTAGAATTTTTTAATGCGGCCCTTGCACTGAAAAGTTTGCCCACCCCTGGATTATGGTAACATTTATTTCTTGTATATTTATATTATTATATATATATAACATTTTCTCTTTGTAAGGAAACATCATTTTGTTGGTCACTCTTGGCTACGAATGGAAACAAAGTGTATATAAAAAAATATATTTTTGCGAAAATTATCTTTACTTTCATCATATTTTGCTTAGGGTAAAATTTTTGAGTTTCAAAACCTATCTCTTTACAACCCCCTCTTTTTCATAACCTATCATAATTTCATCAATAACAGTCCATTTTCTGTAGGCTGTTTTTGAACCCAGTCAACGACGGGTACTTCTGCTAGTATATATATATATATCTATAAAAGTGAACGTGTCTGTGTATCTGTCTGTCTGTGTATCTGTCTGTGTGTGCACATTTCCCTACGCAATAACTCTATCAATTTTAAGTCTACAGACTCGAAATTTGATATACAGGGTACTGAAATTTGGGAAAATCGACGTGATCGGTTTTTGGCCAGAAATTTGGCTGTTAAGGGGTCAAAGTTCAACGATTTGACCTTTGAGAACTCTACCAAACTCCTCCGACAATTTGGGGTCTAAACACTTCAAATTTTAGATATAGATTCCTGGGACATGGATCTAACTTAATAACTTTATTTGAGCCCAAAACAATAAATTTTAAGGGGTCATAATAGGGGTCAAACTTACAAAAATGATGTCTTTATATATATATATATATATATATATATATATATATATATATATATATATAAATCAGAAAACCTAAAACTCAACGCTTTGCCTAACCATTGCATGACAAACAAACATAACAAAACAGAAAAAGCTTAAATCACAAGAAGTGAAAAGACCTGTAATTTTAGGGACTATGTATAAGGATAGAGCATAATAACTGGAAATCTATATAGAAAAGACATACAAAACACACACAATGTATGTGTGTGTGTGTGTGTGTGTGTGTGTGTGTGTGTGTGTGTGTGTGTGTGAATGTTTTATTGAACAAGAGGGATAATTCCTGTTTGTTTCTTTTGCGATCTGTTTTTCCATTTGGATGTTCGAACATTCTGTTCGAGTGTAAAAAGAAATTTGTTATAGTCATGAACGTTTACAACTTCCATGAAGTGATAAATTTAAAAACTGCGTTCATTGAAATTATTGAAAAAGTGGATTAAAATTGTTAAAAGCACAAGCTTGCCCCACCCCCACCTCATAATGACCCTGATTCATGCTAGGCTTGGTCATGCGAATGAGTAGGGCTTCCATAATTGGGAGGCGCAGGTTACAATGTGAGACAGCTAAAATGGTGGTATCGTTTATTAATATGTTTTTAAATTCATTTTTGAGGGTGTCATGTGCTACAAGGTGTTGGTATATGGAGCTGTTGGAGGAAGACAGGTAACATACTGAAGTTATTTTTGGAGACGCATTCCTCTATAAGTAGATACGGGCAAAATGAATGCTGACGCTCAAAATGTATAAACATTTTGACCCCTCCCTTTACTTAAAAATTCACCAACAATCAGTAAATTAAGCAATTTTAATAAAATTTTCAGTATTTATCAAATAATGATCGCGGAATATAATGAACTAATTATTTTTATTTAAATCTTAGTGGAAATGTATTATTTTGTTTAAACAAAAAATACTTTTACTAATTTTTTATGATTTTCAGTAGTAAATAAAAAACGCAAGATTTACTTTTGCATTTTTTATATAAATAAAGCACCTTAATTTGTAACAATAAAAATAAAATAAAATAATTTTTACAGGAGCATTACGAAAAAAGCCCCTTAAGTCCGTATTAATGAATTCAATATAACTGGAAGAAAAATGAATTTCTTAAACTACCGATATTATCATTGAATTAAGCATTATTTATTTAATATTTTCACCAAAAAAATTACAATAGCAAAAATATATCTATTTTTTTTAAATTACAGATTTCGCATAATTTTTATATGCAAGATTTTAATAATTTCTTTTCTCGCAAGAATGTGAAACTTTCGGCGTAACGTAATTTTTATATAATATTGGCCAATAATTTAAAAATAAATTAATTTAAAAACAGAAACATAGAAAAATAATTAAATTAAAAAATAGTAAAATTTATACAAACATTTAAAATAGAAATGTACGGATGCTCGTCTGGGGGGAAAAAAGAAACCCAGCACTCTTCCTTCCTTTTTAATTACATGACATCATTCTCAGACAGCCTTTTGATTGTCTCAGATTTTGGATTTCCGTATATTTCGTATTTCCAAAAGTATGGTTTGTTGTGGTTTTGTGAACGGAAAAAAAACACTCGGTTTCGGGTCTAATTCAGCTATTTTTGTGCAAACAAGGTGTTTTTTTTTTTAATTTAATTCAATATCTTAGGATTTTACTTTACTAATTATCTTTGAAATAGATCCAGAAAACTAATATTTATCTCTAAAAGGATTTTTAGAATGAATTTATTTAACTTCAAAATTTAGCTGAATTGGTTAGCTCACCGTGAAAAATTTTTTCATAACTTGTTTTTTCACGTGTACAAATATTTTTTTTCTTTGGGAAATTAAGTTTAGTCCTTAATCATTCAAATACAATCAAAAAGTATTCAGAAACCTACAAAAAAATTATGATAAATTGGCTTTCAAAACTAGGTCCCCCTATCCTTATTCATTTATTTTTGGCCATACCCACCTATTTAAAAACATACACGGCGTTGCTAGTTTTTAGCAAATTGTTGTCAGGTATCGGATTATTGCTTACGTTGTTTTAAACTTCTATAATAAATGATGAATCTAAGTTTAGAATTGTTTAAATGGTGGAAATGTGTTTATGTACGATATTTCTTATTACTTTTTCTCAATTTTATTATTAGTGTGCATCTGGTTACAGTTGAAAATATTATTATTATTATTATTATTATTATTATTATTACTGTTTTTTGTAATGGCGGATAAAGTGTGTTTAATTTGTTGATCGACAATATAATTTGAGAAGTTGTTATTAATAAGGGTTTGAGAGTGTCTTATAAAATATTTTATTAGTGGATGGATTGCATTTGGCTCGATAGATGAAATTTTTTATCATGGCCATTTTATACTTATAGGGGCACTCACTTTTAAAATTAAGAAGACATGATTCTTTACTAGCAGGCTTTTTGTGTGAATAAGTAATTCATCACTCACTTAAAGACGACTCATAGAAGTCAAAAATGTTCGCAAGTATGGCAAATTTCTTTTTACGCTTGAACAGAACGTTCGCACATTGGCTTGGCAAATGGAAAAAACAGATCATAAGAGAAGCAAACAGGAATTATCATTGCTGTTCAATGAAACATGCATAAGAGAAAAAAAAATGCTGCTCACAATATACTAATATATATATAAATAAAATAGTAGATGCATATGCGTGTAAATATCTAACAGGCAAACTCTTAAACTACTGGTCACATAACACTGAAATTTTCAGGAAATAATATTCATGCACCATGAATAACGTGTACAGACATGCAAATTGTTCATTCAAACTAGCTGGCATGTTTGTATTTGTGCACATGCACAAATTCAACTCATTCATTGATGCTATTAAGCCTTTGTATTTGTGTAGCAATCAGGAAAACATTATTTATTCAGATGGCATTTCTCTTGAAATTATGGTGTGGGTGAGGACGACGTGAAATTATCATCGCATGTATTGCCGGCAGTTTTGATAAAACATCATCTTCTACTTTTTATTTGAGTAAAAGTGGGGAATGAAAGGCAGGATAAAGTAACTTCCGGTGATTACATCATTCCTCTTCAAATGATGGTATTAAGTGGGGTACAACTTGAGATTATTATCACATGGATTGGCAAGTGTTTAAATGCGACAATCCTCCTAGACATTATCTCCTGATGTTTATTTGAGTAGGGTGATAGACAGAGGGTAACTTCCGGTGATGACATCATTCCTCTTCAAATTATGGTGGTAAGTGGAAGACAACTTGAGATTATCATCACATGGATTAGCAAGTATTTAAAGAGACAAATCTCCCTCTTTTTTTTAGTAGGGAAATAGGCTGGGGGGTTACTTTCGGTGATGACGTCATTCCTTTTCAAATTATGGTGTCAAGTGGAGGACAACTTGGGATTATCATCACATGAATTGGTGAATGTTTAAATGTTACAATCCTCCTGCTTATTCCAGTATGGGGGTGATAGGCAGGGGGTAACTTCCGGTTATGACATCATTCTTCTTCAAATGATGGTGTTAAGTGGAGGACAACTTGAGATTTTCATTGCATGGATTGGCGACTGTTTAAATGAGACAATCCTCCCAGACATTATCTCCTCCTGTTTATTTAAGCAGAGGAGTGATAGGCAGGGGTTAAACATCCGGTGATGACGTTATTGGTCTTCAAATTATGGTGTTAAGTAGGAGACAATTTGAGATTATCATCACATGGATTGGCGAGTATTTAATTAGACAAACCTCCCAGACATTATTTCCTAATGTTTATTCAAGTAGGGGTGATAGGCAGGGGTTAACTTCCGGTGATGACGTCATTCCTATTCAAATTATGGTGGTAAGTGGGGGCGACTTGAGATCATCATCACATGGATTGGCGACTGTTTTAATTAGACAATCCTTCCAGACTTCATTTTCTTTTATTCGAGTAGGGCCTAAGAGGCGGTTACTCCCGGTTATGACATCATTCTTCATCAAATTATTGTTGGAAGTGAGGGAAGACTTGAGATTATCAAAGTCCTTAATATCAGATAGAGCAGCATGTCCTGGAAGAAATAATTACTGTGTCTTTTGTTATTGTGTTGTGATATACGTTACACAATTAAAAATGCCCAATATCTGAGCAATGTCAGATAGCCCTGCTAGTATATATCTGTATATTAAAATCTATATCTATGTATCTGCATGTATGTTTTTTGCAATTATGTTTGTTGTTCCTTTGTTATTTATTTTTTCTAAAATCCGATTGCTGCATCGGAAAGGCCAGTTAAAAATACATAATATACTTTGTTATTTTCTTTAATTTAATCCCTTTTTTAGAATTTATTAGACAAAATTTAACTTTTATTTTACCGTGCCAATAAATATGATCATCACTGTATAATTTCCATTTAAAAAAATAATCTCAAGTTATGTCAAAAAAAAAAAAAAGAAAATTAATGAGTAAAATTACTTTTCTTATTTCAGTACAAACTGTCATAGGCTTACAAATATCTTGGTAAAAAGTCATATATTTAAAAAAGTACAACGTTTTTATTGTCAGATTAGCAGAATGACATTTCCAAACACTAAAACGCTTACATAAACATAATTGCTTGCCTAATGTTCACATTTAAAATTTGTAATTTCTTTATCTTTTTTTCTTTCATCTATTTTTCTTAATAGATGTTTTCCATAAAATACATTCTGTAACAGCCTTTTGACTCCAAGACTGATTTTCAATGTTACCTTCTAAGCAGACTACATGTGACCCTATAATTCTTCTAAGCAAACCACATGTGACCCTATAATTCTTCACTCATGTTTTACATCACTAGATCCACAGTCGGATTCATTTGCAGCAATTGTTGAAATCATACTCTAATGAAAAGAGAAATTGTTGCAGGTATTGAAAGAATCAATAAATTCACCTCCCTAGATAAACAATGATTCAAGTAGGTGAACTTTCATAACTATAAGACAATGTAGATATACTTACTCTACATTTTCAGACAGGTGTCAACAATTTTACAATATGTAGGAATCCCATCATATATAAAAGAGTAGTAGCATGCAACACATGTCTGACCTGCACTCTTGTATGGCTGCAAAACATGATCAATGACAAAATGTCAGAATAACACGATCTTGTCAGCAGCATATTGGATGAAGATAATTGCAGGTCTCATCTCCATGAGAAAGTATGTTGCACAATGACATCTCAGCTGGTATGTTCACGTCACTTGCCATCATTTATCTGAAACAGTTCAAAGTGTGTCCCACATAGAAATCCATGTGGTAAGTCACTTAAAACGTAGAGGAGATCAGTTGATAATGACCTAATTCTGGTGGGCGACACAAGCAAAATGACAATAAAAAGAAAAAGTTGGAAGTCATTCATGAAACATCTAACCTCAAGCATGAGACAAGAAGAGAAACAAGAATAATAAATATTTGATTCCAAGAATTTGCCATTTTCATTAATAGTATTCGCTATTTCAATATTTTACTATTTGATTCAAATGCTTAAGCAGATTAGATACAGAAAGAAATTATTATCAAATATTGGAAGCAGCAATGAACATAGTTTGATTTTGCTTTTTTCTGTATCGATTCTCAAATTATTCATTTTTTTTCAACCAATAATTTTGAATACGCATAAAAAAAAAAACTAAACACACATCTTTTTTACTCGTTTTCAATTTATTTTCTTTCTTTCAAAGGCAACACTTGCATGTACAACACATTCTATCCTGGCTCTTTGGAGCCAGAAGTAGCACACATGCAATGAGAAACACATAAATTACTAAGCAAGGCGAATACATATACAAAAAAAACTCATGTAGATACTTCATGCACACACTTTCTCACTAACAAAACAGATATTCTAATATAAATACATGTACAAAGTGAAACGCACAAGTCCACTCTATTACAGACAAAAACACTGCCTTTCACCAAGAACGTTCTCAGATATTTTGAAGTTACATTCTTTACAAAATCTTTATCTTTAGTTGGCTTAACAAATTGTCAGTGAAAATTATTTTTGTATAATTAGATTTGTGTAATTCAATCTTTTGAAATTGCCCGTCCCTCAACAAGAAAGTGGTTAAATCTGTTTATGAGAGAATGCTTGTATTTTTTTTGTTATTTATTTATCTATTTATTTTTTTGCTAACATCCTGGTGACACAATTCTGTCATTTGCTAATGCCTCGCACCTATTGTTCACATATCCTGTTCAGGTTTGGAGAATTTTAAACAACTGACGAGTGGGTGCAGACGGGTGGGTGCAAGGTGAAAGGCCTAGGTCTTTTAGATCTGTTTTATTATTGTGGAATGATATCCTTTTATGAAACACGATATATGTATTTTTCCACAAAGTTTCCCAAAAGAAAAACTACATAGATAAATAAAATGAAGTGTATGTCTAAATAAATAAAATCAAATGAATGTCTACCTGGTTTTCCACCATATACGCAGAAAGTGATGAATAAATTTAGAACTGGGTATGTAAAGTTCACTTTGGTCAATTGTGAATGTCAAAATAAAGCAACATTTTGCATGCAAATAATCCACAAATCAAATAAAAGATGTGGACTGACCAGATTAAAAATAAAATGCAATAATAAAAAAATATTGTACAAGTTGGCAAAATTTTATGTTTTGGAATTTTTTAGATGGGAATTGATGATTTGTATTTAGATTATTCAGATTTCGGTTCTCATCTTGGATATAAATTCCACGTTTCAGCCTTTGAAATTATTCTGATGTTTCTTATCGAACTTGGGAATCTGTACAGAATAAAGAGTTCCATTAAAAATTTCTGTAAAAGTTCATAAGTTTGATATAAAAGTTGTAAATTGATTGCAATTAAATTTAAATAAGTTATTATATATCATTAGTAGAACTTGAATAGCTTTAATAGTAAACTATTTGATAAATTCTTTAATCTTAAATTATTTAAATGTTTTTGAATTACCAAAATGTAACTATATATATATATATATATATATATATATATATATATATATATATACACATATAATTTGCTGATTTCTTCATGTCCACTGATGAGGAGAATAATAAGAATAGCATTCTTTGAAACTCCGCGGAATAAGGACTTTGTAAATTGTTTTTGGAGTATTCAGTTGAACAATAAATTTGGATTGTAAAGTTCAACTTACAGTTTTAATTTTCTTTCTCTTATATATATATATATATATATATATATATATATATATATATATATATATAATTTCACAATAAAATTTTTAAAAGAACAGAAAATCATCTTTTTACTAGTTTCTACTAAGTCACTAAGTTAAGTGACAATATTGTAAATGTTTTTTGTTAAGTGACAAAAATTGTAAATGTTTTTTTGATTTTAAACAAAAAAGATTAATCATTTTCTCTTTAACACTTACTAGCTGGACTCCTGGCGTTGCCTGGTCATACAATATACTTTAACATTATATTTTAATTCATGCAGATTGTGTATGTATTAACACAGAATCAATCCTCTATTGAATAATATATATTACGAGGAATAATTTGTCCGGTAAACTAATTCGCAAAAAAAAGAAGAAATAAAGATAATGTCATTCATCAAATTGCGTCTGTGTTTGTTAACAATATCACATCAGCTGATATTTAGCCTTGACGATAAATACCCTGGAAAAGTCACGTCTGATTAATGTTTAGTTTTAAAATATGCAAATGAAGAAATGATTTGCAACGATTTTAAATGGTACCTCTTTTATCGTAAATTGAACTCATTAATAAGAAAAATAAATAAAATGGTGAGGTACACTCGAGCTTGAACAAGGGATCATTCGATCTATAGATATTTGTATCTACAGGATTCACTCCTAGACTAATTAATCAATTCTTATTAATTTTAGAATACAGCTGCTAAACATAAGCATATGGACTCTATTTAGTTCAATCTAATTTAATTTTCCTGTCCTATACATATATATTCTCATGTGGTATCAAAACATTTACTCTCATTTAAGAGTTTTAGGAAAACAAATGTAACAGCTGTTCGTTTTTCATCTATAATCTTTATCGTATGAATTTGATTCGCTTTGTGTGACTATGTATTTTTGTCTTCTTTGCAAGTCTGTTTGAGTTTTGCCTGAGATATTACGTGTGGGTGTGTAGTTGTGCTTTTTCTTTAATATAGGTTTCATTTAAAAACGATTTTCTTCAATTAAATCATTTAATCACCAAAGACTTTCACTCATTAATCGCAATGCCGTCTAAAACATAATAAGTAGTATTAAATATTTTAATTTTAATAGTCATTTATCATATCGTTTATTATGGTCTATGTTTATCTTTTTAATATAATAAAGAATGTTTTATTTTTATTTATTTTGTTATTTAAAGTATGTAAAAATCGAAACAAATTATTTATTATAATTTTTGTTTTATATATTCATTATTAAATCACTCTATTGGAATTTTAGTGTTTTTACAGTGAAAAGTATATGTGTAACTGTGTTATTTTTTGTTTCAAGAAAGGTCAAACTTTGACGCAGATTTTTCCAAGCAGTTATAATCATATCGTATGAATCTATTGTTGGCATTGGTTTCCCCAATATTTTTGTAGTCAGAATTCTTTCTAGAAAGATATCAAGTACTTACGGGAGGGACCAAGAGGAGGTTTCTAACATTTTAAGTGAAAGTGAGTTTTGTGGAGAGAGCTTGAAAATACCCAGATCGTCAGTTTGTGTCATCATCGTCAAACAGTAATAATGAACTTATATATATATATGTCATCCACATATAGTTCTGTTTCGCTGTATTACAGCTCATCAGTGCATGGCTAAACAAGCAACTACCTCAAGCCAGGATCGAAACGACAGTCAAGGCTTCTTACCATTACGCTATTTTGCTGCTGCTGTGCGGGTAGTGAATTAACGATGTTTTGACACACACACACACACATATATATATATATATATATATATATTTAATAAAAAAAACAAAAGCCTTAAATAGTAAATACTTTTTTGTATATCAAGAGGTTTACATAACACACATCTCTTTTAATTATACATAACCTATAATATTATGATGGTATTGTCGGTGTTGGCGTCATCATTGGTTTAATTCCCTTTTTACATGTTGGCATGTGATGGCCAGTTTTTAATAATAAACTTCCACACTATGTCTTGTTAGGTTTTATTTATCATTCTTTCATTCTTTCTCCTAACTCATTTACTAACTCATGTATTCTTACGCACTATTTACTAACTCATTTACTAACTCATGTATTCTTACGCACTTCAAGTATCAACAAAAATTATTTTATTCAACTTAACATTCTATGAAAGTACTAAATCGTCAGCATACAACATCTAAACAGCATGTATGAAATTCCATGGACAACAAAGTCACAAATGGAAAACAGATTAAGTACCCTAACCCTAACCCTGTTATAAAATGTTTTTGCTTGAGCAACCTGCACTAGCTACTCACTTGCATTCAATTTTTGCAATTTCATTTTGCACTCTCTCAAAGGTTTTCTCCAAATCCACAAAATAAATTCTTTTTACCAAGATATTTCTCTTGTTTTGTCTCAGGTCGAATATAGCATCAGTGGTATGTTGCTCCGAAATAAAATCAAACCATATTTCAGCTTCTTATTTCATACTTAATTATTTTGTCAACCACTTTCAGGACTGACCCATTACTTTAAGCCTCTACTTCTATCCAGAGCTCCTCCTTTACCCTTGTAACATTTCACGATTGTACTTCATTGAGAAGTATGACAAAACCCTCAAATATCCCTCTCTATCAAACAGGTGTTTGATATAGTATCTGATTTAACTGATTGATTAACCAGTGCCATAGATAGCTACATATCTTCAAACAAATTCCAACAGAAACCAAACAACCAGCCACAGCACACCCTTGAATGTGCTGCCTCTATTGAACACAGAAACTACAACTTCAATTGCTTTAAACATAATAAATGTTTTGAAACTAAAGTCGCCTTTAGAACTGCCAGCAATAACTATAAAGCAATTATAGAAAACGTGAGAGAGTTATATGCTTAATCCTTCAAGTTCAAAGTAGAAGAAGAGAGGCTTGGTTACCGTGAGTTTTAGCAAATAAAAAATAAGGTCCTGAACAGATGCATATCTTCTATACCAACCATCATCAACAGGTCTGAGGTGATTTTGTCAGCATCTGACAAAGTTAAACTCTTTGCCAAGAACTTTGCAGCAAATTCAACCCTATGCGATCAGAGCCACCTACCTCCTGAATTTCCTCTCAAGACCAAAAATAATCTAAGCGACACCCACATATCTGTTTGTGATGTTGCCACACTCATTTAGAACTTTGATGCCAGGAAACTAGTCTTGACAATATTCTAGTTATAATACTCAAAAAGCTGTAACCAGAACTAGCACCCATTCTTGCAAGGCTATTCAATCGATACGTAAAGGAGAAAGCTTCCCAACAAGCTTCATTAGTTTGCCCAGCATTTAAAAATACCGGAAATTGGTCTTCTGCATTTCAGTACAGACCAGTTAGTCTTCTATGTGTCATGAGTAAGTTGCTTGAATCATGTTAAATAGAGAAACATTCAATCACCTCAGCAAAAACACCTCAGTGACAAGTAATATGGTTCTGTCCAGTAAGATCTACAGCTGATGTACTGACTGTAATTTTATATAGGATCAGTGATTCTATCAATGGAGGTTTCCTCTCAAGAGCAATAGCTCTTGACACATCTAAAGCATTTGATAGGTTTTGGCATAAAGGTTTACTTTACAAGATTTCCAACAATGGAATATCTGGGAATGTCTCTACAACCATCTAATCTTTTCTCTCTACTAGGTTTTTACAGGTAGTCGTTGATGGGCAGAAGTTGTAAACTCAAAAGTATCAATGCTGACGTATCTCAAAGATCTTCTCTGGATCTCTTTATTTTTATTTTTTTTCAATGGAGAGTAGATAATGCATGTGGATGTGTTATCGCCAGCTCCAGTAACTCTCGCTTCTCCTTTTTTGTCCTTCAGTCCCCATTTCCAATGAGTGATTTCTGACAAAGGGTGAAGAAAAAGCTGTCTTCCAGGTCGGTAGTACTTTGTAAAGAGTAGCCTGAGATGTCGGAAAATTTCTATTTCTATGTCTATCCTTGTGGTCATGTCACTAGTAAGGGTGCTGGAGGTAAACGTTTCATCTGGGCTGACGTTACCCGCCTGATAGTCAGTGACCTGAACCTTGGATTAACCACTAAGGAGGCTGTCTTATCAGCAGGTGCAAAGTACCAGGGCTGCTGTATTGCCATTTGGTGAATGGATTCTGGACCATACAGTAGTTTCTGGTAGGGCCTCTCGATGCCATACTAGTGGGTAATTGTTACTTAACTTAACATCTAAATCTGACCCCTAAGATCGCCATGGGCATGGAATATGTGCCTACATCAAAGATGGCTTTCCATGTGGTAGGGATATCTCAAGAGAAAACCCTAATTTACCTTATATGTGCTTTCGGGTTGGACTTGCTTACACGACTGCATTTATATTTGCCCTCTATCGCCCCCACAACAGTGGAGTTACTATCTTTAAGAGCATATCTGAGAAAATTGACCACATCCTGTCTGCTCATCCTTCGGCTAACATTCACTATTGTGGTGACTTCAATGTTCATAATGTGGAATGGCTGACCCACTTAAATAAAACCGATGACGAGGGGAGGTTTTGTCACGATTTTGCCATTGCCTATGACCTCACTCAGATTGTTCACAAACCCACCCGTGTGCCCGATACATCCGGTCAATATGCAAGCCTTCTAGACCTTTTCCTCACAACTTCCCCTGAGCTGTATTCATGTCCCGTTCTATCTCCTCTGGGATCCTCTGACCACTCTGTTGTAGCAGTTAAGATAAAAATGAAATGTAATAAGTCTTCAGACGTACCTCTCCACCGTACTGTATATCGATACTCTATGGCTGACTGGGATAGCTTCCGTACATTCATATCTGACCTACCTCTGCATTCCATGTTTAAAAAGGATGTGTCCTCTATAGTATCAGACCTGACCGAATGGTTAATTATAGGCATAGATCGATTCATACCATCAAAAAAATTCCAACAAAAACCTAACAGCCAGCCATGGTTCTCCCCTGAATGTGCTGCTGCCATCGCGCACACAGAAATCACTTTTTCCATAGCTACCAACGTAATAGATGTACTGAGACTAAAGCTGCTTTCAGGACTGCCAGCAACCACTGTAAAAGAGTAATAAAACATGCAAGTGAGCTATATGCTCAGTCTGTTAAATCCAAAGTAGCTGAGCAGCCAGCGGCTTGGTTCTCACCAGTTCTGGCAAATAGCAAACAGGATCTTGAACAGAAGTGTGCGTTCTATCCCAACTATCATCAATGGCCCTGAGGTCATCTCGTCAGCATCAGACAAGGCCAGACTATTTGCCAAGAACTTTGCAGCTAATTCTACCCTATGTGACAATGACCATCAACTCCCTGTATTTCCTCCTATAACAGACAACACGCTATGCAACATACAAATATCTGTGCGTGAGGTCGTCTAGCTAATCAAGAACCTTGATTCCAGTAAAGCAACTGGCCCTGATGGCATTTCAGTTATAGTGCTGAAAAAGCTCCAACCAGAACTTGCCCCCATACTTACAAAACTGTTTAAGCGTTGCCTTAAGGAGAAGTGCTTTCCAACACCCTGGAAAACCTCATCAGTATGCCCTGTATTTAAGAATTCAGGTGAAAAGTCATCTCCCTCTCAGTACAGACCAATAAGTCTCCTGTGTGTCATGAGTAAATTGTTGGAATCCATAAAGAAGTAGTCAACCACCTCAACAGAAACAACCTTCTTTGTGACACGCAGTATGGTTTCCGCTCTGCAAGATCTACAGCAGCTGTGCTAACGGTTATATCACACAGGATTAGTGAATCTCTTGATAAAGGTTTCCTTTCCAGGGCAATTGCTTCGATAAGGTATGGCATAAGGGCCTACTTCACAAGATTTCCAGCCGCGGTATTACTGGAAATATTTTCTCAATCATTAAATCATTTCTCTCCAATAGGTTCATAAGAGGTTGATGGGCAGAAATCAGAGGCCCACAGTATTAATGCTGGAGTCCCTCAGGGGTCCATCCTAGGTCCAACTCTCTTCCTGATCTACATCAATGATCTCCCAAAACACATACTTAAATCATTCGTTGACATCTATGCTGATGACACAACCATCTATGGCAACATATCAAAGGCCATAAATGACAAAGTTCTCTCTAATTCTCTCTCCTCTGATCTTGAGCACGTGGTACAACGGGGGAGAGGTGGCTGGTCACTTTTAATGCATCCAAAACCAAGCTTCTATCTTTACATCATCAACGCTCTGATCCCCATCTGGCATCAATTGAAATGGATGGCTCTCGTCTTGGAGAGGCTCCATGTTTTGACAAGCTTCTGGGTTTGGCCTTTACTCCTGGTCTAAAATGGAACACGTACATCAAATCTGCTGCCAGGGACGCTGGGAAAATGGTTGGATCCTTCTACCGCTCCAGAAGATATCTCACTACTGATGCAATTCTCTATCTTTATAAAAGCCAAGTACGTCCAAGGATGGAGTACTGCTGCCACGTCTGGGCAGGAGCTGCTAAAAACAGCCTATCCTGCCTTGACAGAGTACAAAATAGACTTTGTGGTTTAGTGGGGGATGCCCTTTTCTCTTCTCTGCAACCTCTTTCCCACAAAAGAGACGTTGCAAGCCTATCTTTGTTTTATCGATTTTTCCATGGCAAGTGCTCGTCTGAGCTCCAATCCCTCGTCCCCCCTCGCCAATCTTTCACAAAAAACACCTGTCTGGCTGAAACTACTGTCAATAATTTTCTCCACTCTTTATCTGTGCCTAAATCCAAACGTAGATTCCATGAGCACAGCTTCTTTCTTAGAACTGCACACCAGTAGAACTCTCTGCCGCTTGCCTGTTTCCCACCTGGCTACAACTTGGACGTCTTCAAGTCCAACATAAACAAACTCCTGACAAACCGCCCCCTTAAGTAAGACACTCTATCGAAACCCCCAATACTAATGATTACTACAATACTGTCTCATTGATTACTGTACACGCAATAACCCTTATCCCTGAGTGGCCTTCGGGCCTTGATAAATGGTGACCCCCATGTAAAAAAAAAAAAAAATCCAACCCTCTTCCTTATCTTCATCAATGATCACCCAAATCACATTGTAAGTTCATCTGTCAACATAGATACAGACGACACTACCATCTATGGCAACACTTCAAAGGCCAACAACGACCAAGATTTCTCTGAATATCTTCTCCTACCTTGAGCATGTGGTGCAAAGGTGGTTGGTTAATTTTAATGCATCCAAAACCAAGCTTCTATCTTTTTACCATAAACCCTCTGATTCCCACTTAGCCCCAATTGATATGAATGGCTCTCGTCTCATAGAAGCTCCCTGCTTTGACAAGCTTTTGGGTCTGATCTTCACTCCTGATCTGAAATAGAAAGACCTATATCAAATCCGTTGCCATGATTACTGGTAAAACGATTGCATCATTCCATCACTCCAGAAGGTATCTTTCTCCTGATGCAATCTTCTATATGTATAAGAGCCAGCTTCATTGTGGACAGGAGATGCTCGGAACATCCTATCTTGCCTTGACAGAGTTCAAAACCGGCTTTGAAACCTAGTAGATGATGCCCTTTTCTCTTCTCTGCAACCTCTTTCCCACAGAAGAGACATTATGAGCCTGTCTCTGCTCTATCGTTATTTTCATGAAAAGTGCTCGTCTGAGCTCCAATCTATGATACCCTCTTTGCCAAACCTTCACAAAATATTGTCTAGCTACAACCACTACTAACAATTTCCTCCAATCTCTATCTGTGCTGAAATCTAAATGCTAATTCCATGAATAAAACTTTCTTGCCAGGACTGCCCGTTTGTGGAACTCTATTCTGCTGGCCCGCTTTCCAGCTGACTACAATATGATCGTCTTCAAATCCAATGTAAACAAGTTCTTGTTGAGCTATCCCCTAAAATAATCCAAGTATATCTAATTTCCACCATTAAAGTTTACTACTGTTGTCCTAGTGATCATCAAACAATCATTAACTCTAATACCCCCTTCTGGCATTGATAAATGGTGACTCACCTGTAAAAAAAAAATTAAAAAATAACCTCCTTTTCTGATCTGATTTGTCAAGTCTGTGATCATCTCAATGTTTATTTTCATCCAAAGCCTTCAACACCTGAGAATCCTGTAGCCATATTCTTCTTTACCTTTCTCACTATTTCTTTTAATTCTTATAGCTGAACCAGAAACTCCTGCAACTGGGATTTTCCTCAGTATTCAGAATAACATAATATATTCAATAATAGCATTTCCAATCATTCTTCGTGTTTCATTTATTCTGCATTTCCTAAAATGAATCTGCAAATCGAATGCTTGATTTCTAAATTTGTGTTTCACATATTTTTCATTCGCATTTCTTAAACTTTCTCTTTATATTATAAGCTTTCTATAGACAGCTTATAACTTATATATATTTATTATAATTTGTGACTTAAAGTCACAAATAACTGCTATATCACAATTTCTTCACCAGGTGTTACTTTCACATCACACAAGATCTAAACATAATTTCTAGTTTTAAGAAGAATTATATTATATATGGCTATAATAAATAGGCATGAAACCATATCTCATTATACAAACGCCATTCCTGTATGTATAACAAACTTCAATGATGGCAACAGCTAGTTTTCAATTGGCAGGTGTGGATGTAAAGTTCCCAAAAGAAAAGTTTGTCAAGAAAAAAAAAAAAAGAAAAGTTGTCCATTTGTCATTACCAGCCATTATAACCAAACCTCATTGCATACAGTTTACCGTGTTTTCTACTCATGACATAAACGCCATTCCCATAAGCATAACAATTGTTTGTATATCATTTTATGATACTTGCTGAACCTTACAGTAGAAATTAAAAACTCATTAAAAATATGAGTCAATCAATATTACAAGTTGATCTCTTTTTAATTAAGCAGAGAGAACATTTAATAAATGAAAAAGAAAATGCTGGGAATTAAAAAAATGTGTAAAATAGATCTTTGTTCTCTTTCACAGCAATTTTTTCTTTTCTTCCTATTCATTTTGTAATGTTATCTCCAATGTCTTCTATTGGCTTTTATATATCTGATAAAGTCTACCCAAATGTATTATGAACTGAATAAAACCAATTTCTCTCTATTCCGCATATATATATATATATATTTATCTGAGAGTCCATCTTTCAAACTCCTTGTCCTAACGTTCACAGGAAACATGAGTTGGAACAATTACATTGAAGGCATTGCCAGGGCCACTGCAAGAAAGGTGGGCTCTCTCTACCGTGCTAGAAAACTACTAACACCCGAAAGTATCCTGTACCTCTATAAGGCCACCATTCGCCCATGTATGGAGTATTGCTGCCACATCTGGGCTGGTGCATCTGCTACTAGTCTCTCGCTCCTTGACAAGGTTCAAAAGAGAGTCGCAAACCTGATAGGCCCTGAACTGGCATCTAAGCTTCAGCCTCTGTCCCATCGACGAAATGTTGCATCCCTCTGCCTTTTCTACAAGTATTTTAGTGGTGAATGCTCTGACGAACTGCAATCACTTGTGCCCCCACGACGTGTGCACCCTCGACAAACCCGACAGGCTGCTAAATCCCACCCCCACACTGTAGAGATCCCTAGATGTAAAAGATCTTTTTACTCCAAAAGTTTCTTCCCCAGGACCGCTAGACTCTGGAATTCCATTCCAGGTCCCTGCTTCCCCAACAGTACTGACGTGCAGAAGTTCAAGTGTAACGTGAACCGACACCTTGCTGCCCAAATCCCTACATAGTACCCCAGTAGTTGTTGCCCCTGATAGTAGCCCCCTACACCAAAGTGGCAATTTGCCTTGTTTGGGGTGAAAATGTAATAAAAAAATAAAAAAAATAAAAATATATATATATATATATATGTATATATATATATATATCATGGACTCTCTCTGTCGATTTGACATATGAGGTTCCACCACAACAACTAAGCATCTCAGAAATGATTTGTTTATAGTGGTAAAAGCTTTATGAGGAACTATCTATGCTGCTAACCTCTGTCAGTGTAGATAACTTTCACAGGACAGAGTATACAGTAGACCACAGGTTTTTACATCAGAGTTACTTTCTCCTAGATGCATGTCTTAACGAAGACTGGGGATGCATCTCTCCCAGTGAATTAATATGCCTCCAGATACCAACCTGGAAATTTCTACGATTTGGCGTGGTACATACAGCGCCTAAACTTCCCAAATGGTCACCCATCTGGTACTGAACGTTGCTTAACTTCTGTGATCTGGTGAGAACTGGTGTGTCAATATATATAGCCCTCCCCTTTAGGTTGAGCACTGTCATAAATGTATTTCACCCACTGCTTAGTTTAGCGATTAAGTGAAGCCCACTGTCTGTTTGTTTACAAACAAACTATCAGCTAGAGCACTGTTAAGCATTGGGCAGATGTTTAGCTAATAGACATTTAATGAATCATTTATGAGTACCAAATCTTAGTCCAATAGTTAGACTGTCAATGCGATGGTTGTAGGTTCAATCCACAGCTGGGGAAAGGTGCTAGCCTAGCTGCACTGATAAGTCGTCATATAATGAAACAGTACTGTATGCGAATGACTATATATATACTAGCAGTTAACCGGCGTTGCCCGGTGAAAGCATGGCCCCCCCACCTCATAAAAAATGTAAGTATGGCTCTTGTTGTTGTTGTTGCCCAACCCCTAACCTGGGGTGGTTGGTTGTCAAAATACTTGCCCCAAATTTAACCTTGATAATCGCTGTCAGGATCCCCACACCCAAATTAGGGTGGGGGGAGTAGCAGTGTCAGTCAGATAGAATTAGATTTGTTCTTCGCCCGTGCATACAAATTTGGCGACCAGTGATATAAAGTGCACAATATAGGGCTTTATATTTCGAAAACTACTTGTATCCACCAAATATTATTCTTAATCAGCATAGTGGAAAACATGTAAAAGTCATTTTAAAGAAAAGTTGAAAAAGGTAAAAATTTATATTTAAAAAAAAAAAGAACAACTGGTCTGGAAGTAAACATATAACAAAGAAGTCGTCTTATAGGCAAAGTAATTACGTTTTTAACCTACCTGCATAAAATATTGGGTTCAGGGTTTTTTTTTGGGGGGGGAGGCGGGTAAATGTGTGCATAGGTATAGATAAAAAGAAAAAAGGAAACGCCCCGTTAACTGGTGTGAAAGCAAACATATAACAAAGAAGTCGTCTTATAAGCAAAATAATTACGTTTTTAACCTACCTGCATAAAATACTGGGTTGAAGGTTTGTTTTTATGCAGAAGGGGGGGGGTAACTGCGCAGTGTAAATGTGTGCCTAAGTATAATATAATAGTAAAATATAGGAAAAAAGTTTTAAAAAAGAAACGTCTTGTTATAAAGCAAAGTAAAAGAAAACAAAAAAAATATTTTTACTTTTTCATTTTCCGAGCGGCCAAACACGATGCATGTTTGGTTTGATAAGCCTCTAGAAAAACGAAAAATAAACACTGGTATCTGTAAATGTTACATTTTCGTTTCAGGTTTTGTTATTTTTGTGGGGGAGGTAGTTGCGTGGTATAAATGTGTGTATAGGTAACTGTAAGTGTATCAATACTTTAATTTCTAATTATGAGCAGTTATTATGGTTGTATTTGATTGAATTGTTTTTTCATGATTGCTTCATGTAGAGAGAGTGGCCATGTTTGAAAAGGTCTGGCACGCTCGTTTTTGTAATAAGGTGTGTATTCTGGAATAATCGCTTTGTCAGCTCTCAGCCAATGAAAAAAGTCGAAATTTTAGAAGGGAGAAATTATTATTTTTGAATCGGGAAATGGAACGATAATGGTATGTCTATGCTTATGATCCAGTTATGATGGGTACCAGGATAATATAGGTATAATGTGTTCTTCCTGGTGATGACTGGAGGCGGTAGAAGGACTTTAGATTTAATGGGAAAAATAGGAACTATTTTGTCTAAAGATAGTGCAATTGTGATGATGTTGCTCCTAGGATGAAATGTAGGACTTTATTATAGCGAATAAATGTGTCTATAATGTCATTCAAAAGTTATATAAAATAGTGGCTAATCGTCCAGACATATAAATTTGTATATGGCATCTGTTGTTGCAAACCTACGGTACTTTGGTCCAGAAGGGAATTTCTGAAATCAAAATATTATAGATGGAGATGGAGATATATATAATCATAATGACAGTAAACTACACTTGAGTAATCACCATTTAACGACCATTACTCCAGAGTGATAATAATTGTCAGGTTCCTATTCAATATTTTTCTGTTGATAAATAAATAAATACATTTTTAAAATATTTAATTTTTTAAAATGTTATTTTTTCCACTTACCTATAATAGCTATCTCCACCATTACCCAAAGGATGAGTCTTGGGACTTTATGGTAAAAAGAATTGCATACTTCGGCTAGATGCATTCCTGTAACAACTCCAAGTCTTGCTGCCAATCGTTGCATAAGAAGACCAAGAAATGTGGTTAACAATAACACCCATAATAACTAGAATATAAAAAATATATAAAATATTTACATTATTGGGTATAAAACGTAGGTTATGGAAGCTGTACCAATAGTGACCAAATCACATTTTTTGGTACTAAGCATATTTCTGAAATAAACAGGTGGACTTGGTGAACTTTTTGTACACTTTACTTCAAAATAATGGAAGCTATTGAAGTTTCATGGTAAATGAAAGAAAATTATTATTATTATTATTATTATTATTATTATTATTATTATTATTATTAATTAAATCAAGCTAATTAGTATATACATAATAATAACAGATTTAAAACCTATTTTCTTTGATTAACCATGGAAGTTCCACAGCTCCCATGACTGTTGAAAGAAATATACTCCTGAACAACATCTGTTTATTATGTCAATGTACACCTTACAACGCATATTCCGTTTATCTTGAAGCATTTCATACTGGCACCCTTTAACTCAAGTTATTGTTAGTGAATAGTGGCTTTTGAGTTTTGACATTTTTTTTTATATAATTTATTTATTTTTATTTACTTTAAACAAGAAATATTGCTATGAGATGTAAATTCTGAAGTAGTTTAGACCCAAAATTGTCAGAGGAGTTTGGTAGAGTTTTCTAGCTGAAAACCAATTAAAAAGATTTTCCCAAGTATCAATACCCCTTATGTCAAATCTCGAGTCTGTAGACTGAAAATTGACAGAGTAGTTTGATAGGGAAATGTACACTCACAGACACACACACAGATAGACAATTTCACTTTTATAGATATATAGATTATGTTCAGGTTAAGTTCGGCTTGAAATCTGCTGTTATTGTTTATTTGGGAAAAGTCAAGTTTTATGTTTTGTTTCCTCTCGTTTGTGGTTAAGACAGAAAAAAGTCATCATCACGCATGCTCATGATGTGTCTGCAACGTGACTGTTTCTGCTGACATCGTTTGTTCTTGTTTGAGTGGAATGTGATGTTCTGCCAAGACAATAACTAAATTAGTTTTTTCTTTATTTTTCTTTATAATTTAGTTATTTTATAATCTTCAGAATATTTCTCTTTAGTTACAGAAATTATGAAAACTTGAGAGATACCAGAAAAAAAATCACAAATATTTCGCTTCATCTTAATTTTTTTTTACTTTTTATTCGTCTTACAAGCAGAGTGTATGGCATTAAATCTGGTGATAAGAATTTAAACGACTAATTCAGATTCTCCATCACATAAAATAGAAGAAAAGGAAAATCAGTATGAGAAATTTTATTTAGCCCAAAAAAAGAATTAAGGCTAATTGTAATTTCCTCATTTTTCTTCAATTTCAGTATTCACTCCAACCAAAATACAATTGACAATCACTGGCAAAAGTGGATAGACAATTTGTTTATTGCCTAAGACATCAATACTGAGAAAAAGAAAAGAAAAGCGATTCTTTTACACTATACAAAAGACGAATTTTTCAACATCTTTCACAATTTCATTGACAAACAGAAAGGCATTGGATTAACCACTGAAGTGAAAGGTGGGACAGTAATACAAAACCAATATGAATCAGTGTAGAAATCACATTTTTTCCAATTTTTCTAATCATCTTTTTTGTGTTAAAATTAAAACAAAATTAATGTCAGTTCCATATGTATCATGAACGTTTTAATTCTTTATCAAATAATCTTTAGGTGACACAGCTGAAAAAAATTTCAAAAGATGGTTGAAAAAATATGCATGTGAAGAACGATCTCTCAGTGTTTCAAAAAAAGATGTTAACAATTTAAATTCCGTAAAACCAAGATTAAAAAATTAAAATTGTATTACATTAAACATTTTAAAATGTTCTTACTGATTTCATAGATGATATTATTAACTGTAGGTTGTTGGGTTTGAATGAAGATAGATTTGAGTACTGTTAATTTTTTTATTTGTTTCGAAATGTATTAGTTTTGTCTTAAGTCAAAGGGAGGGCAGTTATGTTTTTATAAATGTTGGTAAATTGAGCTAGAATTTACATGATGCCTAGTGAGATGACAAGATAGGATAGTGGTTGTTAAACCAATGTAACTATTATTATTATTATTATTATTATTATTATTACTATTATTATTATCATGAGAGTTATATTCTCTCAAAGGGCATTTAAACTTATAAATAAAATGTATACGTATGAAACCAGTAACAGCATTTTTAATTATTCATGTTCGCATTTCTTGATTATCTTTTGAAATTTCCTTTTTTACCCCAGCTTTTTTGTTGATTTGCTTTTATCCTCTGAATATGATCCAACAACGAATCGAAAACATCCGTGATACATTAAAGAACATTTACTAATTTTTTAAATTTTAATATACAAAGATCATTAGAAAAGTTGATAAATTGTAAAATTAAGCCAAGAAATTTTGTAATTTTTAACAATATTTGTGTAAACTAAAAAAATACTGGCTAAATACATGCAATGTTATATTTTCAGCCGATTTTGCACAGATAATGCTGTTAAACAAGCGATTATTTAGTATATCAGGATGGATATAAACAAAGAATATCACAAAGTGAAAAATGAGACTCATACAGGATTTGAACATATGCCTCAGAAAAGGGAATGCTTAACATAGTTGTTCTTTTGTATGTAAAACTATGGGAGGTAATTCAATACATGTTCAATTAAGAACAACCATCTGCAGCAGCTGACAGAAATATTGTTTGTATTGAAACAAAAACTGAATTTAATTATAAAAGTTGTAAATAAGCTGTAAACCAAAATGTGTAGCTTATTTGTTTTGTTTCAAAAGATACGTAGGCCAATGTAGAACACTGAACTGCTTACCTAGTGAGGCACCTCTAACCCCATCTTAGACGCCACTCTTTCCCAAATTTTCCTTTATGGACAGAAACCACCCTCATCTGATAATCACCATTTCCCATGTCTGTGATATAAAAAACCTAGATACTTCCAAGGTGCATGGGCCATAATTATAAAAAAAAAAATGCTCTGGTGAGTTTTCCCCTGTTTTCTCCATACACTACAACACATGCTTTGCTAAATCTTGTTTCCCTGATAGCTGGAAAATTGCCTTTGAAGTACAAGTATTCTAAAATTGAGGTGAAAGAACTTAATTGCTCAAATAAGTATACTCCCTGTCTTTGCTAAAGTCTTTCATTTGTTAATCAACCAAGACTTAGATCACCACCTTGTAAACGTTGAACTTCTTTTGCAACAATATGGATTTAGATAAGCATGTTTTACTGTGGATATTTTAACAACCATCTCTCAATGCATATACCACACACTTGACAAGGTGGCAGAAGCTAGTGTGGTAAACCCTGATCTAAAGCATGAAGGTGTTTTTTATGAAAATCAAATCATACAATAATACTTAATATAATCAGATTCTTAACAGAAAATTCTAGGTTGTCCTCGAGGGCTGTACATCAAAACAACATGGCATTAATGTGGGTGTGCTCCAGAGGTCGACCCCTGGACTTTTATTGTTCCTGAAATTCATACATGACTTTCCTGATGAAATTGAGATAAAAATATTTGCTGACATCACACTCTATACCAGACATGTGGGAAAAACGAATGTACACATATCTAAAACAATGTCTGTAACTTTAGATAATGACCTCTAGTTTGTAGTGGACATAATGGATAGTTTAGGGAGTTGAGTTAGTGCTTTTCGGGCACTCCCTAATAAAATAATTATTTCAACACAAGTTACTGAATAAACGAACAAACAACTTCATAAAACTTAACAAGGAAAAGGTTTATTGAAGCGAGTCAGGCTAAGATGCCAAAAAGATATAACTCGGATAAAACTTCTGCCTTTGCCTGGTAGTTATTTCCAAATGGGAATCGTTGATACTGGTGTAGACAGAGAGGGAGAGTGAGGAAACAGGTCCACTCTCTTTGGCGTCTGGCTGGAAAGGAAGGAGTTTTTCTCATCCGGAACAGAAGCAGTTAGAATCCTGAGGGGGGTAAGGAAGGTTCCTGTGCTATGCCTCTGATTGGTCAGTATGTGCCATATCACACAGTCAGGGGAGGCACTGACGCACAAGAAAAAAGTTTTATTTGTTTCTGCTACAATAGTAACATTTAATGCTACAAAGACAAAGCTTGTTTTCCTCAACAATCACAAAAACCCTTTCTAGCCACCAATTGCCATGGATACTCTAGCAGAGAGGTCATCATTTAAACTTTTTGGCCATTCACGGGTAATATGAATGGGAACAAATACAACTGCAAAACAGGTAGGCTCCCTCTCCAATGTTAGGAAAATACTCACACCTAACAGTATCCTATTTCTATACAAAACCGCCAGTCGACCATGTGTTGAATGATGTATCAATCACTATTCTCTCTTTATTAGACAGGATCGAAAAAAGCATCTCTGACCTAATAAGTCTCACACTGTTGAACAAGCTCTGACCTCTGACCTAATGACACAATCTTGCTTTCTGTGCTTGTTTTACAAGTACTTTAGTGAAATCTGCTCATAGTACTGGCACCCTTGAATGTTGACTAACCTGACAAGCAGCAAAATCCCTTCACCATAGAAATTTCCTAATAAAGTTTTGTTCCCTCAAACTGATAGACTTTAGAATTTCCTCTCTGGTCCCTGACTTCCCTGACTATACAAACATGTAGAAATTTAAATGTAATGTAAACAAACATCTTGCTGCTAAACATGCTGGTTCCTAATTCACAGTAGCCTGCTATATCTCAGTGACATATCTGAGGTGAATATGAATAAAAAGAAATATGTTTGCATTAGCAGAGAACATGTAAATATGTATGATTTATGTTGGATAATATATGTGTTTATGTTGCTATCTGAGGCAACATAATACATCAGCAGCAGTTTATGTTGCTATCTGAGGCAACATAATACATCAGCAGCAGTTTATGTTGCTATCTGAGGCAACATAATACATCAGCAGCAGTTAACTTCAAGCATTAATATTTTTTCTAAACAAGATGACAAATGTCCAAGTGATTTAATTAGAAAAGTTGTACCTTTGGAAGCAATGAAAAAAGTGTGCCATTATTTTTAGTAGTGCCGCTGCAAGAATAATAATAATCAACTTGAGATTTGTTTTAAAGTTAAGATAAATGGGGGAGGGAAAAAGTAGGGAAAGGTGAAGAAAAAAGAACAGGAATACATTACATATTTTGCTTAGGGGGTCACATCTATTTTGCTTAGGGGGTCACATCTATTTTGCTTAGGGGGTCACATCTATTTTGCTTGCGTATGTAAAAGATATTTGTAGAAATCTTCTAGTTCCTTACCTTAAAATTTGCTTTGGCACCGGTCTGTAAGTCAGATTCAATATTACCAGGATCTAAATAAGCAATACTCATCAAGAAACCTGGACCTGTAAATGCCCATAATTTGCGAAAGCTGAAATTATACTGAAATAAGAAATAATAAAATTATACTCGTAAAATTAAATACTCATTCATATTAATATTAACATCAATGTCAGTTATTTAAGCTAATTGAATTAAAAATTTTGACTTCAATATTATACAAAAAAATTGTATGAACTCTGATGTGCATGGACAGATAAAAAACATAATGTATCTAGCATCATAAAGAGCAGTGTTTCAATAATAGAGAAGCTACAGGTGAATTTTTCTTGCTCAGAATGGGTTTTGAGACATTTATGACTGAAAATTATGAAAACTAAAATCTTGGAGTTAGTTGCAATTGTGTTGCCATTTATTGTTACCAACCACATTTAAACTATTTCGGCTTTGATTTGAAGCTCATTTTACAATCTGATGGCTCTACCCCAGTCATTGCCTGGGCCAAGGAGATGCGACTAATTTCTCAAATAGGGTGGAGAGAATAGAGCACCTTATTCCATTTTACCATCAGATGAACAAGAAGGATTAAAAAAAGAATGGATTTACATCTGAAACCTATGAACAGTTTATGATAAGTCATGACAATTGATGAATCAAGAATAACACCAATAATAGTGGGAGCACTAGGAACAATCCCAAAAAACTTTAAAAAAAAGAATGAGAGAGATTGGAATCAGAGGGATGGCTGAGAAAATATAATGGATAATAATAATAAAAACGACAGAAATATTAAAGACAAATGTAGAAACTAATACACATGAGCTACAAATGCTAGCCTGACAAATAGATACTTAGAAACTGTTACAGAAGTGAAACGCAAGGAAACACCACATGGAATCAAGAAAACTGATAGTTCCCAACTGTCAAAAAAAAAAAATGAAAGTGTCGACATGAACTGGCACTACACCGAATAGTCATGGAGAATTATGGAGGATGGAAATATTGAGGAGAGAATGTATTAATCAGGAATCCACTGGATGAATGCAAAAAGGACTAGGAACTTGGGGAGGCTTATTGCCACTCAAATCCTAGTGAAGACTAATGGTTGCTGTCAATGAGAAATCAATGGTAAACGGCTGTTGCAATAATGCAAATTCATCTGTAAAGATTATCGAAAGAGATGGAGATTTGGGGAGACTTGTCACTCAGACTCAAGGTTGTTCTCAAAGAGAAATCTTTGATAATGACCAGTGTGAAAACTAGTGAGTGAATAATAATAATAATAATAATAAGGTTGAGTTTAGAGGAAAGCAATTTCACTTTGTCTATTACGATGGAAGTAAGTTTATGCTGATTTGACAGTGAGGGAATTGTTGATTGCCGATAATTGTTGTCATGAGAGAGAATGAATACCCATTGAAATGGTGACTGTGTAATGAAAAGATTATAGTAAAGTAAGGGTTGCACAACTGTCAAATCACACTTCTCTATAAGTGGCATTGTCCGGGTCAAGTAGAAATCCAAATCAATCAGAAACAATGCTGCAATAAGCCAAGAAAAATTCTGTTTTATTTTTCTTCAATAGCTGTGGAAAGGAAAGACACAACTGATTCACACATTTCCCAAGAAACTAAGTTTGCAAATGTATAGCACATTTTATTGCTAAATGGTCATTCATAAGAACTGACTAGTATCAACATTTTTTTTTATACATGAATCATTACTTATCAAGGCAAAGGATCATTTGAAAATAAAGATTAATTAAATGGATAGATTGATAATTAAACTATGATAAACACACACCAACCAATTAAAACAACAGAAAACAGCAATTCTTTCTCCTTTTTCTCAGAAATATCGCCCATAGAATGTGAAGACTAAAGAACAAAATAGAAGGCAAGGTAAAGTTATGGAACTGCCAAAAAATAAATTGAAATTCCATTTTTTACTCTCCATCAGTATAGATGATACTTGGCTCCCACAGAGCTCATCCACTCTTTGACAGCGCTTGATTTTAGTGCTGCCGAGTTTCCACAAAGCCACTTTCACAGAAAAGCCTAGGCCTGTCTGATGGATGGGATACTAGTTTCCATGCTACTAGTTATAAGTAAGAAAGCAGGTGCAAATGCTTGCTTAATTGTACTGATTCAACAAAAACTAGTGTTTGAACATGATTTACTTGTAAACTATTTCTAATGCTAAGTATATCTTGAAAGTTATTTTTAATGGTAATGCTAGAAATGAACAAGGTTTTGGTGTTAGATTAATCAATTCAAAAAAAGTGTGAACAATCAACAAATGCAGGAGATGTCCAAATGATTCTAATGTGAGAATAATTTGCACAGATACATTTCTGATATGCCATAAAATAATTTGTTTTGCCAATCACTGACATTTTGTGGCTCAATATAGTTTTGTATTCGCAAGCAGTTACTTGGCACTGCCACTCAGTTCATTTTCCATTGTAAAGTCACATCCTGTGGTGATAAACAATGTTCATCGAACATTGTTTATTCATCCACCAAAATTTAAGTCAGTTAAAAGCTGATCGAATGCTTAGTTAATTTAGATTTACTTTCTATAAACGAAAAGAGAAAAGAAGACTTTACTTACATTCTCTGACTCTGGTATCGGTATTTTCTCTTCAAAATATGTTGCCATGTGTTCTGGCTGAACAGCAGTGGCCACTTTTGAGTCGTCATCCTCATCAATCTGATTTTTCTCAGGAACATAACCACGAGAACCTGAATGAAAAAGTTAAAAAAAAAAAAAAAAAAAATTAACAAAAAATAAGTATTATTTAAATTTAAAAAAAAATATTTTTAATCATCAAGCAGAACATATACAATATTATACTGCTAAATATTTCGTCTGATAGTTTCCAAAAATGCCGTCTTAATTCTTTTTATCATTATTTGAGAATTCGTCAAATACCATCTTAAAATTGTTGTCCTTAATCTGATTTGGGAACTTGTTCCCAAAATATATTACTCTGTCAGCAAAACTTGTTCTAAAAATATATTAACATATTAGCAAAAATACAAATAAATTGGCATATAGATCTAGGTTAGGTAGCAAGGCGAGTTTAAAGATGAACAGGTTTTCGCTTTCTTTAAAATTTTCCAATTTACTATTGGGGAGTAACCTTGCTTAAAATACTATTAATAGACTTGTAATATTTAGACAAGGAAGTTCTATTTTTGTATTCATTATTTTCAAAAGAGCACTTGTGACCGGTAAATCTTTCTTTAAAATTGTTATTTGTCATTCCTATGTAATATTTTTTTTCATTCGGATTTTCCTTAGTAGAAATAGTTGCTTGGTACACTACAAAAGTAATTTTACAATTTCCTTTAAGAGGGCATTTTGATTTAATTCTACAGTTACAACTTATCAAATTAAATGCTACCTATGTCTTTATGAGAAATTATTTATACTTACTTTTAGAGAAAGAGATAAATTATTAAATAAGAAGCACGAAAATTCAATTAATTGCAAACATTATAAAAACCATCTTTTAAGTAATTTAGTTTAGATATAAAATTTAAATAAATTTAAAATTGTCACTGATTTCTATAATTTATTAAAATACTATCAATATACTTTCTCCTCTCCTGATTTCATTCTTTACTTCCCCTATCTTATATACCTGTGTGTCTATGTGTATATGTATGTGTCTATGTATTTATTTTATGACCGTGTGTACTTAGATTTATATATTATTTGGTATACCCTCCCATGTTTATTCAATCCATTTGTATGTTTCTATGTGTGTATGCATCTATCTGTACTCTTGCCAAATTATTTGTATTCTTATGTATTTCTATATATATAGTTTATGTAAATTATGCATATTTATGTGTGCGTATATATATGTGTGTGTGCGTTGTTGTATATTAGTATATGATTGTGTGCATATATTTGTGTATTTTTTGTATTATGTGTATACATAAGATTATATATATATCTATATATATATATATATATATATATATACATATATATATATATATATATATATATATATATATATATATATATATATATATATATGCTTATTTGTATGTCGGTTGGTTCTCTGTGGGTATGTACATATGTATTTTATTATTTTTATTTTGGGTACTATCTACCTGTGCGTCGCTACTTTTGAGTATTTCGTTGTATTTAATTACTTCTTTTGCCTGAATATATTTATATATTTATAGGTAAGTGTACTTGTATCTGTGTTATTAGTAATCTGGTCTTGAATGTATTAATTTGTGATTTAATATGACTTTATATCTATACTTAAATAGCTTAAACTTTCAACTTAATAGTATAGTTACACCTTTACTTATGTGCATGTATATGTATATATATATATATATATATATATATATATGTATGTGTGTGTGTATGTGTGTGTATATATGGATATATATATGTGTGTATGTGTGTATATATACATATATGTATTGTATTCTTTTTATATACATAAATATTAGTAGTTTTTTATTTATAATTATTGGACCTATTTAATTTATTTAATCCCCTCTTATGGCTAAATATGTTATATTAAAAAGATAATAAATATTAATTTTATTCTGTTTTTATTATTATTATTATTATTATTATTATTATTATTATTATTATTATCATTACTATTATGTTTATTATTATTAATAATAATTTTAATATTGTTTTATCATTATTTTTTTCTTTTATTTATATATTTATCTAATAAAAACGCGAAAACTTTAAACTTATATCATTTAGCATAAAGGGCCTAATTAATTGTAGACGTATGTTTGAATTGCGTTGATATTACTCGTGGACGTATGTGAGAGGATAAATATGCTGGCTGGATACATTCACTGCCTTTTTTGACATGTTCATTTCTGACGCTTGGATTGTATCTTCTGTCTGTATTTGTAATAATATGTTTCATTACTGAATTGTATAATTGTTCATAAATTGGTTGACACGCAGATCTTTTTCTTTTTCTTTTTCTATATACTGTCAAATTCTTACTTTCTCTCTTTCTCTATTTAACTAGATCTCATTATTCTTTCCTTTTCCTTCTAGTTCTTATTCTCTTTATAATAACAATTTATATCTTTTTTCTTTTCTTCTCCATATCATATATATGTATGTATATGTATATATATATATATATATATATATATATATATTTTTTTTTTTTTTTCTCTCTTCTTTTTCTCTCTATTTTTTTCTCTCTATTTTCTTTCTCTATTTCTTTCTCTATTCCTTTTTTTCTCTTCTCAATCACTCTCTCCCCATTGTAATCTTTTAACTTTATTTAAATTGCCCCTCCCTTTTTACATTTTTTAATTAAAGTTCTGTGTTTTAAGTTTTTTAACTCCAACTTTTAAAGAGTTCCTACCTAAAATAAAAATCCATTATTCATTGAACTTTTGAATAGTCAAGTCGCTGCCTGATGATATCTGTTGTTTGATTGAAACAAGTGGCTATTTGTAGCAGCGGGATGTGAGCATGTTTATATAACAATAAACAAGTATATATATATATATATATATGTATATATATATATATATATATATATATATACATATATATATATATATATACATATATATATATATATATATACATATACACAAATGTAGGCAAATTTTGGCATATTTTATTGGTTTCAAAATATAGGTTCTTTTTAACCAATTATCATAAAATTTGAACCATAGAATAGTATTATAATTTTCAAAAAGCCTGCAGATTTTCATGTAGTTTTGTCACATAGGACAAAAGATATAAGCATTTCAATATTCAATTTGGCTACGAGTATAGATATATACATATTTCCCTAAAACCTCTGGCATTGATGGTGGGGAGACTTAAACTTGCTGCTATGATTTCAAATAATCTGAAAAGAGGAAGGGGAAACATGATTCCAAATATTTCTCATATGTTATATCTTCCCTCTCTTGAAAATGGAATATGATTATGAATATCTCCAGTCTCAAATTTACTTTCTGTCTGAAAACTAAAGAGGGGAGATATAACATATGAGAAATATTTGGAATCAAGTCTCCCCTTGCTGTTATTTCAGATCATTTGAAGCCATAGCAGCAAGTTTTAATTTCCCCTCCATCTAGGCCAGATGTGTTGAGGAAATATCAGATATTTTGTAATTCATATGCAAAACTAGGAAAATAAATGACTATGATTGAAACATTTTTTGGCTGATGGATGATCCTCTTAATGTGCGACCTTACGGGCAAATGTCAAATAGCCCACTCCACAAGTCAGATCATTACCTTTCCAACGAACCTTCATTTGTTAAATTCTGATCAATAATCGCATAGATTTTGAACTTATAAAATTGCCAAAAAGGTGATATATCTATCTATCTATCTATCTATCCACACACACACACACACACACACACACACACACACACACACACATATACTCGTAGTCAAATTGAATATTGAAATGCTCATATCTTTGGTTCAATAGGACCAAACTAAATGAAAATTTGTAGGCTTTTTGAAAATTATAATATTAATCTATGGTTAAAATTGTATGGTAAAAAAGAACCTATATTTTAAAATATGCCCAAATTTGTCTACATTTGTATATATAGTGTCGTGACAAGCCAGCTTTAGTTTTGTTGCTTTGGGATGAATTTTGCTTAAGTTTTTTTTTTTGCTTGATTGTCTCCCCTGTGGCCTTGCCAAGCCACTAATATATAGATATACCACCTTTTTGGCAATTTTATAAGTTCCAAATCTCAGCGACTGGTCAAAATTTAAAAAATGACGGCTCATTGGAAAGGTAATGACCTGAATTATGTAGTTGGCTAATTATGGCCTTTGCCCTTAAGGTTGAATTATGTAGTTGACTATATGGCCTTTGCCCTTAAGGTTGCACATTAAAGCGATCATATTTTTGGCACTTTTTACAGCCATAAAATGTTTCAATCATTAGAAATAAGCAACTAATCGGTAGATTTTTACAAACTAAGGTTTTTTGAACAGCTATTACCTTAATTTATGCAATAGTACATGTAAACTTTGCCCTTTATGTTGCATATTAAGTGGAACATTCACTTTTCCTAATTTTTGTCAATTTTTTGTAAAATTTATATATCGCATTTCACAGTCATAAAATGTTTCAATCATAGTCATTTGTTTTCCTAGTTTTGCATATGAATTACAAAATATCTTATATTTCCCCTTCTGGATTTGATGGAGGAGAAACTAAAATTTGCTAATATGATTTCAAATGATCTGAAATAACAGCACGGAGAGACTTGATTTCAAACTTCCATTTTATTATTTAAATTTTTTTTATATTATCCTTTTTTATATTTATATCAAATACATATCAATGATAAATATTTCTCATATGGTATATCTCCCCTCTTTGGAAATAAAATTCGATTATGAATATCTCCAGTATCAAATAAGCCTTATACACTGTGAAATTTACGATATGTATGAAAACCAAAGAGAGGAGATATAACATATGAGAAATATTTACCATTGATATGTATCTGATATGAATATAAAAAAATATTAAACAATTTTTAAATAATAAAATGGAAGTTTGGAATCCAGTCTGCCCTTGCTGTTATTTCAGATCATTTGAAATCATATTAGCAAGTTTTAGTCTCCTCTCCATCAAGGCCAGAGGTTTCAAGGGAAATATATATATATACACATACGTTACCTTTTAACATGTCTTAGACATTGTGCATCTTTTTCCGTCATACAGACATGAAACGTAACTGCATTTTCGCTATAGTCAAGTAATTATACCCTAACCTTAACCCTAACCACAAAAAATTCCAAGACTTTTTTTTCAGTTTTATGTCAGGTTGGGTCGACTATACATCATACTAAAAAATTAGACAAGATTCGAGCATGGGAAAGTTTCAAATTTCGAAATTGAATATTTTCGACTTATGAGTCATTTTCCAATATGTTTTAAATCTCTGTCAGTTTTCATGATAAACCAAAAATCTTGCATTTTTACCCATGTTTTTAGGGTCAACTTTTGACATGAAATGATATTGAATCCCCCCTTATACTATATTTATGGCTGCCCCTACCTCTTCCCTCAGCCACTTCTACAGAGTGGACCAAAAAAGTGCAAAATGAATCCCAGGTTATATGATGTGATTTTGCTATTAAAACCTAGCCCACTTGGAAATAAGAGGAGGATGTTCTGCTTTTTTTCTGCTCCCCATATTGTTGCACTCAACCCGGCTCACATACAGGCATATAGTAATAAACTGATTACATATATTTTCAGAATGAAATATGAATTCAGCCTTTATGCGAACAAGATTTTAATGGTGGTGGTTTGAGTAAAAGGAGCCGAAGGCATTAACCGTGAAAGTATTGAAAGAGGTGTGAAAGTCTGGGTTGAAGCAGGAACTCATGTTCACAAAACATGTTGAGTAAACTATATCAACAAAAAGGACATTGCTATTGCCTACAGCAAGGGAGATTCTGTTCGACCATTGAAAACGAGCACTCGTCTTTCTTTGGGGCCATATGACAGTAGAATACATTGCTTATTCTGTGGAACTGTTACTAGGGAAAAGGACCCAAAATGAAAAAGTGATGGAAGGATTATCCATGTGAATACAGATGTATTTGTTCAAACTGTATCGGTCCATTGCAAAACCAGAGGGGATGAGTGGGTCACTGTTGTTCAAAGCTGGATCAAATATTTTCATAGTGATCTTAATGCAGCAGATTGTGTTTATCTCAAATCATGTAGCATCAACTATCAACTTCTGTACAATGTACAATATTCCAAGACAATTCATGTTAGTTGAATCCACCAAACGATAAAAAAGTGGAAAATAAAAGGACAGCGATCAGGAAGATGGTTTCAAACATGTTTGTGAGTTCCTAGAAAAAAACAATAAAGAACAGCTAACAATATCGAACCTTATCACTGAAATAAAAGATTACTTACATGATAATAAATCCATGGTGTACGGAAATCAATATCTCAGAAAAAAGTTGCTAAGTCGATATAGGAATTCTATATTCGTGACTGACGGCCGAAGTGGCATCAAAAATATTGTGACATTTAGGGAAAAAACCTCTGACATTCTTTGTGAATACTACAAGTCACTTCGGGAGGATGATGAAGAAGCACAGAAATGAGCAATTCTCCAACCCGCAGCAAAACTCATCAAAACTGATATCAAGATAACATTTGAGTCAATGGAGGATATGTATCCAACAACTACAGAACTGAAACTAGCAGCGGCATTAGATTTTATTCCAGCTAGTTTGCGGTTTTTGTTACATCCATTTGTTGGGAAGGACATGTCCAGAAAAGTTACTGGCATCAGACAAGCAGTCGGTCAAGAACTGTAATCATGCCTCTACAGCTTAGTGTCGCAGCTGTCACACCAAGGAAGCAAGGTAGTCATGGTATACCACGACAAAAAAACGTCCGACTTATGTTGCAATGACAAAGATCGATACTAAAGATTGTTGCTTTTCAAAGCATGTCAATCGTTGCATAGAAAGGACTGCAAATATCCGGGCAAATCTTTGGTACAGTTCCTTCCAATGATAGACATGAACCCAGGAGATAAAACAACATGCCGACTATTATAATTTTTGATCAACTGCTATTTTGGAAGGCGTGTAAATCGTGAATGCTGTTACAGATGATAGTTCAATTAAGGATGTGATATTGTTGCTTTGCAACTTCCATACCTTCATGAATGTGTTGGGTGCCATCGGGATTTTGATGGATGGCACTGGACTCAAGGATATCATGGAGACAGTATATGGTGAAAATGCTGTCGTAAACATGACGAGCGGAAAGGCAGTGCAACAAGCATTTTGTGACTACCTGCTAGTAGATCAGTGTCTCACGTGTTAAATTGTTGCCAAGATAATGGGGAGGGGGGGTGAACCTGGTTTTTAGGACCAAGTGGAGGAACTTGAGCGATTGTACATTTTGATGAAGACTGGTAAGTGTGATTTAGATTCAATAATGGAATCAGATTGCATAGACAAAGTTCACAACACTTTAACTGAGAAAAAGGATGAGCTGGTAAGGACCTCCAAGACCACAAAACTATAGATAAATTATTAGCATCTGCTATGTATAGCTAGGGCACTTGTTTCAGCTGATTAAATGGGGTCTTGGGAGATGCATCTCAGTGCTGTCTCAGCTTACCTGCCAATATTCTCGTTCACAGACCATCTGAATTATCTGAAGTTGGCTCGTCTGTATCTCCCAAAAAATGTATGCCTTAAAAGACGACAATCCTCAAGTACAACTCTGGGTTTTACATAATCTGACGCAGCAGCCAATACTGAGTTGGTCTTGGCTTTGAGCTTGTGATCAAGCAGATACTAATGTGATTACTCAAAAGTCAAGACGGGTTGATGCAAAGGAGTGGAATGTCCGAGCACTTAAGAACAATTTGGGCCATGTCATCCACTATGCCATCTTTTTACAACCTTGTCATGCATGATCTTACCGAAACAAGTTATGTCACAAGTAGTAAACCTGAGAAGTTGTCTGTCTCTCAGTAAAAAAGAGATGAGATAGATCTTGGAAAAGTTGCAGAAAAACTAAACAGTGTTACATCATTTTCAGCTGATGAATCGTTATGCAACATGATCGTAGGAATTAATACCAAAGAAGACATCAATGTGAAGGACCTCTTTGAAATCAGAAAAGACATTGTACAAAAAATGGACGGACAATCAGTGTTTCCTACTTTCACAAACGGAGTTTAAATGCAAAAGCTCTAGCGTCCAGCAAGGTGAAAGTGTTTGCAAATTATCGCATTGACCCAGCACTCCTGTTTCAGAGGTTTCTCATTGTCTCTCAGACGGGAAATCTTCAGCTAGATGAGGTCATGTCCTATGAACTGCGTCTATACCCAATGTTTTTGTTGGAGGAAAAAAACCTCTTGCATCAGGCGGACAAACCACAACTTGCTGAAACAATCAGAAACTGTCAAAACAAAACCAGACAGTGATGTGCAGCAAACTGTTCCAGTCACAAAACACAATGTACTATGGATGGAGGATCTCTTCTTCACCATCTGAAATGGAAGGAGGGGAGCAAATGATTATGATTCATTCACTGTCGAAAACTATGAAAGAGCGACTGTGATGCTGAATGGTTATGATGTTGGACCAAGTATAAAGAACTGTGCGCATCAGAGGCAAAGTTGAAAGTTGAATGTAAAGAAGGTGAACATTACTGAAGTGAAAATATTTTCAGGGAAAAAGGATGAATTCTTGTCGAAAGAGGCGCACAAGCAGGCACTGATCCAGATGATCATGGAATGAATGAAGCAGAAGGAGATGTTGATGTTGAGACTGAAAAATCATGATGCTGATGTTGCGATTGTAAAGTATATCTGCTTTCAGACCGACAAGTCTTATTTCATTCTTTGTGAGAATGTGAAAAGTGCTCCAGTAGCAGTGTCAGAAACCGACATTTAAAATGCGTAATAAAAAATTGAATAATTCAACCTCCTATCTTTCCAAACTTATAACTACTTGACAAATGTAATTTAAACCCTAATTTTTTTTCAATTAAAGGAGCAAAGACCAAATTTTAACAAAATGATATGTTTAATAGCAAATTATGCAATATTTGTTTTTTTAAATCTTTTTTTTTTAAAGATTTAAAGAAAATCAACAAATTTTAACTTGCTTCGATAAAATATATGTATATATAAATTTCAAAAATCACTTACCTATAATAAATACTATTTAATGGGTACTTCCATTCTTCATTGTTAAGAATTTATCCATATTTATAATTTAAATTCCATGTATTTTTAAATAAAAGAATTTTTTTAAACAAGTATTTGAAAAGGCCGCCATTATGTAAGCATCTTTACGGTGTTAACGAAACGCCAAAACGGTGTTTATTCTTGCTTTGAACTACAGATGGACAGAAGGAGGTAAAAACCACACATTCGCGTCAGCCATCTAGCCTTGTGCATGAAGAAATATCTGTCACCATAGATGAAAAATAATCACATTTTACTTATAAGTGTTTGCCTTTTAAAAAAAAAAAAAAAACAGTCGAGGAATATTTTTTTCTTTTCTCAAAGAAATACATGAATTTTTTATTTAACATAGTTTAATTCTTTATCGAGTGAATTTTTTTTAAATATCTAAAAAAAAAGAAAGGATTGAATGAAATAGAAAAAATTACGTCAGCATCCAATATTTACTTGACGCTCTAAGCATAACATAAGCTTCCACTTAAAAAAAAAAAAAAAAATCAACGTGGTTTTTAAAAAAAGTTTTACACTTTGGACTTTACAAGTAAATTTCCAAAAAACTATTCTTTTTTTGTTTTAAACTAGAACATTTTATTTATTAATCTTTTATCTTCAATTTGTGATATATAAAACTTTGGTGAGTAAATTAATTATTTAAATTTTAATAGACATTTCAAAATAGGGGTTGAATTAAAAAAAACGTTTGTCTAAAATATTATATTTGGTTTATTGGAAAGAGCATAAAATTTCACATTGACCCTGAAAATATCGTAAAAATTGAACTAATAGAAAAATTTTGATAGATTTTTGAAGTTTAAAAATTGAAAAATATTTAACTCGTAAAATTCAATTGATTTCATTACGTAAAAAAATGGCTGCATGAAAGCGCGCCGACACTTTGTAAACACTGTTTCTTTTTAAATAAAAAATAATATTTCTATTATTTTTTAAACAACTTTAATCTTGGAAGTATATTCCATAAAGAAAATAAACAACCCATTTTAAAAAGAGAAATTACGGGTTTTTTATATTTTATTCGCAGTTTTGTGTTAGGGGTGTCAAAAATTCTGATACACCTAGTGCTCCAGTCATACATTATGAAGATGAGGAGGAAGTAGTGTGAACAACTTTGAAGAAACATTATGACTTATATGAATCGGGGAGGAGTAGGAGTAACAGATATTGTATAAGGAGGAGATTCAACATCATTAGCAACAATTTAACGTGAAAAGTTGACCCTGAAAACATGGGTAAAAATGCAAGATTTATTGATTTATCATGAAAACTGACAGAGTTAAAGATTTAAAATGACTCATAAGTCGAAAATATTCAACTTCGAAATTTGAAACTTTCCCATGCTCGAATCTTGTCTAATTTTTTAGTATGATGATAGTCGACCCAACCTGACATAAAACCGGGGAAAAAAAAAAAAAAGAAAGTCTTGCCATTTTTTTTTTTATATATCAGTTCGTATTTTGACGAGATTATTAAATATCTTTTAGATATAATTTTCCCGTCATATCGAACAAACAATGAAGATTGTGATTTCATTTTGTTTGAACGAAAGGGCATAAACGATTCTATAAAAACGGTACTTATGCACTTATTGAGGCGTGCTGAAATAATAACGTTAAAAGTCATTCTTAACATGGAGAGAGGAGGGACAGGGTGTTTTGTACCTATTCTGTACTTGAACCTTACAATTGAATAAAAAAACATATAATAAAACTTTAATTAAACTTGGAAATAAGATTTAAAAAATAGCGCGGATCAGTAAGTGCATTAGCACCATAAAAACATTTGCAAAACTAAAAACTTTGAAACAACACCGACAAAGCCAAAGCACAGACATAACTTGGTTTTTACCGATTAGCATTTAAAACTTTTGGTAAATTTTTAGTATTGGAATTTTTTTTGCATCAATAATGGTGCATTCCCCCCGTTTACATTTATTATTTTTTATCTGGTTCTTGTATTCGATTTTTTGTATTCGTATCTTTTTTGATTCTTAGTTTCATATATTTTGGGTTTGTACGAAACTCCCTTTAATTTGGAGAAAAGGGAAATGCTAGCTCCGTGATGACGTCACGAGCCCAGCGCAAGATTCGCCCTCTTTTGAAATTCCGTCGACGTGGAGATTGGACGTTTGTTTCATTGCCCGGCGCTGAAAATGGAATTTTGACGAGCCTCCTTCAAAGAAGAAAACCCGGCAAGAATACACAGGGTATGCGACGAGGCATACTTCTGAAAACTATCTATGTGGCTATGGTTTTGCACGTAATTTGAAGGAGTGTAATTATTTTAAGAAAATACCTTATTTTACGTGGCTAGGAATTTTGGAACCTCCTACAAAGAAGAAAACCCGGCAAGAATACCCTGGATATGCGACGCGGCCATACTTCTGAAATCCATCTGCGTGTCTACGGTTTGCACGCAAATGGAGGAGAGAAAATTCTAAAAGGACTTTAAACGAAAAAAAAAAAGAAAAAGGCACGTGCCTGACTGGCTTTCAATTTGTGAGTACGCTCCTAAAATTTATTTCATATGAGAGTGTGATTGGAAGATACTATTTTGCATCTTATTATTGTATTCGTTCATGGATACGATATCTTCATTATAAGAACCAGTGTTAGTTTTTTCATTATATGTTACCTTGGCGTTTTTTAAATTTAATGCCCGCAAAGGGAAAAATTTGCAACTAATTTTATTGTGAATAAAATCTCTTCTTCGTTTCAAAGCAAGACCTTTATATTTTATTCTTTACCCCCCCTCTTTTATTTCATGTTGTCATTTTTTTCAGGTGAGTTACTTTAGCGTCAAATTTATCTGGAAGCAAGATAAAATTCCAACATTTTGCAAATTTCTCCCCTTTATGTAAAAGTAGTTTGGAAAATTTCTGCTTTTATTTGAAAGCATTTTGCAAATTATTTTCCCCTATTAAATACATTTTGCAAATTTTTTATTCCCTTTTTCGTAACACTTGGAAAATAAAGTATATTCCTTTTTCATCGAGATACGTTTTAATTCTCTTTCTGTAAATGCACTTGGCAAATTTTGTCCCTATATTAAATGCATTTTGCAAGTTTTTTCCCCTATTAAATACATTTTGCAAATTTTTGTCCCTTATTTGGGACACTTTGAAAATTAAGTGTACCTTTTTCTAATCGAGATACGTTTTAATTCCTTTTCTTTCAAGTTAGGATTAAATTTAACCTCTTGAAATTTCTGTTACCTCCGCTACCTGACACTATCAGCTTGTCTCTTAGATACGTACGACTACTGTGAATTTCTTCCATTATTTAAAGGCATTTTCCAAATTTATTTTCCCTTATTTAGAAGCATTTTTTATGTTTACTGCTTTTATTTCAAGGCATTTTGTAAGTTTTCTTCTGTTGTTTAAAGGTATTTAGAAAATTCATGTCCCTTATTTCAGGGTACTTTTCAAATTAAGAATATCTTTCTTATGTTGAGACCCGTTTTATTCTCATTCTGTCATTTAAAATGTCCGCTATGTATTCATGCACCTTGTGAAACATCAAGTGACTATGCGCGTGCGTGCATTATAGTACCTATTTACAATGCCTCCCCACGGGACAGAGTTAGACACCAGGGTTGTTTTTTAACGTGGAGAAAAGGTACAAAAATAAAAATTGTCTCAGTCGTGAAGAACCTTTCCCCCACCGAAAGAGAATGAGAAATGGAAGTGCTGCATATGAAGAAGAGATACTACACTTTGATCTTGGCCAAAAGACCAAGAGTAAATAAATATAATTAAGAAAGTGAAAAAAAAATTGTCCGTTTTTATGCCGGGAAGCGAAAAAAATATTCGGAAGTGTGTGTGTAGGGGGGGGGTGTCATTTCGGCATTGAAGCCGAAAAATGTTTTGGGGGCCATGCTTTGGCTCTTCTGGCTCCGTTTGGCTGTTTTGGGCGTTTTTTCCTAAATGGGAAACAAGATGGCTGCCAGCAAAAACAATAGTGATTACGTTGGATACTGAATGTCTTCAAATATGTATAACTGCGCGTTTGCGCAAAACATAAATGCAATATTCGTTCTCAGTGTACCCAAAACCCTATAAAAGTCAACAAATTAGAGGTGGATGCCGAGGGGTCGGTAAACTAAAAAAATACCAAACTTTTTTATCAGATCACAACAAATAATAAACATCTTTCAATACTTTTCTGTCATATGACAGATTTCGCTTCAAATTTATTTGTTTTGTGCTCGTTTTTATTTTTTATTTTTACGAGCCTTACAGAATACGGATTGTGCTTATGTTTACTGCAGATTTAACCTTACCATTTGCCTTGCTATTGTATGGACTGACCAGTGTATGTGTAAAACACCACTTTTTTGCAAAGGTAGAAAATTTCTGGCTACTAAACTAAGGCCCATTTACCACCTGATCTGGTATTCCATGTTGTGCAAAATGGTGTTTCAGTTCAGTTATCACTGTCTTTGCTTGTGTATTGAGAAGATGATCGATTTCCTAAAAGTTGCTCATGTAATCATCTGTGCAGAGATAGTCTCTATCTGCAAACTTAAAGAGATCTATTCCACTTTTGCCCAGGGTCTGTCAGGAACTTCATGGACCCTTAATGATTCTGCTGGATTGTCTCCTTCATATTTTCTACATGTGGGGCATTTTGAAACGTAGTCCCTTATGTCACTGTTCATATTTGGCCAATACAAACATTCTCTTGCTCTTCTGCAACATTCCTCTACTCCCAGGTGTGTGGAATGCAGCTTTTCTTTCAACACTCCCCGCTGTGTCAGTGGGACCACTACCCAATTTCCTCTGAACATTAAGCCATGTTGCACCGTCATTTCACTCCGCACATTAAAATATGGTCTCACTTCTGGGTGAAGATGTATTTTGTCTTCTGGCCATCCTTCCAGAATTACTTGCTGTAACTGTCTTCCTTCATGGCTGAGCGCAGTTCAAGCAGCCTTCTCTCTGTTACAGGAATATATTCTGCTTCCTTGACATCATCTTCATCAGCCATATATTCACCACCCAATCCATAGATATATGCTCTTGATAGCGTGTCTGCAAGGAACATTTTCTTACCTGGATGGTACAGAACTGTAGCATCGTAAGCCTGCAGTCACATCAGCATATTTTGCAGTCGTTTTGGGCATTTAACCAATTCTTTTTTCATGATCACTTCCAGTGGCCTATGATTAGTTAGTACTGTTATCTGTCGACCAAATGTATATTGGTGAAATCGTTCACATGCGTAGACTACTGCTAGTAGTTCCTTCTCAATCTGTGCATACCGAGTTTCTGTGTCAGTCAGTGGATGGCTGATATAGGCTAGGGGTTGACCCTCTTGCAGTAGTGCAGCCCCCATGCCCTTCTCACTTGCATCGCATTGAATGACCAAAGATTTAAAGATGTAAACCATCACTGGTAATCATGCGTCCCAGGAAAAATATAGACGTTTGTTGTAGGTTCAATTTTTTAGCATTCAATCGCATCCCACGATCACAACATCTCTGCAACAATTTCCCGAGTTTTTGGTCATGATCAATTGTTGCTTCTTCCATCGTTTTACCCTTCCCAATCACCAGAAGATCATCTGCTTTGTTAACCATCCCCCTCTAAATCGGACATATTGTCAAAAAGGATCTTTTGAAATATCTCCGGTGCTGGAAATCCAGGGTAGAAAATACCTTGCTGTCAGCCAGTTCTGGTAGTAAATCGTCCAGTGTAGGTAACTGAAAATGATCCCTCTTCAAATCTTTATTCCGTCGTCTTGGGTCTATGCATATCCATATCCATAAGCTTCCATTTTTCTTAACTACCAGTGCTAAAGCACTTACCCATAGTGTTGGCTCACTCACTGGTTCAATAACATTGTTCTTAACCAGTTTTTCTAACTCCACTTTTAGCTTGTCCTTAAGTGCCACTGGTATTCTCCGTGTTGCTGCAACATTTGATGTTACTCCTGGATTCACCTGCAAATGTGTCTCCTGGCAATTGACCCAATTCTTCCTTGAACACATCTCTGAAGTCATTGATAATGCTGTCTGAGTACTGGCTGCTGGATTCATTCATTTGGGAAACTTTGGCGACCATTTTGAATTTGTCGTTATTGATTGTGACAAGTTCCATTTTGAATTTGTCGTTATTGATTGTGACAAGTTCCATTTTGAATTTGTCGTTATTGATTGTGATGAGTTCCATTTTGAATTTGTCGTTATTGATTGTGACAAGTTCCATTTTGAATTTGTTGTTATTGATTGTGACGAGTTCCATTTTGAATTTGTCGTTATTGATTGTGACAAGTTCCATTTTGAATTTGTCGTTATTGATTGTGACGAGTTCCATTTTGAATTTGTCGTTATTGATTATGACGAGTTCCATTTTGAATTTGTCGTTATTGATTATGACAAGTTCCATTTTGAATTTGTCGCTATTGATTGTGACGAGTTCCATTTTGAATTTGTTGTTATTGATTGTGACGAGTTCCATTTTGAATTTGTCGTTATTGATTGTGACAAGTTCCATTTTGAATTTGTCGTTATTGATTGTGACAAGTTCCATTTTCTGGATTGCATTTGCACCAAGTAAGGGATGGAAATCCTCTTTCACAATGACAAACTTGATTGCATATTTTTGTCCATTTTGGGATTTATCATTTTTACTCGACCCCTTCCCAATGGCTTCACTTCTGCTCCATTCCACATGACAAGAGTTTTATTTGAATGTTCCAGCGTTTTTCCAATCACGTGTTTCTCATTCAATATGTTCACGGACGCTCAACTATCGAGCTGAAAGGCAATTGGTTTTCCTTTCACCATCATTTCCGCTTTTATCATAATTATAACAGGTTTTACCAAATGCAGAACATAACTCTTTGCTCGCTCCATGCCGCAATGCACATGCCCAGCAATCTCTGTCAGATTGTGCTGATGTCTTTCTCCTGAGTTTAAAATCAACCCTTGATTGATTGAGATTGTCGGACTGACTTCCTCATCTTGGTTGTTAGTGTCACAACGTTTCGGCCGTTTTGCCCTCCGGCCTTCGTCAGGTGAACGGTTTGTTAGGAGTCTCGAACCCAACCCTTTATTATTATTACGGGGGTACCGTGTTCGGACTCCAGCTAGGCTTTGGGACATAGTTGCTGATTCTCTGTTTTTCAATGTTACTTTTTCACTGCCTTCGTTCAGGATTGAACTCAGCACCTTTGGGTAACTGTAAACTTTGATACAACGTCTAGGACCGCTCGGCCATATGTCACTAGGACAATTCTTAGTTGGTTTTTGTTAATGTTAAACCTATGTTGTTATTCAAGGTTTTCTCTCTCTATCAGAGGTGTCCAAATTGCATTCAGCTCTATGCTTGGTTTGCTCAGTAGGTTGTTATGTCCGAGCATGTGAGCTGTTTCTTTAAGTTTTCTCACTTTCCAGTGGGTCTCTCTGTTTATTATTTTTACTTCATCCCATAGGGGGCGATGATCCCCCCTCTCCATCCAGACATGGTTGGCTATACCCGATTTTTCCGTCTCCCCTTTAGTTACCGCTTTTCGGTGTTCTTCCACCCTTACTTTAAGGGGGTGGCATGTTTCACCCTTGTAAACCTTTCTGCAACTGCATGGGATGGAGTATATGTAGTTTTTGGTCATGTTCTCATCCATGCGGGGCTTCACTCGTACCAGGTGTCGTCTGAGTGTTGACTCGCTTTTGAATACTGTCCTGATGTTGTAGGGGGCACATATTCTCTGAATCTTTTCGGAGATGCCTCGTATGTATGGTAGGCAGACCGTTGGAGGTTTTTGGGTTTCATTCTCCTCTCTTATACTATTAACACGTCTGGTGGATAGTATGCTATCGGGGTAGTTGTTACGACGGAGGGTATTCTTCAACCTGACCATTTCTTGGTGGTATGTAATGGTGTCGCTACTTATTGGTTCTGCTCGATGTTGTAAGCAGCGTGCGATTCCATGTTTGATACTGTATGGGTGATGGGAGTTGAAGTTTAGGTATTGTCCGGTGAAGGTAGGCTTGCGATATACGGATGTCTTAAACCCATGCTCTGTGCGTGATATGAGTATATCAAGGAAGGCCAGTTGGTTATCTTTTTCTTTCTCCATTGTGAACTGTATCGATGGTCTTATTGAGTTCACATGATCTAGGAGAGCCTGGATGTCTTCCTGATGGGGCCAGAGTATGAAGGTGTCATCAACGTATCTTAGCCACATGGTGGGCTTTAAGGGAGCTGAACCTAAGGCCATGTCTTCGAAGTATTCCATGTATATGTTCGCCATCACTGGTGATAATGGCGAGCCCATAGCTAGTCCCTCCTCTTGTCGATATAGGTCAGTACCCATTCTGAAGTAGGTTGTTTCTATGCAGAATGTCAGCATTTCCATTAAGTTTGGCAATGGTACACATGTGCGCTCTTCTATGGAGAGGTCCGCAGCTAGTTTGTCTTGAATTACTGCTAGTGCCTCACTAGTTGGGACTTTAGTGAACAAAAATACAGACAATTACTAAAACTAGTGAAAAAAAATACAGACAATTACTAAAATCAACCCTGTTCACTCCTTCAGGCCTTAGGATTCTGGACTGAACTGTAGCATTTTCAGACAGCTTACAGATGTCAATACATTTTTGTAAGTATGTCTTATTTTCAATAACTCAGCTTGTGTCTGGGGGTTGTGTATTCCCAGTACTACTTGATCTCTAAGTACTGATGAAATGCAATTGTCACAAAAAATTGTACGTTTTTATCAACGTCCGAAGTACCATAATAAAAGATTCCACAGTTTCTGATTCTCTTTTCTTTCTAGAATGAAATGCATAACGCTCGTAGGTGTCACCCGTTTCCCCTATAGCATATTTATCAAATGCCTGAATAATTTTGGTGGGTGTTCTTTCGTCCTCGGATGTTGAAAATTGAAACCCGTAGTAAATTTTCAATGCGTCGTATCCCAACGTATGAAGCAAAAGTGCCCTCTGATATTGTAATGACTGTTTCGTGAAACACATAATAATGGCGTAGTTATACCATTTCAGTTTAAACAACTTCCAATTCGCCCCTAAATTGTCTTCCATACATAGGGGCGCCGGAGGCCTTATGCCAGCCACTGGTCTGTTTGTTTCTTCCATGTCCACTTCCGACATTTTTTTCCCGCCCACGTGACGTACGTATAAATTAGAATTTGAAACAAGAACAATAAAGTTACTTATCTGTTTCTGCAAATAACTTTCCGCTTCTTAATCTTTTCTACATCTTACTTGGACTGTTTCCATCCCACCGCTGCCGTCATGTGTCATTATCTTATTGAGGATGTCAATGGATTAGAAAAGACAGAACGATCGATCGGCTTTTACATAATGGCATCTTTATTATCATTGTAAACAAAGGAAAACGTACACCGGTAAGGGACACAATTCGAGACGGTAGAAAACTCTTATTAGTCCCTCATGCAACAGAATGCATTTATTACAAGATTGAAGAATCTGATTTTGGGTGGCAGAGACAGCGGATTGGAAAGCTGGTTTTTGGATCTCAGAGAAAGTGGACGAACAGATTTCTCATAGAGATGACGAGAAGAGCCACACAGAGATTGAGTCAGAGCAAGATAAAGAGCCCCTCCTCCCTTAAGTTAGCGAATTGGTAACACAGGTTCGACGTGGTAACATCAATAAAAACAAAAAGTATGTTCGATTTTATTGTAATGAACACCACATCAGGGTTGCCAGATTGATTTTTATAAGGCCAAATCTTCAATAATTGCATTTGAGCTTCTTAAAAATTTGGCTTCAATTTTTACTTTTTCCTGATAGTCACGACATAGCATCGTGAAGATTCCTATGTGCATGGTAGTTATGCATTTGATGTTTTGTATTTTTTTTTATAGTGAGTGAGACAACGATTTGAATGCCTAATTTGCATAACTATTCTTTAAACAATTCATGATAAATTGTTCGATGTAATTTATTTGTAATTTTATTGTCCTATTTTTACTATATATATGCAATAGTTTCATTGATATTAACAGTAATTAAAGTGATTTTATAAAATCCTAAGAAAAAAGATAAATTACTAAAACCCATCTTCTCATTAGAAATAAAGATACTAACAAGCAAGAAGAGAAAGGGAGAAAGACGATATATCTTTAGTTGTCTGGTTGGCTTGATCTCCATCTTTTTCCTCTTCCATTAGAAATGTTACATATTGTTTTTATATTCATGATTGTTTTGATCTCGTAGACACAACGTTTTGATGTTATGAGTTCAAAATCCCTGTTTGAATGTCTATTGTACTCAGCAGCAATCACATGTCAATGAAAGCAAACGGATTAAATAAAAGGTTTAGTCATCAATAATAATGAAAAGAACCTGAAAAAGGGCACAGATTGCAATAGCCGAAACGTTGTTAACATACCAGCAACAAAACAGTTTATTATTTTATGACTTTCACCAAAAAATAATGTAAAATGTGCAAGTTTGCTTACAAGTAAAAGTAAATTAATATAAAAATGTTTACTTTCTTTATCAAGATATTTAGATTTCCATTTGAATTACCTACAAGTGTCAATATTCATATGTCAACATTTTATAGCTCATACAGCCAATTTAAAACCTTGTATCAACATAATTTCCATGTAAAATCTTGGTAATGCAATCGATTTTTGAAAATCTGTTTTTGATAAAATTGTGTATTTACAGAATAAATAAATAAAAACATGAAAGAAATTAAACCATATACGGTTCAAAACATTAAGAGCAAACATTGGAAATTAAAACAAAAACAAATATCCAACTGTCGTTAACATGTGTTGAACAACAATAACATCCGATTCAAAAAATTTCTTTTTAAATAATATTGATTATGTGGTTATGATACAAAGAATTGACTGCATGACTGAACAACTGAAATGTATAACAAATGTAAAGGAAAACTAGGAGAAAAAGTTTTATTTTGTTTGGGATTGCTGATAGAACCACTTATACAAATTCCCGACTAAGTTGCGTCAGTAGCAAAGTTCTGCCCTTTTAAACACATTGCATTGGGTGATTGACAGAGCAATTAGTCAACACGCATGCGATCTTTTTGGCATCAAACTATTTTTAGTGCCAAGTTACTCAAAATACGACTGAGTAATTTCATTTCCAACTATTATGACATATACTAGACATTTTATCAGTTAAAAACGTGCAAAAGTTATCGCCCATTAACTTAAAACAAGTGCTTTATGCCAACCTGATGGTTGTATATAGTTAAATTTGTGCTGGCACATCCAGGTTGTTAGCTCGGGAAATTTTGCTAAACGGAACGTATGTTTATTTTCCTATCCCTTTTTAATCAAAACCCATCCAGTTGTCCCATCATGGTAATACTCGATATTTAACACATATCGATTACCTCATTCACTAATTACGACAATTAGCGATGAGGACAAACTCAAAACAAGTCAAGAAAAGATGAGCAAACACAACAACAAAAAAAAACAGCATGCTGCAAAAACAAATATGGCCACTTTATCCCGGAGTTCGATTGTGAATTAGAACCAAAGGCAGCCAGATGGGCAAAATACATCAGCAGACTGAGAAATTATTTCATTGTGCATAACACAGACGATGATAAAAGGCAGAAAGCAATTTTGTTAATATTTGTAGGAGAGTCAATGACCAATTTTATCGACAACTTGTCAATTGAACAGACCACAGCACGTGAAAACGAAACATTTCGACAAACTTGTCTAAGTTGTACAGGGACATTTCAACCTACAGAAGAACACGAAATACAACTGATTTGTATTTCAAAAGATCAAACAAACCATTTCCAACATAGAAGACATCGGAAATTAATAGAACCATCAGCTATGTACTACTTCGCAATTGATAACCGGTTGTTCATCGGCAAAGATTCATCAAAAGGATTTAATGTGCTCAGATATGCCATTATGTGATTTGAGGAGCAATGGAAACAATAACAACACACAGAGAAAATACATTTGGAAGACATTAACGCCACCGTAAGAGCCACTACTACTGCACTAATGAACCAAACAGTGTCCAAACAGCAACGGACATGCAACAATCTCTCGCAAAATCAGTGTAGGAACTGCAACAGGGAATGCCTATATGAACCAGTGTGCCTATTACTGGAAATATGAACCCTTCACATCTACCTGCTTCAAAAGGCAAAGCAATGTCAAGGAAAACATAAAAACTGGATTTGGTGTCAAGGAAAACACAAAAACTGGATTTCCGCGTGGTGATCACTCGAGGCAATAAGAGGACATAATATTAAGAGGAAAAAATAGGAACTACTTCATCTAAAGATGAAATTGCGCAATTGCGATGGTGATACTCCAAGGATTAAATACAGGATTTTATTTTAACGACTAAATGGTCCAAAATGTCGTCCTAAAGTGGCTAATAGTCTAAAGAGAAAACATTTGTATGTGGCATCTGTTGTTGACTACCTATGGTACTTTGGCACAGAGGAGAACTTCTGTAGACAAAATATTAAACATGGAGATGATTATTACGAAATACATAAATAGCATTCGATTATTTTAACTCAAGACAAAAATATATCATGTTAATAACACAATTATTTTAATATTAATAATAAAATTATTTTCATGTTATTAAGATATGATTACGTTTATGTTAAAAACCTAATTATTTTCAAATTAAAAACATAATTGTTTTCATGTTAATAACATACGATTACTTTCATGTTAATAACATATTATTATTTTCATATTAATAACATATTATTATTTTCATATTAATAACATATTATTATTTTCATATTAATAACATTATTATTGTTGTGGTGGCAAGCACTTATTTGCATATGCGAATAACATAACACTATAAATGGCAAGCCTAGGTTGGCCTTGGAGTGTCTTACTCAAATGCCACCGGAAGTGACGCCGAAGAGCGTACATGTCCTCCCACCAAGACTCTCTGACTCGACACCGTCATTTGTACATATTGTAAATATACCTTTTCTTTAATACACTTATTATTGCGTTATCTTGTTGTTTGCATCTTCATTGTATTTCCTTACTAATTATTGTTCAACCTTGCAACCACAACAATTATTTTCATATTAATAACATATTATAATTTTCATGTTAATAACATATTATTATTTTCATATTAATAACATGTTATTATTTTCATGTTAATAACATATTATTACTTTCATATTAATAACATATTACTATTTTCATATTAATAACATATTACTATTTTCATATTAATAACATATTATTTTCATATTAATAACATGTTATTATTTTCATGTTAATAACATGTTATTATTTTCATGTTAATAACATATTATTATTTTCATGTTAATAACATGTTATTATTTTCATGTTAATAACATATTATTATTTTCATGTTAATAACATGTTATTATTTTCATGTTAATAACATTATTATTTTCATGTTAATAACATTATCATTTTCATGTTAATAACATATTATTATTTTCATATTAATCCCATATTATTATTTTCATATTAATAATATATTATTATTTTCATATTAATAATATATAATTATTTTCATATTAATAATATATAATCATTTTCATGTAATTAACAAAGATAATTATTTTATGTTAATAATAATTATTTTATGTTAATAACGTAATTATTTTTAGTAAATAACATATGATTTTTGTTAATAACATGAATATTTTCATGTCAATAGCATAAATTATTTTCAGTTTAATAACGTATGATTATTTTCATGTTAATAACATATACCATACTTTGCGGTAATTACGACAACTAAAAAAAGTGCTCTTTATATGTGTGGTTGTCAAACGATCACTTTTAGACTGTTTGCACAATTACCCCAACTTGGTGCAATTACGCCAACTTGGCGCAATTACCCCAAAGTACGGTAATTAATTTCATGTTAATAACATATCATTATTTTCAGGTAAATAACATAATTATTATCATGTACCAAACATATACATATTCTAATGTTTAAAACATAAATAATTTTCTTTGAAATGTTAATAACATATAATTATTTTCATGTAAATACCATATAATAAATTTTATGTTAATAAGATATATGATCAGTTTTATTTTAAAAAACATATAATGAATTTAATGTTTTAACATACATAATTATTTTCATGTTAATAAAATACATATTTTCATGTTAATAACATATAATCATTTTCATTCATGGATAATTATTTCAATGTTCATAACATAGGATTATTTTCATGTTAATATAATATAGGATTATTTTCATGTTAATAAAATATCATAATTTTCATGTAAATAAAGATTATTTTCATGGTTATAACATATAATTATTTTCATGTTCATATCATATGTGATTATATTCATGTTATTAATATGTGATTATTTTCATGTGTTCAGAACATGTAATTATTTTCTGTGTAAATGATAAATGATTATTTTCATGTTAAAAACATGTGATTATATATATATATATATATATATATATATATATATATAATTGTTACGTCAATGACTCATGATTATTTTAATGTTCACTACATATGTGATTATTATCATGTTAATAAAACAGTTGCTATTTACATGTAAATAACAATTATTTACATGTAAATAACATAATTATTTTCATGAGAATAACATATATGATAATTTTCATGTAAAGAACTTATGTGGTTATTTTCATGTTAATAATATGATTATTTTCATGGTTACAACAAATAATTGTGTTCGTAGATAACATTATTATTTTAATGTTAAAAACATGTTTTTATTTGCATGCAAATAAAATATGATTTTTTCATGATACCAATATATATATGATTCTTGTTATGTTAATAAATGGTTATTTTAAGAATAAAAACATGGTTATTTTCACATTAACTACATGTAATCATTTTCACCATAGGAACATATAAGTTTTTCAGGTTAATAACATGTGATTATTTTTGCGCTTTAAATATATGGTTATTGTCATGTTAATAACATCATTATTTTCATGTTGATAACATGTAACTATATTCATGTAAAGACCAGTAAATTATTTTCATGTTAATAATATATTATTATTTTAATATTAACAATGTATAATTATTTTAATATTAATAATTTATAATTGTTTTCATGTTAATAATGTATTATTATTTTAATATTAATAATATATAATTATTTTAATATTAATAATATATAATTATTTTCATGTTAATGATATATAATTATTTTCATGTTAAAAATATATAATTATTTTCATGTTAATAATATATAATTGTTTTCATGTTAATAATATATTATTATTTTAATATTAATAATATATTATTATTTTAATATTAATAATATATAATTATTTATTTATTTATTCATTTTTTTTTTACACAGTGATCACCACTTATCAAGGCCCGGAAGCCACTCAGGGATAAGAGTTATTGCAAGTACATTACGTTAGTGTGGAGATTTGATGAAGTGTTTACTTAAGGGGGCGGTTCATTAGGAATTTGTTAACGTTGGACTTGAAGACATCCAAGTTGTAGTCCGGTGGGAAGCAGGCAGACGGAACAGAGTTCCACAGGCGTGCAGTTCTAAGAAAGAAGCTTTGTTCATGGAATCCACGTTTTGATTTAGGCACAGATATAGAGTGGGGGAAATTTTTCACAGTGGATTCAGCTAGACGGGTGTTTTTCGTGAAAAATTGGCAAGGGGGGACCAGAGATTGGAGTTCAGACGAGCACCTGCCATGGAAATAACGATAAGTCAAGAATAGGCTCGCAACGTCTCTTCTGTGGGAGAGAGGTTGCAGGGTAGAGAAAAGGGCATCCCCCACTAAGCCACAAAGTCTATTTTGTACTCTGTCAAGGCATGATAGGCTGTTTTTAGCAGCTCCTGCCCAGATATGACAACAGTATTCCATCCTTGGACGTACTTGGCTTTTATATAGATAGAGAATTGCATCAGTAGTGAGATATCTTCCGGAGCGGTAGAAGGATCCCACCATCTTTCCAGCGACCTTGGCAACAGATTTGATGTACGTGTTCCATTTCAGATCAGGAGTAAAGGTCAAACCCAGAAGCTTGTCAAAACACGGGGCCTCACCCAGACGAGAGCCATCCATCCCAATTGATGCCAGATGGGGATCAGAGCGTTGATGATGTAAGGATAGGAGTTTGGTTTTGGATGCATTAAAGGTAACCAGCCACGTCTTCCCCCACTGAACCACGCGCTCGAGATCAGAGGAGAGAGAATCAGAGAGAACTTTGTCATTTACAGCCTTTGAAGTGTTGCCGTAGATGGTCATGTCAGAAGCATAGATGTCAACGAATGATTTAAGTATGTGTTCAGGGAGGTCATTAATGTAGATCAGGAAGAGAGTTGGGCCCAAGATTGACCCCTGAGGGACTCCAGCATTTATATTTATTTTCATATTAATAATATATTATTATTTTAATATTAATAACATATAATTATTTTCATGTGAATAATATATAAATATTTTCATATTAATAATATATTATTATTTTAATATTAATAACATATAATTATTTTCATGTTTATAATATATAATTGTTTTCATGTTAATATATAACTAATTCCATGTTAATAATATATACTTATTTTCATGTTAATAATAAATAATTATTTTCATGTTAATAATACATATTTTCATGCTAATAATATATAATTATTTTAATGTTAATAATATATCATTATTTTCATGTTAATAATATATAATTATTTTATGTTATTAATATATAATTATTATTTTCATGTTAATAGTATATAATTATTATTTTCATGTTAATAGTATATAATTATTATATTCATGTTAATTGTATATAATTATTATTTTCATGTTAATAATATATAATTATTTTCATGTTCATAATATATAATTATTTTCATGTTAATAATATATAATAATTTTCATGTTAATAATATATAATTATTTTTATGCTAATAATATATAATTATTTTCATTTCAATAATATATAATCATTTTCATTTTAATAATATAAAATTATTTTTATTTTAATAATATATATATATTCATGCTAATGATACGTAGTGGTTTTCATGTAAAAATATACACTTATTTTCATGTCAATAATATATAATTATTTTACTGTTAATAATATATAATTATTTGCATGTTAATAATACATATTATTTTCATGTTAATAATACATATTATTTTCATGTTAATAATATATAATTATTTTCATGTTAATAATATATAATTATTTTCATGTTAATAATATATAATTATTTTCATGTTAATAATGTATAATTACATTTATGTTATTAATATATAATTATTATGTTCATGTTAATAATATATAATTATTATGTTCATGTTAATAATATATAATTTTTTACGTTAATAATATATAATTATTTTCATGTTAATAATATATAATTATGTTCATGTTAATAATATATAATTATGTTCATGTTAATAATATATAATTTTTTACGTTAATAATATAAAATTATTTTCATGTTAATAATATATAATTATGTTCATGTTAATAATATATAATTTTTTACATTAATAATATATAATTATTTTCATGCTATTAATATATAATTATTATTTTAATGATATTAATATATAATTATTATTTTCATGTAAAGAATACATATTAATTTTTTTACTGTTATTTATATATAATTATTTTCGTGTTAATAATATATAATGATTTTCATGTTACCAATATATAATTATTTTCATGTGAATAGCATATAATTATTTTTATGTTAATAATATATAATTATTTTCATGTTAATCTATAATTATTTTCATGTTAATGATAAATAATTATGTTCATGTTATTAATATATAATTATTTTCATGTTAATAATATGAAATTATTTTCATGTTAATAATATATAATAATTTTCATGTTAATAATATGTAATTATTTTCATGCTAATAATATATAATTATTTTCATGTTAATAATAAATAGTTATTTTCATGTTAATAATATATTTTTATTTTAATGCTAATAATACATAGTTATTTTCTTCTTAATAAGATATAATTATTCTCATGTTAATAATATATAATTATTTCTATGTTAATAATATATAGTTATTTTCATTTTTATAATATAGTTATTTTCATGTTAATAATATATAATTATTTTCATGTTAATAATATATATTTATTTTCATCTTAATAATATATAATTATTTTTATGCTAAAATAAATAATTATTTTCATGTTTATAATAAAAATTATTTTCATGTTTTAATATAAATTATTTTCATGTTAATAATATAGAATTATTTTTATGCTAATAATATAGAATTATTTTTATGCTAATAATATATAATTATTTTCATTTTTATAATATATAATTATTTTCATACTAATAAGATATTTTTTTAATGTTAATAACACGTAATTATTTCATGTTAATAATATATAATTATTATTTTCTTGTTAATAATATATAATTATTATATTTATGTTTATAATATATAATTTGTTTCGTGTTAATAATATATAATTATTTTTATGGTTATAAGTATAATTATTTTCATCTTTATAATATATAATTATTTTCATCTTTATAATATATAATTATTTTCATCTTTATAATATATAATTATTTTCATGTTAATAATATATAATGGTTTTCATGTTTATGATATACAATTATTTTCATGTTAATAACATACATGGAATTTTTATATGTTATTAAAACATATATGACTATTAATCTCATGTTAATACTATATATAATATATTTCCTGGTAATATAATAATTACTGTTATCTGTATAACTGAATAAGAATAAAACTACTACATTTATTACATGACCAAACTAGGAATATATTGGAGAATTGGAGAATTGCTGCAAGCATGGAAGAAATGCAAAGTGATGTTATAGCTTTTTCTCAGATCATGCTCCTGCACTGAAATTGTCTAATATTGAAGCAAATCAATAACGCCATGTAATAAAAAATCTCATGTGAAATGAAAGGAGGAATGCATGTACACTGTTACAGACGCAATATATGTCAGAGTATGGCCTAGAAAAACGAGTTCAGAAACAAGATATCAGTGAATATCTCTTCCTCAGACATTATGCAAATGAAACGCTACTAGTCATTCAAATCTACTTCAATGAGACACAGTGCTCAGTACTCCTTGATTCTGTCTCTTATTGTACTACACTTAGAGTTGGACTTTGCCACATTTGGAAGAAAAGTGATTATCGTAACCGAAATCATAAAAAGACACGTGTGGTGAAGATTCACATGGACACTAGAAATTCTACTAAGGTCAAAATGCTAGTAGTGTGTTGAAAGTTATTAAAACGTGATAAGACATGTAAAAACGGTACCAATACAAAGATAAAGAAAAGCAACAACAACAAAAAATGAGAAGAGAAAAGATTAGGTGGATAGAAACAAACAATGTTATTTGGAAAAGACAGAAACAAACTTAGAGCCAAAAAAAAACTTTACAAGGTGTATGCTGCTAAGAATTTGCTCTCAGCTACAAAACACGTCCTTATTGTGGTAACAATTACGAAAGATAGAAAGAAAGAAAGACAGGTTGAGAAAGCCTTTTTTTTACTTACTGCTGTGATATGAGATTTCAACTAACGTAGGATTTATTTTAGAAAGGTCGAAATACTTTAGCAAAGTCGAAAAGAGTTCGCTCCCTTTGTTTGCATTCTAAGCTTAAATTTTGTAATGTCGTCTATTTTAAAATAAATGTCTTCTCATGTATATCAGTTGGAATATCTGCAGACAAAGATGACTTATTTTCTGAAATAATGTTCCGAAAGTGGTCTTTTATAGCAAGGAATTTATTTTCTTATTTTCCTGAAAGAATAGTTTGAAAAAGAAAATTCAGTTCTTTGTATAATATCGTTCTCTGAAGAGGCAAAAAGTCTGGAAAAAACCTTCCTAGTTCCTTCTTTGGGTCCGGTCAGAATAGAAATGTTCTTTTCTTTTGACTTAGAAAACTGCAACTTGAGACATATCCATTTTCTTCAGGCTTTTAAATAAAACATCTAGTTATAGTGATAGACACTTCCAATTCAATCTTTCCTAGTGAGAATATTTCTCACATGTGTCTTCTCTTCTGCAAGCTGGTATTTTTCCGACATATTTAGCTGTCAAGTCCTCGACAGATTTCTTGGAGTTACATGAAGTACATTTCTCTCAGCGAGATACAAATTCATCAAGTAACTGAGGCGCAATCACTTCAACATTATAAACTTTGCCATGTAACTTAGACGAGTTCACTTCAACATTTTAACGCCTTATTTAAACAGAGAGAAGATAACATTTCAAGTGTCCAGTCTGGACTGTCAATTTCATCTTGAATTTTCTCACAAAATGTGGAAATGCACAGATCAATCAACAGGCAGAAATTAGTCGCATGACTAACAACATCAGCAGCAGTAAAGCAAACTCAAGAGAAAGGAATAAGAGGGGGGAAAAAATATATCCCCCCAAAAATTTATACACAGTATACTATTTTACCAAACTGGGTTTAAACCACATGATAATGAAGGTGATCATGAGTACTGTGTTGTCTCAGGATTAGACAGTAAAAGAAAATAGAATTTATGTAAAAGAAAATTTGTTATGTAAAAGAAGCATGTAAGCGTTAAACTGACTCAGTTTAACTTGATCTAGAAGAACCTGGAATAGATGGAAGGTGGAACGTATGTATTATGCTCAGATTATCAAGGGAGCAAAGAACTTTGCAGTGGAAGTATAAAACCGCAGTTCTAGAAGTACCTATCATTTTAACAAGACGTAGAAAACTTGCAGTGCACCTGTTGGGATTTAGATAGCATTGTATGAGGCATCCTGAAGCATAAGGCAAGTATGGCCAGCAAATATTAGGACTATGAGGCACTTTGCTGCAACAAGTAACACAACGCTTCTTTAATGAATAAAACACCCAGTTTCAATTGTAATACATATACATGCCAAGTGGTAATAGTAGAGTGAAAAGTGTCATTGAAATATAGAAATAATCGCTGCTAAAAAACAGTGTTGTGAAAGCAGTGTAGACACAAAACACGGCACTAAAGGATGATGTGTCTACTATAAGAACAACTGTTACACAATCTACTGTTACCAAAGAGATTGGCGGTGCATGCATATCTGCTCAATAGAGGAGAGTTCTTTTTGTCTGCCATGCTGGACATTTGTTTGAGAGACAGCTAGAGCATGCTTAAATTAAGGCTATGATCACGTGTATGCAGTGTGTTTTTTGCACCATTAAAGGAAAGCTCTAGTGAAATCGTCAAAATGTATTTGTTAGTTGAACTGCTGTGTTTATTACGGTGTTTGTTGGCTTGGTTGTTTTTGTTTTACGGCATATCAACACTTTTCAGGTTATTTAATGCCAAATCCAAAGATTTTGAAGATGTTTCAAGTCGGTTTATATTTAACTCATAGTTGGGACTCTAACAGAGTAGACCTGGAAACAATGTCAATAAAAGGGTGGCTCCACACTTCCCCAAAGCCCACAAGCTGGGGGCCTCACCACTGGATAGAGTTTAAGGTCATATCCAGGACCATGTGTTTGTTGGGAGTGTACTTTTTGTAAAAGAGTTCCTATGGTGAATATGTTGCTATTCTGAAAGAGATCCAATGGTGAATATGTTGCTATTTTGAAAGAGATCCAATGATGAATATGTTGCTATTTTGAAAGAGATCCAATGGTAAATATATTGCTATTTTGAAAGAGATCCAATGGTGAATATGTTGTTATTTTAAAAGAGATCCAATGGTGAATATGTTGCTATTTTGAAAGAGATCCAATGGTAAATATGTTGCTATTTTAAAAGAGATCCAATGGTGAATATGTTGCTATTTTGAAAGAGATCCAATGATGAATATGTTGCTATTTTAAAAGAGATCCAATGGTGAATATGTTGCTATTTTGAAAGAGATCCAACGGTGAATATGTTGCTATTTTAAAAGAGATCCAATGGTGAATATATTGCTATTTTGAAAGAGATCCAATGGTGAATATGTTGCTATTTTAAAAGAGATCCAATGGTGAATATGTTGCTATTTTAAAAGAGATCCAATGGTGAATATGTTGCTATTTTGAAATAGATCCAATGGTGAATATGTTGCTATTTTGAAAGGGATCCAATGGTGAATATGTTTCTATTTTGAAAGAGATCCAATGTTGAATATGTTGCTATTTTGAAAGAGATCCAATGGTTAATATGTTGCTATTTTGAAAGAGATCCAATGGTGAATATGTTTTTATTTTAAAAGAGATCCAATGGTGAATATGTTGCTATTTTAAAAGAGATCCAATGGTGAATATGTTGTTATTTTAAAAGAGATCCAATGGTGAATATGTTGCTATTTTAAAAGAGATCCAATAGTGAATATGTTGCTATTTTGAAAGAGATCCAATGATGAATATGTTGATATTTTGAAAGAGATTCAAATGTGAATATATTGCTATTTTGAAAGAGATCCAATGGTGAATATGTTTCTATTTTGAAAGAGATCCAATGGTGAATATGTTCCTATTTTGAAAGAGATCCAATGGTAAATATATTGCTATTTTAAAAGAGATCCAATGGTGAATATGTTGCTATTTTGAAAGAGATCCAATGGTAAATATGTTGCTATTTTAAAAGAGATCCAATGGTGAATATGTTGCTATTTTGAAAGAGATCCAATGATGAATATGTTGCTATTTTAAAAGAGATCCAATGGTGAATATGTTGCTATTTTGAAAGAGATCCAATGGTGAATATATTGCTATTTTGAAAGAGATCCAATGGTGAATATGTTGCTATTTTAAAAGAGATCCAATGGTGAATATGTTGTTATTTTAAAAGAGATCCAATGGTGAATATGTTGCTATTTTGAAATAGATCCAATGGTGAATATGTTGCTATTTTGAAAGAGATCCAATGGTGAATATGTTTCTATTTTGAAAGAGATCCAATGTTGAATATGTTGCTATTTTGAAAGAGATCCAATGGTTAATATGTTGCTATTTTGAAAGAGATCCAATGGTGAATATGTTTTTATTTTAAAAGAGATCCAATGGTGAATATGTTGCTATTTTAAAAGAGATCCAATGGTGAATATGTTGTTATTTTAAAAGAGATCCAATGGTGAATATGTTGCTATTTTAAAAGAGATCCAATGGTGAATATGTTGCTATTTTGAAAGAGATCCAATGATGAATATGTTGCTATTTTGAAAGAGATTCAAATGTGAATATATTGCTATTTTGAAAGAGATCCAATGGTGAATATGTTTCTATTTTGAAAGAGATCCAATGGTGAATATGTTTCTATTTTGAAAGAGATCCAATGGTAAATATATTGCTATTTTAAAAGAGATTCAATGGTGAATATGTTTTTATTTTAAAAGAGATCCAATGGTGAATATGTTGTTATTTTTAAAGAGATTCAATGGTGAATATATTGCTATTTTGAAAGAGATTCAATGGTGAATATGTTGCTATTTTGAAAGAGATCCAATGGTGAATATGTTTCTATTTTGAAAGAGATCCAATGTTGAATATGTTGCTATATTGAAAGAGATCCAATGGTGAATATGTTGCTATTTTGAAAGAGATCCAATAGTGAATATGTTTTGATTTTAAAAGAGATTCAATGGTAAATATATTGCTATTTTGAAATAGATCCGATGGTGAATATGTTGCTATTTTGAAAGAGATCCAATGGTGAATATATTGCTATTTTGAAAGAGTTCCAATGGCGAATATGTTGTTATTTTAAAAGAGATCCAATGGTGAATATATTGCTATATTGAAAGAGTTCCTATGGTGAATATGTTGTTATTTTAAAAGAGATCCAATGGTGAATATGTTGCTATTTTGAAATAGATCCAATGGTGAATATATTGCTATTTTGAAAGAGATCCAATGGTGAATATGTTGCTATTTTAAAAGAGATCCAATGGTGAATATATTGCTATTTTGAAATAGATCCAATGGTGAATATGTTGCTATTTTGAAAGAGATCCAATGGTGAATATGTTTCTATTTTGAAAGAGATCCAATGTTGAATATGTTGCTATTTTGAAAGAGATCCAATGGTTAATATGTTGCTATTTTGAAAGAGATCCAATGGTGAATATGTTTCTATTTTAAAAGAGATCCAATGGTGAATATGTTGCTATTTTGAAAGAGATCCAATGATGAATATTTTGATATTTTGAAAGAGATCCAATGGTAAATATATTGCTATTTTTAAAGAGATCTAATAGAGAATATGTTGCTATTTCAAAAGAGATCCAATGGTGAATATATTGCTATTTTGAAAGAGATCGAATGGTGAATATGTTGCTATTTCAAAAGAGATCCAATGGTAAATATATTGCTATTTTGAAAGAGATCCAATGGTGAATATATTGCTATTTTGAAAGAGATCCAATGGTGAATATGTTCCTATTTTTAAAGAGATCCAATGGTGAATATGTTGTTATTTTGAAAGAGATCCAATGATGAATATGTTGCTATTTTGAAAGAGATTCAAATGTGAATATATTGCTATTTTGAAAGAGATCCAATGGTGAATATGTTTCTATTTTGAAAGAGATCCAATGGTGAATATGTTTCTATTTTGAAAGAGATCCAATGGTAAATATATTGCTATTTTAAAAGAGATTCAATGGTGAATATGTTTTTATTTTAAAAGAGATCCAATGGTGAATATGTTGTTATTTTTAAAGAGATTCAATGGTGAATATATTGCTATTTTGAAAGAGATTCAATGGTGAATATGTTGCTATTTTGAAAGAGATCCAATGGTGAATATGTTTCTATTTTGAAAGAGATCCAATGTTGAATATGTTGCTATATTGAAAGAGTTCCAATGGCGAATATGTTGTTATTTTAAAAGAGATCCAATGGTGAATATATTGCTATTTTGAAAGAGTTCCTATGGTGAATATGTTGTTATTTTAAAAGAGATCCAATGGTGAATATGTTGCTATTTTGAAAGAGATCCAATAGTGAATATGTTTTGATTTTAAAAGAGATTCAATGGTAAATATATTGCTATTTTTAAATAGATCCAATGGTGAATATGTTGCTATTTTGAAAGAGATCCAATGGTGAATATATTGCTATTTTGAAAGAGTTCCAATGGCGAATATGTTGTTATTTTAAAAGAGATCCAATGGTGAATATATTGCTATTTTGAAAGAGTTCCTATGGTGAATATGTTGTTATTTTAAAAGAGATCCAATGGTGAATATGTTGCTATTTTGAAATAGATCCAATGGTGAATATATTGCTATTTTGAAAGAGATCCAATGGTGAATATGTTGCTATTTTAAAAGAGATCCAATGGTGAATATGTTGCTATTTTGAAATAGATCCAATGGTGAATATGTTGCTATTTTGAAAGAGATCCAATGGTGAATATGTTTCTATTTTGAAAGAGATCCAATGTTGAATATGTTGCTATTTTGAAAGAGATCCAATGGTTAATATGTTGCTATTTTGAAAGAGATCCAATGGTGAATATGTTTCTATTTTAAAAGAGATCCAATGGTGAATATGTTGCTATTTTGAAAGAGATCCAATGATGAATATTTTGATATTTTGAAAGAGATCCAATGGTAAATATATTGCTATTTTTAAAGAGATCTAATAGAGAATATGTTGCTATTTCAAAAGAGATCCAATGGTGAATATATTGCTATTTTGAAAGAGATCGAATGGTGAATATGTTGCTATTTCAAAAGAGATCCAATGGTAAATATATTGCTATTTTGAAAGAGATCCAATGGTGAATATATTGCTATTTTGAAAGAGATCCAATGGTGAATATGTTCCTATTTTTAAAGAGATCCAATGGTGAATATGTTGTTATTTTAAAAGAGATCCAATGGTGAATATATTGCTATTTTGAAAGAGATCCAATGGTGAATATGTTGCTATTTTGAAAGAGATCCAATGGTGAATATGTTTCTATTTTGAAAGAGATCCAATGGTGAATATGTTGTTATTTTAAAAGAGATTTAAATGTGAATATATTGCTATTTTGAAAGAGATCCAATGGTGAATATGTTTCTATTTTGAAAGAGATCCAATGGTGAATATGTTTCTATTTTGAAAGAGATCCAATGGTAAATATATTGCTATTTTAAAAGAGATTCAATGGTGAATATATTGCTATTTTAAAAGAGATCCAATGGTGAATATGTTGTTATTTTAAAAGAGATTCAATGGTGAATATATTGCTATTTTGAAAGAGATTCAATGGTGAATATGTTGCTATTTTGAAAGAGATCCAATGGTGAATATGTTGCTATTTTGAAAGAGATCCAATGGTGAATATGTTGCTATATTGAAAGAGATCCAATGGTGAATATGTTGCTATTTTGAAAGAGATCCAATGGTGAATATGTTTTTATTTTAAAAGAGATCCAATGGTGAATTTGTTGCTATTTTGAAAGAGATCCAATGATGAATATGTTGCTATTTTGAAAGAGATCCAATGGTGAATATGTTCCTATTTTTAAAGAGATCCAATGGTGAATATGTTGTCATTTTAAAAAGAGATCCAATGGTGAATATATTGCTATTTTGAAAGAGATCCAATGGTGAATATGTTGCTATTTTGAAAGAGATCCAATGGTGAATATGTTGTTATTTTAAAAGAGATTCAATGGTGAATATGTTGCTATTTTGAAAGAGATCCAATGGTGATATGTTGCTATTTTGAAAGAGATCCAATGGTGAATATGTTTCTATTTTGAAAGAGATCCAACGGTGAATATGTTGTTATTGTAAAAGAGATTTAATGGTGAATATATTGCTATTTTGAAAGAGATCCAATGGTAAATATATTGCTATTTTGAAAGAAATCCAATTGTGAATATGTTGCTATTTTAAAAGAGATTCAATGGTGAATATGTTGCTATTTTAAAAGAGATCCAATGGTGAATATGTTGCTATTTTGAAAGAGATCCCATGGTTAATATGTTGCTATTTTAAATGAGATCCTACTTTTCTTCTCCGTATGACATTCTATTACAAATCATATAATGATGGGTTAGATTTAGTTTTTTCTTTTTTTAACTTGATCTTGCTAATTAATTAGGAGGGGGAATGTTCATTAATCATTGACTTTAAAACTAATTTTAATAAATATTTACTTAACAACTTGTTTGAAATCTTTATTTTTAATCATCACCAATATATCAAACCGAATTTAAGGTGAATTAAGTATTTCAAACATAAAATTACATTCAGAAATTGGATGTAAGACAAGAAATTATCAAAAATTATTTAAAAGTTATCAGTGTGGCTCTAGAAATATGATATTTTATCTTTTATGGCTTGTCTGTTTTTTGTTATAAGAGTAAAACAAATGATATTAGCACTGGGGTTTCAAACACAATTACGTACAAAAGGCAGTTATTATGTAATGATGGAGTTATATGGGCTTCATCGTTCGTGATCACCTGAATAATGAAATTATAATTAAATATCCAAGGAAATTATAATACAACCATCCTATCCATGATTGCTGTAAAATTTAATTATTAAATTAATCATTTAAAAATGTGATCAATTACAATCATACCCCAATGAACAAAGTTGTCTCCTCATTATTATTATTATGGTTGATATTATTATTATTATTATTATTATTAGTAGTAGTAGTAGTAGTAGTAGTAGTAGTAACTAAATATCTGATGGTGGTTCCTCGAATAGAAAAACAGCTTTTGTAGTTTTTTTTTTTAAACTTTTAATTGTGATGTGATAATTTCATCATCTTGACTGCCTTCTCTATGAGATGGTAGCAGCATAAAACTTCAATTTTCATGTTTGAGTGCTTTGTGAACTTTATTTCCAAACAATAGTGATATTTTTAATTAAAAAATATACACAAAAACTACTTGCCTGTGATCACAAATGAATTGATAGCCTTAGGCTTTATGATTATTGGAATGGCTGACATTCAAAATTGGACGATTGAAAAATAGGGAGGTACATTTTCCACCAAGAACGATCTTAAAGAGACCCTTAAATATTTGCTATTGATTTGTATTCAAAGCAGTAACATACTGCGATAAAGTTATGACTTGCAATGCTCTTTTTGAAAACTTTTGTTTAGTGTAAAATAAAACTTTCAGAATAATATACGTTTAATAATGGTAATTTCTTTGGAATCGAGTAAAATTTACAAAATATTTTTATACTTTTAAATTGTCAATTCGAAATACGTATCCAATACTTTCATATATATATATATATATATATATATATATATATATATTAGCAGGACGTATGGACCAGCATTGCCTGGTGAAAGCATGACACAAAGCCAGAAAAGATTAGGTAAAAAAAATTTTTAATAATGGTTGTAGTTGGGGGGAGCCATTGTCACTCCTGGAAAATAGCAGGCATTGGCGGCCATGACCCAAATAATATCATCTGGCTTTTATTGGCAGTTGGCAGAAGTCTCTGGCTATTATTGTTAGCACTGGTGGTTACTAGCGAATCGATTAATACTGGTTTGAGTTGATTACTGGCAAGTACTGGCATTTTTGACGTGACCCCCCCCCTCTCAGTGGGGAGTCCAATCGCTCCTCACTGACGCCCCCAAAACACCGGAGAATGCTGGGCAGATATGATTGTTTTATTCGTTGAGTATTGTTGTATGCCCGGGCGACAGCAACCAAACCTTGCTGAAAGAAAGATTTGAGTTATAAATTTTATTGCTTTCGTGAAAACGACAATTTTATGTCACTTTGAGAGACATAACAAAACATAATTAGAATCTCCTGCGAAGGACGAGCACAGGTCACATTGGGTCTGTGACCAAGGCGTGACTCGTATGTGACAAGGAGATTCCGTATTAGGGATCACAGACTTTTAACATTTGGTTGCCATTGACCAGGAAAGACCCTGAGTGAAAGGGAGAGACTGGGGGGAAAGAAAACCCACGGACACAACTTAAAACTTGAAAAAAAGAATCACTGACACAACGAAAAAAAAAAATGCAGACACAGCACAAAAGAAATACAATTCTTTCTTTGTTCTCTTCAAAAGTAAACTTTTCGTGGACTGAGAGACGCCCAGAAGACGCCCATAGCAAGCAGGTTGGGGTGAGTAACAAGTTTCTTTAGAGTTTCTTTTGTCGTCAGAGCGGACGGTTTTGAGGAATGCTTCTAAACAAGTGAGCGAGCGACTGAGCGAGTGTTTAAAAAAAAACAAAGGGAGAGAGAATAAGTGTATTGAAAGTAAATTGAACGTCAGTTGTGTTCACTTTAAAAGTGAAACTGTTTTTTTTTCTCTGCGTCGTAGTTGTATGTTAAATAAAAAAAAATGAAAGGGAAAAGGGGTAAATAGATTGAGCGTCAGTGTGTGTTTTGTTCTGCGTCGTACTTGTTTAAATCAAGAGAAAAAAGAAGAGAGAGAGAAGCGATGTGGTTTTTCCGTTTTCTTCAGTATTATTGTTGCTGTTGATTTGGATTTCTTCTCGTTTCGTTAATTGTTGGTTAGAGAGCATAAAAGGAAATGAGTAGCGAATATATAAAATTAGCAGTGGAAGAGAGAGATGTTGGGGTCAGAAAGGGGGGTGATGGGTGGCGACGACGAGCTGAAGGGGAAAGCGCTAGTGGATTGAGTATTGAGGTGCGGGCAGTCAGACGGCCCCAGCGATCAGCTGAATGGTATCAAGGCGGAGGTCAGGAGAGGCGAAAGTGAACTAAAACCACTGAGGTTGATAGAAGCTTCTCGAACCCTCATGAGGAGTCTGGAAGTACCAGAGTTCAGAAGGGATCCTAATGAACTAGATAATTGGATACAGGCAATATCGAAAAAAAAAAAAAAAAAAACGGTGTATGGCCTACAGGACGCAGAGATGGTTTTATTGATATATGAAGCTGCTCGAGGACTGGCGTTGAGGTTTATTGGATGACAGATTAAAGAACAACCCTGGCTGACATAGAAACAACTGCAATGAACGAACAGCCCTTGATGCTATGAGAGAGATGGTTCAAATTCGACAGAAACCCAGCGAGATAACCACGTTAGGAGAGCGGATCTCTGGATTAGTTAGGAGAGCCTTCTCCGATGATATTGTGAGAGAAGGTAGGGCTGTCCAAGCCCTGTTGGCGGCTATACTTGGAAAGACTTTAAAGGATAGAGACGTCCGAACTGATGTCATTAACGGTAGCCCGGTCGATTTACAGAAGGCAGTTGAATTAGCCCAGAATAGTGAATATGGATGAGAATCCGCCGTCCCCGACTACAACAATCAGCTGATAGTGGAAGTAGCGTCCTCGGTTCTCAGACACTTTGTTAACACTCGTAGAGGTACGTATTTGAGATTACGGGTGATAAGCTTGATATTAATGCTGAAGGTGATCTAAAGGGCAGTGGTGTGGTGGTGGGCACTGGCTGCCTTTGCAACTGGCAGTCACTTGAGGTCATGATCAGTTGGCCTCTATTGAACTACTTCAAACTTAAATTGTCTGGCTGCAAGAAGCACCTCGAGGCTGTTTGCGCTGATGACAGAGGTAACTCCGGTCCAAGCCCACCTGCAGCCCAGATGACTACACTTGAAGAGAACCTAGTTCCTGACGAGCAACCAGAGAAAGGCAGCATGCATGTTGGAAGCTGAGATACAGAGTCAATGTGAGCGGCCTTGATTATTTTTCCCCTCTTTTTTCTGTTTTCTTGGAGTTCTGGACTGCCAAGGAGGATCCTGATCATGACCAGTTAAGGTGTGAAGAAAGCAGACTAGTTCAATAAAAAGCGGGTACTAGTTACCCAGAATAGGGGCAGTAGCCATGTGACTTTTATAATTTTTGATTGAAAAAAAATGAGTAATTTTTATAATTTTTGATTGAAAAATTTTTGAGCAACTTTTATAACTTGTTTGAAAAAAAAAAAAGACTTTTCATAATGCATGAAAAAAAACTTTTATAATTTGTGGATAATTCTGTGGAAAAAGAAAACGGTGAGTGACTTATAATTTTGTGAGAAATTCCGAATGACTTTTAAATAATTTTTGTAATGTGCCAAAAAAAAAAAAAAGATGACTTCTATATTTGTGAAAAAAGTTTTTGGTGACTTTTATAATTGTGTTATAATTATTATTTTTTTATTGAAAAAAAAAAAAAAAATGAGTAACTCTTATAGTTTCTTGAAAAAAAAAACTCTTATAATTGTGTTAGAAAGAAAAAAAGAGAGAAGGACTTCAGGGAAAAAAAACAAGAATATTGCTTTGATGAAAACGACAATTTTATGTTACTTGGAGAGACATAACAAAGCATAATTTCGTTTCTGATGCAATGAGTGCTTACTCAGGGTTGTTTGGTCTCAGGATCGAGAGGTCACAGGGTTAATCTCTCGATTGTGAAAAACAGGCCTAAGAGAGTTTGCAAAATCACAGGTGCATACGGGGAGTAAGGGATTTCCTTGAGGTGACATAATTAGTGGCGATTGGTCCAGGCAGCAGCCTGACCTACCCCATCACCTGACTACATAAATGAGTCCCCGGGCTGAAATCGCCAGACTTGGAGCTGACATTCGAGAGAAATCAAATACAATCGAAGAGTCGTCGCCCCCTTCCTCTCTTCCCAAACCGTCACCACCGCAAAACCGAGAGTAATTAATCTAATTGGGACTCAGTAGAGTTTTGTTAAAATCAACAACTGAACAATTGTGTATGTATTTTGTACATCTTGAAATAAAAACCAGTAAAATATAACTGAGTCTTTCTTTTGTGTGACATTGATTTCCAGTGTGACAGATCGACAAAGCAGCGGCCTATCAACCTGAAAGTGAAAGTAATTCCGACCGAATCGATTGACGGGTTCTGCTACGTTGAGATACCTTGCGAAGAATCCCCTGCGAAGGACGAGCACAGGTCACATTGGGTCTGTGACCAAGGCGTGACTCGTATGTGACAAGGAGATTCCGTATTAGGGATCACAGATTTTTAACATTTGGTTGCCATTGACCATTGACAAATGTTGATATTTACATAATAGGTGTCTACTTTTTCCAGTGGTGCTCTGATTCTATTCATGATATAAACTTCTTCAGAATTATCTGAGTCTGCACCTCCCACTTCTATTTACCTCCTCGAATTCTTTTTTGCAATATCAGCAGGTTTCTTTTTCATGTTTAATTTAAAACATTTTTTTCGTGTTTAATTTAAAACATTTATCCGCTATATGTCCTACAGTAGTGACACATGGCATATCTAAAAGGCACTTACTTGTCCTGTGTATTGCTTCACAATGGGCACACTGATCTGAGCTCCTATCATATTATTTTAGTCTGCCCACGTGGTAGTGAGAAAATTTTGTTTACTTCCATTTCTTTTGTTTGAATGTCTTATAAATGTTTGGAACCAGATTCCACGTTGACCATTATGTTGAAGGCTTCATTAAAGGTGATTGTGTCCCTCTCTACCAGTAGTCTCCTCTGGATGATGTTATTGATTACTTCTACAACTAGTTTCTCGTAGCATTTCGTCTAAAAATATTCCAAAACGAGAATCTTCACAAAAGCTTCTCTGCCACATAGTCTGTGATCGACTTGCCTAGCTGACAGTTTTTTGTATAAAATTTGGTCTCTGAACGATCATAAACGGTTTCTCTGGAATAAATAAACTTGACATTTATTTGTACATCTTTCTCCCACAAACCGATAAAAGAATAGCCCACCTCTTTTTCACGTGAGCCATATATGTCAGATTATTGTTTGTTTTGAAATATATTTGGTCCTATTGTTCACTTGAACTATCAAACTATTCCAATCGACTGAAGAATTTGTAATGAACTCACAAGCGGAAAGTGATTTATAAACTTGCTTTATTTCAGTCGTTAATTACATACTATTACTGATAATGGCGTCGCCACACTGCATGTATAGAAAAACTCGGATGTGAGTTGGCTTCAAGGGAAACTACTCTATCTTCAAGGGAAACTACTCTATCTAAACATGTTTACATACTTTACAGTTCTGATAACCAAAGTAATAATGAAAGGAAGCGTGTTTAACAGTAATAAAATAACATTCATGTATATCAAAGAAAATTGAAGATAAAAGTATTATATTACAATTTATAGTATTTTACCAGCACGATTAACTTTTTTTATGAAGTTTTAAATGATAATTATTCTGTATTTTTATCTCTGTTTTTATATATTGAGTTTCATTGGAGAAATTCAAGGACAAGTGAAAAGAATAGATAACAGTGGAAGGTTAGAGATTACAGAGGAATGATTCGCAAGGTCAAAGAGAAGGTCAATGACAAAGGTTTGTCTGCAGGTGTGAGAAAAGGTAGCTTAATTGGGATTTGCGATCACTAGCTAAGAGACTGTGAACGAAATTTCTGTTCTGAAACGAATCAAACTGCCAGTCAACTTTCATTTTGATATTGAGAGAATCTTTTTCAAGAGAAAAATCTCTGACTACCCTCTTTGTATTATGAGCATTCTTTCCAGCCAACTTTCTATAACGATCACAAATTTTATTTCAGGACTTGTTTAAAGACAGTTAAAGTGCTCTTTGGCTTTGGTGGGCAAGAAGTTGTGTTTTGATAAAAAAAAAAAATCACTGGTTCTCACTGGGTTTATGTCAGAAACAGCATCTAGCATATCTTCGAAAGAAAATTGGTCGAAATTCAAACTGTGCAGTTTGAATGTTGGAAACTTGTGTGGAAGGTCTGGTGAAATTGCTGATTTAGTCACATTGAATAACCGAGAGTCCTTGAGTTAGATGTAGAAGAGTTGAAATAGCAAGAAGATCAATTGACAGAAAAAAATATAGATGGAAGTGTTAAGAGTGGATTTGAGAGAAAGAAGGACAAATAAAAACCTGGTCAGAGATAGGTGGCTTTGAAAGTCAGTTTCTAAAAGTCGTTCAACATATGTCAGCATGTAAAAGAATGTTAAACCATTTAATATTATTGTTATTATTACTATTACTACGACTAGCAAAATTATTTAGAAATCGCAGAGGAATATTCAGCCAAGACACAACCATTGCTTGTTGACATACACGAACAATAAAATTTCTTATATCCCGCCAGCACATTTTACTGTTAATTTTTTAAATATTAAAGATCGTCTCTTGGTTCCTTTTAGATAACGAAGGGCTTGTTTTGCACGAATAAGGTCCTTAACTGTCGATTTTGATAAGTTTTGAGATAGCTTTGTTACAGTGTAACATATATCAGGCCTAGTGGCGATCATCAAATAGATGAGTCTTCCAATCATTTCTTTGTATAATCGATCATCTATTGATTTTGTTTCAGTCTCTATATTTTTATTTATATCCCTCTCAACGGGAGTTGTACGTGGTTTATAATCTTGCATTCCGAACTTGAGCAGAATTTTTTCAATATACCGTGATTGGTTCATTGTTGTAGTTTCATTTTCATAGGTAAACTTTATACCGAGGAACCATGACAATTGTCCAAGATCGGCCATTTTAAACTTTTTATTTAATTTATTTTTAACATCTTTTAAAGTGTTGTCACAATTTGAAGTCAACCCCAAAAACAAAATCAACAATTTATTACCTATATTTTTGGTATACATGCATGCGTATATGAGACATTGTTTGAATTCTTGTTCTATTAAATAATTATGGAGTGTTAAAATTCCAATTGTGAGCGCTTTAATTTTATTTTATTTCGGACTATTAGTCTCATCTTATCTTTTTTATTGGTGCACAACGTTTCGGCCAACTTCCTCTGGCCTTCGTCAGGTGGTAACCGCGACGGATAGGAACTTCGAATCTCCTAACTGCATTCTCAGCCATCATTGCCATCCGTAGTTGTTGTCGTCTCATCACATTTTTGACCAATTACCTCTGGCACGCTTTGGGTGGGATTGAAACCGCTATCTTCAGACAATGTTCATCTGGAACCGTAGAGATTCAACTGCGCCACGGGCCCCGAAGGGCGATCAAGGTTGGATTCTTTGATCTTATAAATCCACATTTATTTATTATTATCTGATCTTCCATCGTCGGGTCCGTACCGATTGGTATATATATATATTATTCCTTATTGGAATTTTTTATTTTTGAGATGAGCATTGTATGTTAATTTTATTTTATTTCGGACTATTAGTCTCATCTTATCTTTTTTATTGGTGCACAACGTTTCGGCCAACTTCCTCTAGCCTTCGTCAGGTGGTAACCGCGACGGATAGGAACTTCGAATCTCCTAACTGCATTCTCAGCCATCACTGCCATCCGTAGTTGTCGTCTCACCACATTTTTGACCAATTACCTCTGGCACGCTTTGGGTGGGATTGAAACCGCTATCTTCAGACAATGTTCATCTGGAACCGTAGAGATTCAACGTCTCTATCAACTGCGCCACGGGCCCCGAAGGGCGATCAAGGTTGGATTCTTTGATCTTATAAATCCACATTTATTTATTATTATCTGATCTTCCATAGTCGGGTCCGTACCGATTGGTATATATATATATATTATTCCTTATTGGAATTTTTTATTTTTGAGATGAGCATTGTATGTTAATTTTATTTTATTTCGGACTATTAGTCTCATCTTATCTTTTTTATTGGTGCACAACGTTTCGGCCAACTTCCTCTGGCCTTCGTCAGGTGGTAACCGCGACGGATAGGAACTTCGAATCTCCTAACTGCATTCTCAGCCATCACTGCCATCCGTAGTTGTTGTCGTCTCACCACATTTTTGACCAATTACTCTGGCACGCTTTGGGTGGGATTGAAACCGCTATCTTCAGACAATGTTCATCTGGAACCGTAGAGATTCAACGTCTCTATCAACTGCGCTACGGGCCCCGAAGGGCGATCAAGGTTGGATTCTTTGATCTTATAAATCCACATTCATTTATTATTATCTGATCTTCCATAGTCGGGTCCGTACCGATTGGTATATATATATATATTATTCCTTATTGGAATTTTTTATTTTTGAGATGAGCATTGTATGTTAATTTTATTTTATTTCGGACTATTAGTCTCATCTTTTCTTTTTTATTGGTGCACAACGTTTCGGCCAACTTCCTCTGGCCTTCGTTAAAGTTTGAATCAAAATCAATAAAATCAGATTCCTTGGTGATAACGTGCGCTGTAGTGCCACAGTCTATAAGAAGATTTTTACCATTTGTCGTATTGTCAAAGTTACATGTGAATAGAAATGTATGTTCTTCTCAAAGTTCTCAACATTTTTTACGGAGTCCATTTTTGAGCTTTTATCTCGACATTGGAAACTTTTGTGGTTCGGTTGTCTACAATTATAGCAGATAATTTTATTCTTTTTTTTGGGAAAATTACTTTTGGGGAAAACATTGCAGTAAGATGTGTAATTTGGTTGTGTCTGCTTTCGAGAAGCATTTTTGAACTTCATAATATTGCTGGAATTATTATTGTCTACGAGCATCTGATTCGTCGCTTCGTAACTACGCAATGCCATTTTAAATTCACTGAAATTTATAGGTTTGTCTTTTTGCATTATAACAATTGTAAATGGTTTAAAATTGGCTGGAAGTCCCTTAAGGGTTATTGATATTATTATATTGATATTGCTTATTATTTCACCCGAGAGTTTTAAGGCATTGGCGGTTGTTTCTGCCCTTAACGTAGTCAGTAATAGTTTCATCCTCATTACGTTTTAGAGACGTTAGTTCTGTATATAAAGATATAACTTTCAGTCTCCCTTTTAATAAATAATGCTCTCTTTAACATGTTCGATGCTTTCCATCCATCATCCAAGGCTTATAATCAGAGATAGACTTCTATCATCCAAGCATTGAATTAGTTCTGCAAAAACAGTCACGTTCTTTTCAAGAAATTCAGGGTCATTAGGATTCTCTGTTGGAGATTGTATAACTTTGTGTAGTTTCTGAATCCTTAAATACCCCAGAAATTTCGCCTGCCACAATTCGAATTTAGATTGAGAACTGTCAAAGACGATGGCTGGGCCCATAATCTGTTAAGTGTTGAGACATTATGTTGAACAAAGATGGCAGCAGTAAATCAAATTGGCGAAGAATCAATGTAGTCCCTAGCTTGAGTGCTAAGTAATTTCTAGTAACAAAGATGGCGGCGAAGAATCAAATGCAGGTTCCTGACAGAGACAACGGTGAACTGATTGAATCCAAAATTCAACAATCTTTATAGTAACTTTGGAAGCTTTTGGTTATTGTTGTGGTGGCAACTACTTATTTGCATATGCAAATAACATAACACTATAAATGGCAAGCCTAGGTTGGCCTTGGGGTGTCTTACTCAAATGCCACCAGAAGTGACGCCGAAGAGCGTACATGTCCTCCCACCAAGACTATCTGACTCGACACCGTCATTTGTACATATTGTAAATATACCTTTTCTTAATACACTTATTATTGCGTTATCTTGTTGTTTGCGTCTTCATTGTATTTCCTTACTAATTATTGTTCAACCTTGCAACCACAACAGTTGGCGACGAGATATGAAGTGTCAAATATAACAGTTTGACGAAGAACTAGTTAAAAAAAAAAAAAAAAAAGTACAACGCAAAGGTTGACCATTTTTTTTAAGGAATGCAAAGTGTTGACGAGCAAACGGATTTTACGCTAAAGAGAAGTTTCAACTCAAGTGAAAAAAAAAAACCTCTATCGTGGCAAAAGCGACAATTTCCGCCGTTTTCTGGGAATCCGACTTGCAAACGAATGTAAAAGTGAATTTTTGTTTGTCGCTACACGACAAATCTTACTAAAGGACCAACTTGCAAACGAAAAGTGAACTTTGTTCTGTCGCAAAAACGACAGGTCAGACCTGTATTACGAAAAGCAAGGAAGTAACCTACGAAAAAAGTTCACCAGTGGATTCTAATTACTGTTCTCCGTAAACAAAACAACAACTAAAGGACTTTTTAATTAATGTTTTGGTTGACGTCGGTACTAAAAGGAAATACCACAGCTAAAACTAAAATTCAAGGAAAGTATTTTTTTTTTCTTGAAGTTGTCACTGAATAACGGATAATACAGTAAAACGTCATGGGAAAAAAAAAAGTAATCTCAATTTAAGAGGTATTTTAATTACTAAAATACTAGAGAAAAAAAAACTCAAAGAACTAAATGTACTGCATACATTTATTCAATTGTGACTCGATTAAGAGAAAAAAAAAAAAAAACTTTTATTTTGTGGAAAGAGTTACTTATTAGTAAGTGCCTAAAAACGGAAAGTCAATTTCATTTCGTGATTCCAGATAAACCTGTTTTATTTTTTTTTGCAGCGTGACTCGCAAAAAGAATATATTATTGCAAGCAGCGATATTATTATTGAAAACAGGAGCTTACAGCAATTTGCTTTTTTGTTGTAACCCAAACCGGTGTATATGGTACATGGTACAATATTTTTTTTAACTACACACTAAAAAAAAAAAAAAAAAAAAAAAAAAAAAACATGGAAGACTTATCAAAAATGTTCATGCAATTTTTACAAGCACAAGCTACACAAAACGAGCTTTTGCAAACACAAATACAGGCACAGGCTGACCGCGAGGAAAAGAGAGAGGACAGATTATTGAAATGGTAGCAGGAACAAGAAGAAAAGCAGAAGATGGCACAATTAAAGCAGAAAAAACTGCAATTGGAACAGGAAGAAAAGCATAAGAAACTACAATTGGAATATGAAGAAAGACAAGAGGAACGTTTTGCTAAAACACTGGAACTACTAAAGAGTAATCGAGAAAATGTCGATAGTGTTAATTTCTCCCATACAACTATTTTTAATAGCATGGACACATTTCATTATGTGCCTGAGGAAGAGAAGAATTTTGAAGCATACTACACAAGATACGAGGATGTCTTTCAACTGGACTGTAAAAATTGGCCAAATAGTCAGAAAGTGAGCCTCTTACTCAGAAAATTGGGTACATCAGAACACAGCAAATTCGTAGATTACATATTACCTAAAAAAACTGCGGAATTAGAGTTCATGGAAGCTGTAAAATTACTAAAAGAATTATTTAATCCAAATATATCTCTTTTTCATAAAAAATGGCTGTGCATGAATCTAAGAAAGATGGACAACCAAGATTATTTGACATACGCATCAGTTGTCAATAAAAACTGTGATAATTTTAAGCTTGCAGAACTAACGGTAGAATATTTTAAATGTCTAATCTTCGCTCAAGGGTTAGTTTCCACGAAAAATGCAGAAATACGCAGACGAGTGTTGTCTAAGCTGGAATCTGAGCAAGATTTAACCCTCCAGAAACTAGCAGAGGACTGTGAAAGGGCCATTACACTAAAAAAGGATTTAAAAAATATAGAAGAATCCGGAGTGGCATATGTAAGAAAAGTTAGAAAACCATACGCACCAACCAAGAACTTTACAAAGAAAAGCAATGGAACGGGATATTCCAAAGATAATAACCATAAATATAGTACAGAATATGACAAGCCTCTTCCTAGATATAACTGTAAGAGATGTGCAGAAAAGCATTGGGAATCAGATTGTCCTTATAAGAAGAAAAAATGCTACATTTGTAAGAAGGTGGGGCACAAAAGCGATTGCTGCAGATATAAAGATTACACCAGAAAGAGAGTACAGCAAACAAAATCAAATACAAAATTAGACAAAGATCGGCGAAAATACGTAAAAGTGGAAATATTTAAAACATCAATAAAGTTACAACTCGACTCCGGCTCCGATGTTTCTATAATAAACCTGAATACGTGGAAAAAGTTGGGAAAACCGGCCATGATGAAAACTAGTAAAGCAGCCCGGACGGTAACTGGTGGTGGTATAAAATTTGAAGGAGAAGTTGTCCTCCCGATAAAATTGAAAGGGATTTCGAAGAAATTAAAAATATTCGTACTAAAAAATAGTGAAAATCTGTTTGGAATAGATTTAAATGAGAAATTCGGACTATGGGATAAGCGAATCAATACATTCTGTAAAAAATTAGAATTTTCTTCTCCAACAACAGTAAATATAAAAGACGATTTAAAAGAATTATTTCCTGAGGCATTCACGACTAACTTAGGTCGCTGCAATAAATTCAAGGCCTCGTTTGAACTTAAAGAAAACGCCAGCCCAATTTTTAGAAAAAAGCGAAATGTTCCGTTCGCTGGGTTGGAAAAGATTGATAAAGAATTAAATAGATTGGAACAGACGGGAATTCTATCAAAAATAGAACACAACGAGTGGGCAGCCCCCACTGTATACGTAAAGAAAAAGAATGACGAAGTTAGAGTGTGCGCAGACTTTTGGACCGGGGTCAACTCGCTATTAAAAGATCACCATTACCCCCTACCAAGCCCAGAGGAAATATTCACGAAGTTGAATGGGGGTAATATCTTCTCCAAGATAGACTTGAGCGACGCATATTTGCAAATACCGGTCGAGGAGAATTGATCAAAAATACTATGCATCAATACGCATAAGGGATTATACAAATACAACCGATTGCCTTTTGGCATCAAAGTAGTGCCTGCCATCTTTCAGCAAGCGATGGACACCATGCTAAGTGGTATTGAGTGTGCATGTGCATACCTGGACGACATTGTTGTCAGGAGCAAATCCCTAGAAGAACATAAGGAACATTTGAAACAAGTATTTACTCGAATACAAGAATTCGGCTTTAAAGTAAAAGAAAGTAAATGTGACTTTTGTATGAGCGAGATTAAGTATCTTGGACACATAATAAACAAACATGGACGACGTCCAGACCCAGACAGATCTGCGGCAATAAAAAATATGCCAGCACCCGATAATGCAACAACCTTGCAGAGTTTCTTGGGACTCGCAAATTATTACCAATCTTTTATTGAAGGAATGCATAACTTGCGAGCCCCCTTAAATAATCTGCTTAAAAAGGATACACCGTGGAACTTGACGCAAGAATGTCAAACCGCTTTGGACAAAATAAAGAGCGCACTAACATCCGAATTATTCTTAACGCACTTTGATACAAACTTAAAAATAGTCGTCACTAGTGACGCTAGCTCCTACGGCTTAGGAGCATGCATTCAACATATTATGCCGAATGGGTCTAGAAAACCAATAGCGCACGCTTCGAGAACGCTGATACCAGCCGAAAGGGCATATTCACAAATCGAAAAAGAAGCGTTGAGCATAATCTTTGCCGTGACTAAATTTCACCGATATTTATATGGTAGACAATTCATACTTGAAACCGACCATAAACCGTCAGTCACAATCTATGGATCAAAAAAAGGATTGCCGGTATACACCGCAAATAGATTGCTGCGCTGGGGTACAATACTACTTAATTACGATTTCCAACTACAACATCTAGCATCAAAAAAGATTTGCCATGCGGATGGACTGTCAAGACTGATACCACAGAAACACAATCTGGAAGAATCAGTCATTGCAGCAATTCATACAAATGTTGAAGTAAAAAATATGGTAGCAAACATCATTAAGGAACTACCCGTAACTTTGTCGGACATTAAAAGGGAAGCCGAGAAAGACGAATATATAAAGGACATAAAAGAGAAAATTATAACGGACACAAAGGTGCAGGAAGTTTTCTCCATATGTGATGATGTGTTACTGTACAGCGAGAGAGTGGTAATACCCAAAACATTGCAGAATAGGATGTTAAGAGATTTCCACACAGGACATCCGGGGATAAATCGAATGAAGTCGTTAATGAGAAGCTACGTGTACTGGCGTAACATGGACACTGACATAGCGACAACAATTGATAAATGTAAAGGATGCCAGTTAGCGGCAAAATCTCCACCTATAGTACACAAACCTTGGCCGAAAACCGACCAACCATGGTCGAGAATCCATATGGACTTCGCTGGTCCAGTAGGTGAAAACTATTATTTAATTGTAGTGGATAGTTTCACAAAATGGCCGGAGGTAATGCGTTGCAGGAATCCAACAACGAACAACTCAATAGGGTTCCTACACGAGTTGTTTGCAAGATTCGGTGTACCAGACACACTGGTCACTGACAACGGAACGCAGTTCACATCCGCAGAGTTTAAGGAATTTTGCGACACGTTCTGAGTGAAGCACATCACGACTCCGCCGTATCATCCAAGGTCGAACGGCCTCGCGGAAAGGTTCGTGGACACGCTAAAATGAGCGTTAAAGAAATCCATTGGAACACCAACAGAAAAAGCTTTGCAACAATTCTTGCAAGTATATAGGATTACACCACATCCTAGTACACCATCAAACATATCACCAGCTGATCTAATGTTTGCCAGAAAGGTAAAATCAGCGTTTGACAAACTATTGCCAAGGCAGGCAATTATCTGAAACACTACACACACGAGAAGAAAGAAATATAACTCGGGAGATCGAGTATATTTTAAGTGCTACAGAAATAACACATCTTACTGGGAATGTGGAGTAGTGGATAAACGCATTGGTGATTGTACATACATGATTAAAGGTCCACAGAATATACATAAAAGGCACCTAAATCAGATAAAAAAACGTCATATCCAAGATGATGATGATACGACAACAGTCGAAGAGGAGGACACCATAGATATCATATACGAATCTTTTAATTTGGAACCGCCTCAAAATGCACCTGAACCCCGAAGATCAGGTAGGAAAAGAAAAGTGAATGAACCATTAATGGTAAACCCAAAAAGAAAAAGATATTGAAATCTGTGTGACTTCAAATCTTGGGAGGGGGGTGTTGTGGTGGCAACCACTTATTTGCATATGCGAATAACATAACACTATAAATGGCAAGCCTAGGTTGGCCTTGGGGTGTCTTACTCAAATGCCACCAGAAGTGACGCCGAAGAGCGTACATGTCCTCCCACCAAGACTCTCTGACTCGACACCGTCATTTGTACATATTGTAAATATACCTTTTCTTTAATACACTTATTATTGCGTTATCTTGTTGTTTGCGTCTTCATTGTATTTCCTTACTAATTATTGTTCAACCTTGCAACCACAACAGTTATAAAAACGATCGTCGAAATCATTGGAGTTATACCCCCATTAGGAGTCAAAAACATTTTAACAATTACTACTACTACTACTACTACTACTACTACTACTACTAGCACAATTATTTAGAAATTGCAGAAGAATATCCAGTCAAAACGCAACCTTTGCTTGTCGACATACACGAACAATAAAATTTCTTATATCTTGCCAACACATTGAATTTTTTGTTGAAAAAAAAAAAAAAACGATAAAATAAATCAACTGTTTAAAAGTTTGAACACTATTTTACATTGTTTACTTAAATCTTTTCTAAATATTCGGATTCAAATTTAAGTATTTCTGAACCGTCAAATAAATTGTATAAAAAATTTTTATTAGGACATTCATAGTTATGGATGTCCTAATAAAAATGGTTGTGGATGTCCTGAAAATGAAAAAAGTTTAAATGAAAATGAAAAAAAAATTAAATGAAAATAAAAAAAAATAATACAAAGATTATTTGATCCTAAAAATTCGAGAATTTCAATTGAACTAAAAACTTAAATTTAAAGATTTGGAAAAATATTCTATTTTTATTTAGGTCTATATCATTTTAATTAGCAACTACAAATCATCCCAATATATGTTAGACTCTTTCACCAAGAGAAGGTAATGCTTTGGAGGATGGTATCATGATGAATGAACATATGCTACATTACCATCACTCCATCCAACCAGGGAGATAATGCTTAGTAGGGGATGGTCTTATGAAAACAGAACTACATTATCACTACGATCCCTAAACTATTTTAGACTAGTGTTACTACTGACGACCAAGGAAAGAGTCTATCAGGCATACACAGTGTGATAATGTATGGAAGTGAAAACTAGCTAGACAGTGGAAAACATGCATTGCATGTTGAGAAAGTATATGAGACTGATACGATGGATGTATAATGTGAGTCTCAAAGATAAAGTTAGTTCCGATGAGCTCAGAGGAAGATTAAATGTACAGCATAGGGAGATGTGAGCAGAACAGGACACTTTGATGGTATAACCATGTTGAAAGAATGACTGTTCTTGGATCAGGAGATACACAATCATTGTACAAGGAAACACCAAGAAAAACATGGGAGGACTTTGTAAAACGGACATTAAAACGATAAGTAGTAGTAGTAGTAGTAGTAGTAACTACATTATAAATACAATTTGATATAATGCATTCAATTTTAATATGAATAATTTGACATATTAGAAATACTCTAAATTATAACGTTTAAATAAAGTTTATTGGCGATACATTAAAATCATCTATACTCCTATATTTTTTGTGTGTATTGATATTCATATTAAAAAAAAGAAATAGATGGATCGTGGAATTGTATTTATCTGCAAAAGATCTAGCTAATTTGCATATTCTTCTAAACATTCATTTTAATTAATTCCCTATTATTTTATGAATATTCTAAACTTATATAATTGTGTTTTACTATTTAATGACCGAGTTTAAAATGTTTTGAGAATTAAATAATAAAATTGTAAAATAGAAAAAAATGGCGATAACTTACTTGCCCTGAGAAGTTGATAACCAACAGACATGTTTTTGAATCCGATATAATTATTCAATGAGCTATTGTATAGAAAATGCCGTCAGAAAATAGTCCTGTGAAGTTCATTTTTAGCGGTCATGGTTTTCGATGAACTATTATCAGATCTAAATTATTAATGTAAAATATTCGTTAAAAATAATTTTCTTTTTACCTTAAAAACTTATAAGGTTTATTTTGAAAGTATTCTATAGGTCTATATTAATAGTCTATGAATGAAAGTCCTACTTCTAATAGACCATTGATCACAAAAAGCAGGTTAAACAGGGACAGCTGATGTTGAATATGAGATATCTGAATAACCGATATGAGGATTGGCCTACCTTTTTGGAGCATTTGTCAACAGCTGTGTTGAACTGAAAGTTATTTATTTCTACCTTTTAGATGGATAGAAATGAATGAAATTCGCTATGAAAAAGGAACAAATAAATAAAATAATTAAAAACAATTAGAAGGAATGAATAATTTATTATGAAGACTTAAATACAAGAAAGACATTTAACATGGGCAATTAAACAATGACAATTCACCCCCATAATTTGAATAATAGATTCAATTAGAAGTTTACAGAAACTTATTGGTTGAGTACATCATCAGTTGATTAAGCTAAAACATTGCAATTCTTTTTGAAATTGAAGATAAGAATTTTATAGAATGCGCATTTGCATCTCTATGATAGGCCTTGTCTGTCGGTAAGTCATGCCTCAGTTTGTGAAAACATTTTCATTGCATAGATGGAATAGGCACATCTTATACGACATCAGTTGAGGCATCTCTGTAAGAAGTTTTGTTTATTGGTCCGTGACATTAGCTGTAAGAATCTGTTGGTTCCTTGCGCCATTGCACAGAAAAATAACAACAAAAAAAAAAAACAACAAAAGAAAAAATCAAGAACCTTCTTGGTCTCTTTTGTTTTTGTTTTTTTTTTTACAAAGGAGGCGCAACTTACCAAGGCCCAGAGGTCACTCGAGGATAAGGATTAATGAGTGTAGAGAGGTCAAGGGGAACATGTTGCAGTCATTGTTAGTAGTGGAAATTTAGTCAATTGGGTTAATTAAGAGGATGGTTCATCAAGACTTTGTTCATGTTGGACTTGAAGACATATTGTAGTCAGTTGGAAAGCAGGCATGCAGGTCTCAGAAAGAAAATTTGTTCATAGAATCTACGTTTAGGTTTGGGCACACATAAAGAGTGGGGAAAATTATTGATAGTGGTTTCAACTTGAGAAGTGTTTTTCATGAAAGTCAGGACAGGAGGAACCATAGATTGGAGCTCAGAAGAGCACTTACCATGAAAATAACGATAAAACAGAGACAGGCTTGCAAAGTCTCTTGTCGGGAAGAGGTTGCAGGGAAGAGAAAAGGGCATCCCCCACCAGGCCACAAAGTCTATTTTGAACTCTGTCAAGGTAGGATAAGCTGCTTCTAGCAGATCCTGCCCATATATGGCAACGGTACTCCATCCTTGGACGTACATGGCTCTTATACAGGTAGAGAATTGCATCAGATACTGGAGTGGTAGAACGATCCCACCATTTTTCCAGCAGCCTTGGCAATGGATTTGATGTATATATTCCATCTCAGATCGAGAGTAAAGGTCAGACCCAGAAGCTTGTCAAAACATGGAGAAACATTCATTTCGATTGATGCCAAATGGGGATCAGAGCGTTGATGAGGGAAAGATAGAAGCTTGGTTTTAGATGCATTAAAAGTAACCAGCCATCTCTTTCTTCATTGCACTTTATCGTTTATGGTCTTTGAAGTGTTGTCATAGATGGTAGTGCTGTCAGCATAAATGTCTACAAATGATCTTAGGATGTGATTTGGGAGATCATTGATGTAGATCAAGTAGAGAGTTGGGCCCAGGATGGACACCTGAGGAGCTCCAGCATTAATACTGTGAGCTTCTGATTTCCGCCATCAACAACTATTCTTATGAAATTATCAGAGAGAAATGATTTAATAATTGAAAAGATATTTCCAACTATACCGAAGCTGGAGATTTTGTAAAGTAGACCGTTATACCATACTCTATCGAAGGCTTTCGATATGTCAAGGGTAATTGCCCTGGAAAGGAAACCTACATCGAGAGATTTGCTAATGCTATGAGATATAACTTTAATTTAATTTGCGAAGTTATGTTGCAAGATGCAAATCAATGATTTCTGTAGAGAATAGAAAGCGGCATCTGGACTTCGTCAGATGTAATGAAGATCATGACTCTTTATATTGGTCAAAAATGCTTTTTAGTGATGAAAGCAAGCTCAATAGGCTAGGCAGTGATGATAGGCAGTACGTCCCACAGAGGAAAGACGAAAAATTTAATCCTAGGTGCTCAGTTTCAATGCTGCAAGGTGGTGGAGGTTCAGTTTTGGTGTGGGGCAATATTAGTACTAATGGTCCAGGACCTATAGTTCGCTTGCAAGGTCGAATTAATTCAACCAAGTACATTAATATGTTGACTAAGCATTTTCTACCTTACTTTGGTCGGAGTTTGGATGATAATCTCATTTTTATGCAGGATAATGCTCCCATTCAAACAGCTTACAATGTCAAGAGGTTCCTGGAAGAGCATGATATTCTGTGTTGGATTGGCCTGCACAATCTCTAGACCTCAATCCTATCAGAAACGTATGGCATTACATCAAGCAACAGCTACGCAATGATAAAATTTAAAATTTGGAAGAACTTTGGACATAATTTAAAGAAAAGTGGTATGCCCTTTCCATGGAGTATTGCTGCAGTCTAATTCAAAGGATTCCCAAAAGATTGCAGGCTGTCACATTGCAGAGGGGCTATGCTATTAAATATAAACTAGTTCATTGTGTTCCTGTTGTATTTATGTTGCAGTAATTTCCTAAAGTTACATTTAAATAACAATTTTCGATTGTGCAGACTTTCTTTTTGCCTCCTCAATTTGAAGTTATTTTTTTAAATTGAAATGAGCATTAGAATATTTCAATTAAAAGTCAAATAAATAAAAATAAATAAAATAGGTAAAATTATAAAACAATAAAAGGCAAATCAAACGAGGTATAGTTTGCTAAACAGTTACATTAAATTTAGCTTAAATTTGCAGTTTTTGAAAAAATTACAAGTCCAGACTTTTTTTTTGCCACCTATATATATATATATATATATATATATATATATATATGATGATTGCAACGTCTTGTCAGACGCGTGCCACTCCCTCAGACACTGAAAGTTCATGAGCCTGAAAATGACATTTAGTCCTGCCGGCGAATTCACATGCTCAAGCAGACATGACACTGAAGACGGTCATTGGTATACATACATATATATACACACACGCACACACACA